>NC_092690.1:22069606-22419606 GCF_964275005.1 Diadema setosum | reverse complement strand
AAAAATCCTGGCTTCAGGCCTGCTAACGCGGGTATACAATAGAAAAAATAAAAGTTAAAACAACACCAGGAAAATCACTATTCTCAATTTTGCGGCGCGCTACGCGCGCAGAGTCTCGAACACAATTAAACTTCCTGGCAAAATGAGTTTTTACTATTTCCTAGATGAAATACCGTAACGCGATTGCATGCAACAGACAAAAATACAAATTTCCTCGAGACTTTAAAACGTCATTAAAACAGTCAAAATTCACAATTTGCGGCGCGCTTCGCGCGCAAATTCTTATACAACTTTTGAAGTTCGGTCGTCCAAAGAATATATATATATATATATATATATATATATATATATATATATATATTGTGTGTGTGTGTGTGTGTGTGTGTGTGTGTGTGTGTGTGTGTGTCATCATTGGTATTGGTACCGAAGGTCCGTTTTTTTAGTGACCGCACCCCCCCCCCCCCTTGAAAAATCCTGGCTACGGGCCTGGATAGACGAAACCTATTTTGTGTGCCAAAGAGTGGATCAAATTGAGTGGGGGAGACCGTGAAATCGCAGACCAGAACGAAGTGATTCAGCTGCTCAGGGGGACTGCTGCAACCTACATGTACATAGGATAATTTACAGGTTAGTTTACGTGCGTACAGTCGTAGCAGTCGACACTGCAGTGCAGTTTCATATATGCGTAATGACTACAAGTACAACGTTTTAGCTATGTTATGAACGTTGCTTGTGTATGTTATAATGGACGCTAATGTTGTAGCTTAGCCGTTAGCGTGTCTGTTACATTCTAGATAAATTATCTTGAATTTCACCTTGGCATGGCATAGCGCCGTTATAATGTAGCCTAGATGAATTTTACATGTTGTTCTATGTACAGCCCAGGTTAGGTTGATGTAGCTGATCGGTGATATTGTTTTGTAAAAATCTTGACACACAGCACAGGACTGGATTGAAAAAGGTCTAAACTGCATGTAAATTTATATTTTCATAATCATGGCCATGGAGTATTAATATTAAAAATCCATCCTGTCTCTCTCACCCCGAAATCGGCGAATCCCCCCTCAAAACACACATTTAGCATCTCATTAAATTAACTTAATATTAATATTTGATATAAATAGGTCTAAAAAACCAACAATGACAATAATGACATAATTTCAACAATTAAACTCCCTAAAACATATGATTACCATTATGTTGTGCCAAATTATAAAGCAGTGGCACTGGGTGGCGGTGATAGTGAAAGGCCAAGGATTACTAGTATTAATGATGATAAGGCAGTTTTATTCATAATTATGATAATTGATATTGCATGTGATCAGGTGCTGAAAGCTGTAGATGTCATTTAAAATCAGTAATTGCACTGCAAGTACAAGTTGAAGTAGTTGATGATGACAATGATCATGAGGTGTTAATGATTACCTGGCATAGTACTAGGGCCTATTGGTAATTACAAGATTCAAATATTGGCAGTTAATAGTCTACCGTACATTTAATGATATATTGAGTGTAATGTTCCCCCTAACAAAATCCAACGGCTAATCATTGCTGTTCATTTCTCCATTGTATTAAATAGGATTCCATGAAACGTGCTACAAGAGGTTTATAGATAGCAAACGCCTGAAAGGAGCCTGGTCCGTCAGCAGGAGCATCTGTTTCCTCCCGTAAGACGCTCACATCAAGATCAAGATTTTCTTCTGGAAGCTCTTCAGGTTCTGCTGTGTTGCCTGTAAAATGCATCATTTGCAACAGAGTCAACCTGCTCATTACTTGCCAAGGGAAATAGGTTAATATGATTAATATTGAAGCATGAAATCATTGTCATGTTACTATAAGTTGTCCTTGATAAAATGGAGCAATATATATACACCACTGAAACATTCACACACATACACAAAGAACTTCAGTGCAAAGTTCAGAAACAACAGAATGTACTGTATATGCACCAATGCTTTGGTCAATGTGATTAATGTTCAAGAATTGACATCTTACCAAAGTTGTGCATGATAAAATGTCTTTGTAATACAGATTGCTTCCTGTACAAGTCGTATTTTGAATGCAAATGTTTATGCAACATGTTTTGACTCCTTGCCTCAGTATGTGATTGTTCGCCCTTTAGCAAACATTTCTGCCCACTATTATGATTTGCTTAGGGTTGAATTATTCTAAGAACAAAGATGTTTTCCTAAGTGTGTTTTTTTTTTTCATAAAACTGAATGACTACGATTAAAATTTGTTTCTCCCACTCTGGGGGAAAAAAATATGTAACTATTACTAATACTGAAACAGAATGTTCATGTAGAAAGGTCAGTACAATGTAGGTGTGAGTACAAAATCAGTTTGCTAAAACTAATACCAGCCAAATGAAAATTGTGCATAAGTTGAGTCAGGTTTGCACAGATCCTCTGATATTGGAAGTTAATTGCAATGTTATCATAATTTTTAATGCCAAACCTGTTTTACTCTCTCCAAGATTTTCAGGTACACATTGCCTCCAATACAGAATCCAGCAGTTTTCACTCATGAATGGGTAAACTATAATATTGCCTTTATTTTATATATTGGCATTTTTCAAAACTTTTACACCCTTTCAAGGATATTTGGACCGTGGAATGTTCCAGAAAATTTATTAAAACTAGAAAATTTGAGTGATTATCATTTTAAGCTATCTTACATGAAAAGAGGTAGTGTCCCACCAACCTAATGATAGCAATGAAAACTTCAGGAAATCTTATGAAGATTAAATTTTCTAAAGTACTGTAATATTTCATGAACAACGTGATTGCTATGTGATCTAAATATATTAAAGCTTCTTAAGAAGAAGAAAAGAAAAACATGTTTACTGATAAACAATATGATCTGTTTAATAGTAATGTCTCATGTGTGTAATGAGTTGTATGTGTGCGTGTGAGTGTATATAATATGTCAGCGTTTTTATGCACCTGTGTATGTGTAATGCACTGATCAATACATGTATTATATCATTGTGTGTGTTCATGTTTATGATGATCTTTTTTATGATGCTGATGTGATAAATGGCCAAGGCATGTAGAATAATATTGTAATACACTTGGGTATCTTCATAACTATGTGTGTGCGTATGTGTGTGTGCATGTGAGGGTGTGTGTGTGTGTGTGTGTACAATAAGATTCTCCCAAAGGCACACGGACACACACACAAACAAACGCTCTGATTTTTTATTTTTTTTTTTGCCTTGAATGATTAGTCATTTGATTAATGTGTCTTTGAACAGTTAAGGCATTTGCCTTGACCTCTGATACACATCAGGAAAAGCTGAAACATGAGATATAATGCAACTATTAAACCAAAACTTCACTTTTTTTCTAGGTACTATATGGCTAAAAGCAGTGCTTTACAAATGTGTATATGTATTTCAGCTAATTAGAAACACTATGGGAACTATACAGCGGCTAGCAGCCCCATACGCATAACTGCGGCCAGCAGCCCCATACGCATAGCGTCATGGGGCTGTGAACTGTAGCATACAGGATCATGGCGGATATTTTATTGCGGACAAATATCAACTTAAAATCGGGAAAAAATCTTCAATTTGAAGACTTATTGATAAATTTGAAGTATTGATAACAGAGTTCGTGCAAGGTTTGCTTCTGCAAATAGTTCCTTTCTGTTCAAATTGATGACTAAATGTGACTCGGTCGAGAGGAAACTGGGAGAGCTACACTGAATTGACGGCCAGCGCATGCGCACACAGACATCATATCCAGTCAATGGATTCGAAATTTGTGCGCAGTGATGTGTGCGCCTGCGCTGACCGTCAATTCAGCGTAGCTCTCCCAGATTCCTCTCGACCTAGTCATATTAAGTCATCAATTTGAACAGAAAATGACTATTTGTAGAACCAAACCTTGCACGAACCCTGTTGTCAATACTTCAACCTTACTTGTAAGTCTTCAAATTGAAAAATTTTTGTTCGATTTAAGGTTGACGTTTGTCCGCAATACTGGCCTGTCATGATCCTGAATGTTACAATCCGCAGCCCCATTACGATATGTGTATTGGGCTGCTGGTGGCAGTTTATAAAATGTGGATTTTCGCAAAAACTGCAGGATATTTCCAGGAGAACTTTTTACTGTATATTTAGGATGCACAAAACATCACATTTCCGCATTCAAAAAGTAGTGCCAGTGTTGCTGGAACGAAACCCATTTTCTAAGCCTCTTTTTCCGCTTCACCCCATGGCCTATCAAGTGCTGTGTGAGCGGTAGACATTCGCAACATAAAATGAGAATAAATTATCCTGTATGCCGTCTACACTGGATTTTGAGTGCACGCATTAGTCGTATAATAGCTGGCTGCGGGTTAGCCTCATACAAGTTTCGGTTATGTCATGAACACATTTTTTTTTCTATCCTACACGTTGTATTTGTTGCAAAGCTATTCACAGGAACTGAAATGTTATCAAAAAACAGTGAAAAGAAAGGGGCTTTTCCCTTCCCACCTTTCCAGCTCTTCAGCTGTCGAAATCCGAAATCAACCAGGTGAAGCATCTTGTTTAAAAGAAAGGGGCTTTTCCCTTCCCACCTTTCCAGCGCTTCAGCTGTCGAAATCCGAAATCAACCAGGTGAAGCATCTTGTTTACTTTGTTTGTTTTTTTCACCTAACCAAAACACATTGTGCACCTTGAACAGACGAGGTTAGTAACGCAGGCATAATCATGGTCCATCTTAAAATGGGTGTCTTACTCGTCCTTGTCACCCCCTGCTGGCGCGATGAAGATAGGGAGCTTTAGATTTGCTGCGCGGACGCTTGAGACGACGCTTGAGCTGGACGTTCTCCGCTTCCCTGCGTCGTGCGGAAAAGTAGCTTTAGATCAGGCTGGGACGCAACGTATAAAAAAACAAAATGGCGCCCCCATATGATTGGTGCATCAAGTAGTTATCTACGTCCTGAACCGAGCGGACGTAAAAATAGCCCAAAACGCGTAGTGAAAACTCAGGCGCGCGAGCTATAGATACTGTAGATCGCGTCTGATACGCGATTCTGCGCATGCTCAGACGAGGGTTTTGTTTTTTTTTTTTTTCCTCTGCACGTCCCCGTCGCGAAAATCTAATGCTCCCTAATAACAATGGTGCCTTTCAATTTGTTATCATGGTTATGTAAGCCATAAACATAAGCCTTTGTCCTTGTCGGAATAAAAATGTTGTTCTCCAATTAGTAAAGTGCCGGGAAACCCCCCCCCCCCCCCACAATACTACAGGAAAGGACCATGATCTCTACGAAGATACATTTCCTTCCATGCACGTCTCCAGCTGCTTCATCCTGTTACAGACAATACCGTACGCAAACTTGCCGTGACGAGCTTGTCACGGTCGTCTTGGTGCGTAAAAACTGCATGTGCCTTGCGACAGAGTCGGTCATACAAATTAGCTACCATATTAAAGTATAGGGTTCTTTTTCTGTCACCTCTGCCCACTCAAACAATGGTCTTAAAAAAAAAATGCCTTAATAGTCTGCAATCATCAGAGTTTGGCATTCAGCGTTTTCCTTAAAGAAGTCTTCCGAATGATTTTTTTTTAACTTTTGTATTTGAACATCAATAAATTGGTTATACAGGTTAGAGAGTTTCAGAATGTATAATGTCTGGGATGGGAAATAAGAATGTTCACAAAATTCATAGCAAAACACAATGAGCATGCAGGAATGATTACATAGAAACCTCACGTAACTCTTTATTGGCCATAGTGCAAACCCTCTGTTTGCCACAATAATCAGAGACATCAACGTAGTCATGGTTTGGGAAAACATTTTGTTTTTCAAATCTATGCAACTTTTATAACTTTGTTTGTTACCCTGTTGACATGTTAAGGAGCAAAGTCATAGAGAAAATGCCAAGCTCTTCTTTGATATAAATTGTATGACAAATCTATGATTATTTTTCTTTTAATCCTTTCTGTTCCATTAATGTGCACAAGTTACACACACACTGCACAGGAAATAAACACAGAGAGTTAAATGACCAGTAGCTACATTTATGTAGAGGCATGGCATTTGTACGCAAAACAGTGACTAAGAAGTTTAGAATTTATTTGCAAATATAGTAGGGAACATCGCTAGATAGTCAGACATTCACATGAGATGTAAGCTAAAAGTGACAGGAATTGAGTCGCCAGAAACGCTTTCATGTACTGTGGCATTTACAGATTCATCGATCGTTTTGGACGGGTTTGGGCGTTTGAGCAGAATATTTCATTTCATTTCAAAATGGTTTGGAGGCAACTCGTTTCAAATACTTCGAGCTGCCGTGTGTTGGCTTGTCGGAAGGTTCATGATTCTGCCCCATAGATGGCGATGGGGGTGATTAGGGTTCTGTATATTTTCACTTTGAGTGACCTTGAGATGATGATTGGTCCATACAGTATTCATATGCCTGCCAAATGCCCAAGCTACGAGTCTTGTGAACCTTTTGATGTCAGCCTCAACAGATGGGCCATTGCCTCCCTTGAGCTTTGTCGACGGGAGAATTATCAGGTGTGATGTCTCGACTGCCCTCAGTCATGATATTGTATATTGTTGGGTTGATCTTCATTCTCCAGTTTCTCCATGCATTCTCCAGTTCATTGGTAGAGATCAGTAGCTTGTTAAAGAATATATCTATGAGGGTGGTGTCATCTGCGTAGGGGATTTTTGTGATACTCAACTCACCCAATTAGGTATCACATTTTTGCCCGTAATCCGCAGATCTTTAATGCTAAATTCCCAAATAGGTTGAAGAGGCTAAGCGATAGTAAATGTAGGCATCCTTTTTCTAACACCAGTATCTGCTCGGAACTAGCTGGTGATCATTTCGATCAACTCAGAGCAATCTGTCTGTTATACATTATTAGCCTCGAACACATCAGTGATGCTTGGTCCGTTCCCGTGAAGCGAAGTCACTTCCAGAGAGTTGGAATTGAGTGCAGCTTTGAAGTTAACAAAGTTTCAGTTTGGGTTCCTTAGTTCCTTAGCTTACTTAGCCTTCTCAAAGACCGAGCGAACGACGAACGCAGTTTTGTGGTACCTCTGGAGCTACGGAATCCACATTGGTCCTCGGTCTGATACTTGTTTATGGTTTCCTATATCCTATCTGATCGATATCATTCTGCATAAAACTTCCCCAGGAATAAAGATCAGGTTAAGGTTTGGACAGGATCTAATTTGTCTCCCTTCTTGTATACTGCGGCGATGACACCTTTGCTCCGGTCCTCAGGAGTATTTCGTTTAGACTACGCTATATCAATACTCTTGAATAGAAGCTGTCTTATTGGTCCTCGTCCAGCTTTTAGCGTTTCTGCAGAGATTCTTTCCAGGCCACAAGCCCTGTTGTTTTTCAAGGACGGGATTGCCTTTTCTACCTCTGTGATTGAGAAATGTTTACTCACTGACTCAACAATGAATGGATCTTTAATCCGTTGCAAACACTGTCGTCCACTGGAAATCCCATGAAATTGTGTAGATTCTCTGAAGTGTGTATGAAAGACCAACTGTACTGATTCCTATTCTTTCTCACATTCAGCTTATTGCTAAAATAAAATGGAAATCGCAATGCCGCCAGGAATGATTGAAAAAGGAAGCTATACCTAAGAAACTAATTGTGGTGTTGATGATTATATGACTCTTGTTTTGGTTAGCCTCATTACCAATGTCGGCGTAACAGGACATTTTGCATTGTCTATGTAATTTCTATTTCTTGCTTCTACCCCGAAGGTCTTTGAGACTTGAAAGAGAAGTCGGGGGAACGTCTGAGGCCAGGCAGCACGAAGAAGCCCAAGAACGGTCCCGAGGACTGAAGCAGGGCGAGCAATTTTCTCACGAGCAAGCGATAGGCGGAGCTGGTGAGCATGCGGAAGCCGCCAACCCGAACGCAGCAAAATCACCTCTCGATCCAGTGCTGCGTTCCCATGACGGAGAACGGGAATCCAAGGCACCCGGGCAGGAAAACGTCGAAGGGAAGGATAACCTCGCGGGGCGGGAAACCATTGCAGACGGGAGGGAAGATCCTGATGTTATTGCTGACGAAGAGACACAACCGAAAATAAGTTTGGAGCGCGGCGATGACACTAACGCCTTAGTCCCACAACGTAAAGTTGCAGAAGTTGAGCCGCAGAAAGAGACTGCGAAAGCCGAGCCTCGGAAGGTGGATCCTGCCCGAAAGGCGCCCTCGTCGACGGTGCTGAAGAAAAAACAGGTACGGCTGATTCGGAAAACCATCCGGAACGGGAAAGTGATCAAACAAGAGCAGATCGGTGTGAAGACCATGATCGTCGACGACAAAGGAAATCCCGTCGAAAATCAGCGCGCCGCCTACGATGAAATATGGTACAGCGACATACTCAAGGGGAACTATCGAGCGAGGACGGTGCACCTAGCCAACGTCACAAACAAAGGGTGAGTTCCGACAGCAGTATCCTCAATTTGACGCAAATAATCTTGATGTTTCAACGCCTTTCTATGATGTTGCTGTAGTGAAACGCTAACCTGAGGGTGCGTCCGTTGAGCAACATTTCAAATTAAGTGGGCAGAGTAGGGAATACCTTTGTGTAAAAAAAAAAAAAAAAAAAAAAAAAAAACGACTAGAAAGTATATCAACTCATGGGGCATCCACTCAGAACATTTCTGGTTTTATAGAAAATTCTGATTATGTGTTTTCAAGAAAGAAAAATTAAATTGCTCCCCACTTAGCCACCCGCACCCAAATGGGAGCATCTTTAGCTTGATCATTTTTGGTTTTAATATTCTGTTTAAGGATTCTCTGATTACGGAGTTCTGCAATCCCTTGGAAAAATTGGGTGACAACTCGCCCCCCCCCCCCTTACCACCACCACCGCTCAGATTAAGATTTTGATCCGCAATGAGCAAACCTTAAACTACATCACCAACTTAAAGGTACTGTCTTACTCAAAGTACTAAATTTAATAGCTCTACAAGGGTCTATTTCTGATTGTAGAGAAGATTTCTTAAGTACCAACGGGAATCATTCCAAACCAAATTAGAGAGTCTTTATGAAATATTTCATCTGTAAAAGCGATGTGAGTATAGATTCAAGGTCGAATATAATTATATCCGATATAAAAGGTGCCATGTTGGGGCCCTTCTTTTCTTTTCTTTTTTCTATTTTTTTTTGGGGGGGGGAGGGGGCGAAGTGGACCAATTTTTACCATTTCATCTTCTTCTTGAAAACTCTCGGACAAATTCTTACCAAACTTGGCAGGTACTATGCCTAAGGAGATAGGTTTTTGTACAAATGGACACCATACAAGCCCCACGTCTTTGGGGCAACCCATTAGCCTAGAACCACTGAATTAGAGAATCTTGATAACAAGAAATTATTTTCACTTTTCCATCTTCTTCTTGAAAACGTGTTGCCACTTTTGACCAAACTCTGCATGACTATCGATAAGGTGATAAAATATATTTTTAAAATATGCACGATGCGATCTCCTCCGGAGGTCCCAGGGGACGCAAAAGCCCTCAAATCGGAGAATCGACCCCCCCCCCCAAAAAAAAAAAAAAAAAAAAACAACGACAACAACAACAACAACAACAAACCAGAAAACCAGATATGAGCTTAAAAAGTACATGGGTGTGTGTACTTTCTAGTTTACTTGTGGCAGATCCAGGAGTGACTCCATTGGGGCCGGAACCGAATTTTGGGCAAATTTGCACACATCTTCTTTTCAAAACGCAAGATTAAGTTTTGTTCTGGGGATATTATCACCAGTGTGATTGAATGCACAAAGAATCACACTTTCCGAAATGCTTTGCTGGGTAAAAAATACGGAATATTTTTGTTGAAAGAGTTGTTTTACTTAGTAATTCGAAAGCGATCATTTCAATTCAGTTCAATCCAATTCAAATGAAATTTTATTTCCAATAACACATGTATGTTTTTAACAATTTACAAAATCGCAATAGTAAAATAACGATCCCCACGTGAGCAGATGGATGAAAGATATTTGAAAATTCCGGAATGTACGGGCGAGTTTTGTTGAACCTCATTATATCTTATTGGCCCGAATTCACGTCATCAGTCATTTCGTCGACGAAATGTTCATTTCGTAGACGAAATGATTATTTCGTCGACGAAATGACTGATTTCGTAATGAAATAGGTCATTGGACACTACTTGGCGCCCCATACAAAACTACGGTCTTTGTCCATATGGTTTAAACCATGGTCAAGATTGTACCACCTTTGTGAATTCGGACCTACAAGTACAAAACGTCTCAGATTAATCCTGCTTGCATGGGATCCTCCGCGAGGAGCGCGTTCTACATTAAGAGATTGTAATAATATGCCATTTTGGCCCGAATTCACGAAGGTGGTACAAACAAAACCATGGTCTAAACCCTGGACAAAAACCATGGAGCGCCAAGTGTCAAACAGAATATTTCGTTACGAAATTGGTCATTTCGTCGACAAAATGACTGTTTCGTTAACGAAATTATCATTTCGTGGACGAAATGTTCATTTAGTTACAAAATGTTGTCATTTCTTTACAAAATAATAATTTCATCGACGAAATGACTGATTTCGTAGCGAAATATCGCATGCAACACTTGGCATTCCATGGTTTTTGTCCATGGTTTAAACCATGGTTTCATTTGTACCACCTTCGTGAATTCGGGCCTTTGTGACTCCGCGTGTGTAATGCCAGTGTGCATGTTTCGACCATTCCTCTTTGCTATACCATAATAAAACTGATTCACTTTGTTGAACAAAATGATAATAATAATAATAAAAAGGAATAACCACCTGGATGGAAAGTCTTGGAAATCTGTGGCGCAGATTTCATTATATAACAATACTTACGAAAATATCCATTATTTTGTGGACCTCATATCTATTCCTTTTTGAAATTGCTTTGACTGAAAGGTCCCATATAATTTGTACACGAATATCTGAACGGTATACGTACTTGTAAAATAATGACACTTGTCATGGGGGTAACATTTTATATGCCGAATGACTGGAAATAAAAAGAGAAGAGATAATATTGAATCTTTACTTCCTATCATGCCTATGGCCCAAATTTGTGTAAAAGCTAGTGACAAAAAAGTGAAATATCTCTAACAAGAGTGATTTCACACCAAAGATTTCTGTAAACCAATGTGTCTGATCACTACCTTGATGGCGATATGTACAATAAATCGATCTGACTTCTGTTTCAAGTACTCAACACTAGCAAGTTGAAAACTTGTTTGATTTTCTTTTCTCGTTGTTGTTTTTGTGTGTGTGTGTGTGTGGGTGTGCGCGCGCGTGTGTTCCCACATGCTATGATACAGACCGTATTTGACGGAGGGGCTCTGGAAGTTCGATGACCCTGACTCGGAGAGGCTCTTTCTGTACAGCAAGCTACTACAGCACGACTGGCACGTCAACAGGACAAATCTAGAACTCATCAGGTAGGTTGAATTCAATCTATAAAGTATAATACAACGAAACATTCAAATTGCTATGTCGAATAGGGTCGGATTGTCAAAAAAAGTCACAACCACTTCGCATTTTTCTTGATTACAATGTTGTACAGATTTTGTGCATTTAAATGTCTTATAGCAATTGTATTTTTGTTAACGAAATGAAATGAATGAGTGCTGGTCACGTGTTGACCTATGCGTAGCGCATGCGCTGTGCCGTCTTTGTCGTCTATTTCCGTACTAAATATTCCACCAAAGGAGTCTACATGAACCAGGCTTTTTTGTGTATATTCGTTTGTTGTTATCTTTTTTTCTGTGTGACTGGACATGTTTCTTCTAGTCCACATCATGTGAGGAAACACACTCCAAAAGAGCGAAAAAAGTAAAGGTGCAAACATTATTAGCTTGCGTGTAGATGCAAGTGTCGATAGCGCCGGTATTCGTTTACGTATCGATTACATAATATCCTTTCGCAAATATCTGGGTTCCCAGCAAACACAGAACGTTTTTAAAACGTTTCCTAAACATTTTTTTGAGATTCCGTACGTCTTCGTATAAAATGGACGTTTTCAAAACGTACATACAACGTCAAAGTGGGGGTTTAGCAGTTACCGCAAAGTACAGTTTTTTTTGAAAACGTTTTAAAAATGTTAATGGACGTTACAAAACGTTTTTATTATGTCTGCAACGTCTTCGTCCTTTGTAAACACCCACCACACGTTTTTGTTAGGTATGCTACGTCGACTTCGTCTTTCATGAACGTTTAAAAACGTTTTTATTTGGTCCGCTGCGTGTTCGTCATTGGTTTCTCTATCATGAATATTCATACCTAATTATGAATATTCAAATTAAGGTGTGTGTTATCTAATTTTAGCAACCATGTCTTCATGCATTACAACATTTTGGTGGTATATAAAAGATTGTGATGCAGACAATTGGGAATAGGGTGTAGCATAGGTGGTAGGACGTTAGGAACAGGTTAGGATAGGATTAGGATACATTAATCTCAGATTGTGTCTATATGATCTAATAACTAAATTTTTTTAAAATACCCTATAAAAAATCTATAGACATTAGACATTCTTAAAAGGTTTCTGAGCGTTCCAGACGGATGTGAAAGGTTCTCTAAACGTTCTGGAAAGGGTCATAAGACTTTTTCGACGTTCTTAAAACTTTTTTGAACGTTCTAGACCGTTTTCAAAGGTTTTCTGGACGTTCGCACAACGTCCACAGAACGTTTTGGATATTCTTAAAAGGTTTAAATGACCTCTATAACGTTCAAAAGGTTTTCTGCAGGTCCTTAAAAATTCCGAAAGGCTTTTTATTGGCTTTTTAAACGTTTAAAAAACGTGTTGTAACGACCATTTGAAACGTTTTAAATACGTCGAAACATTCCACAAAAAGACGTTCTGAAAACGTTTTGACAAAACGTACAAATACCGAACTTGGAACGTTTTAAGAACGTTCAGAAAACGTCCTTGTGTTAGCTGGGTTACACTATGCAATGTGGAGTATAATAACTGCGTATGCTTGTGTGGGTGTATGAAAATATGAGATGCATACATGTGCCAAAGTTTTTACCAAAGGGAGGTGTATGCTGTGTGTGAGGGGTAAAAGTGTCGAGTGTGTTCAAGAGTGTAATCGTGGTAATCGTATTCGTTTCTATTTGCATCATAATTATGAATGTTTTAATGTCTGACGGTTTTTGATATTACATCAACAAGTTTGGGAAATTAAGTTGTAAAACGAATAGGCAATTATGTTATCATATGTATATATATATATATATATATATATATATATATATATATATACATATATATATGTATGTATATGTTTGTGTGTGCGTGTGCGTTCTTTGATGTAATTTTTTTATAAGCAATTTGTATGTGAGATTGTTAATGTTCTGTCGTATTACTGTGTAAACTACCTCAATTCGACCTGTCTTGGCTGCCATGGTAGTTGTCTTTTAAACCATTTATAAGTGAAATGAAATAAAACAAATAAACTAAACTCATGCCATGTATAATGACAGTATTCCGATTTCCGAGAAATGGCACATTCAGTGTGGTTTAATAGTACGTTTCCTTTATATTTGGAGACCCCGGCCCAATAATTTCCTGCGTACCATGCGCATCTCATGTGAAAGAATGACGTCATTTCAGGCCGAAGTAATACAGTATGCCCACGAAGTGTCAAGATTGTGCTGAATCAGTGGCATAGCCAGGTTTTTTAATTAAAGGAGGGGCGGTTTACAGTATGTGAGGGAGCGAAGCGACCGAGCCCGAGCGAGCGGAGCGAGCCGGGCTGGGGGAGGGGCTGCCGTATTGAGAACTTTCTGCATTTTGATGTTGTCAGTAGTGCAATTTGGTGCATCTGATTTGAATCTGATATGGAGGGGAAGTGAGTGACGGAATTGAAGGCTTAAAAGGGATATCCCCAATCAATGAGGGAGCTTTTCATTTTTAAAATTGAAGTGATGAATCTTGTGCGCACTTGTGATGAAATATTCGGTATTTTGTCAATCTGAAAAGTGTACTAAGGCCAGGAAAAGAGGCTGCCATGGAGGGTGTCTGAAGGGGAATCCCCCTTCTCCCCCCCCCCGCCCCCCCCCCCCCCCAAAAAAAAAGAAAAAAAGAAAAAAAAAGAGAGATTTCACATTTTCATAATTGAAATTCAACAATCTGATGCACACTTTGCCTGAAATATTTGGACACTTTTTGTATATAAAAAATACAAATTCCCCAAGGCTCGTGAATTAGCGGGGACAAAATGATATGACTGCCCCCTCCACATCGACGCCTATCGATGCTCTATTTTACATTCTTTTAATTTAATTTTAATTATGAACGAGGCCTGTACATCATTCTTAAGTACAATACTTTTTTTTAAATGCGTCATTATACAAAGAAGGATTAGGGTACTAGTGGTGATTTTGATACCCTAAACAGGGGAGCCAATCTAGGGCCTATACTCTAACAAGGCTTTTATGTGGACTTTATGGTATTTTACTCCCTTTATCAAAGGACATCATCACCTCTGGAAAAATCTTGAGAACCCTTTTACTTCATTTTTTTTCCTGATTTACATACTATTAATGGTAAACGCGCGTTACATGCATGATGCTGAAGACAGATAATGTAACTCTTATGACAGTGAATGCTTTGTCTTTCTAAAACTTGAATTGTTGAATTTTGTTGAATTGTTGAAGTTCAAGATGTCTTTAAGCGTACATGAATGATCCTGTGCTTGTCTGAAGTATAGGCAAAATAATGTCTTCATAAGTTCACACAGATTATACATTAGAGACTGGTAGAAAGAAGTATATCTTGATTTAATTTCACGTCACAAAAGAGGGAAACTCAAATTTTACATTAATTTTCCACTTTGAGAGAAGCGGCATTGATATTCTATGAGTTTTCACAGAATAAATAATATTTGCATACATTATGGATTTGTCTGCAATATAGTGCTAAGCCACATATTCGAAATGTGATTTTAAATATCCTCTTGAATCCACCAAAATATCAATTAGTAACTTTCTTCAAGATACTATTCAATCTTGAGTATGTTGAGGTTTATGTAACAAGAAATTTACCTTCTCTATCAGTCATTAACCTGATTTATGGATTTTTAGCTCACCTGAGCCAAAGGCTCAAGTGAGCTATTGCGATCGCCCTTCGTCCGGCGTCCGTCGTGCGTCGTGCGTCGTGCGTCGTGCGTAAACTTTTTACATTTTCATCTTCTTCTTGAAAACCCCAAGACCGATTTCCATCAAACTTGGCAGGTAGCATCCCTAGGGGGTTAGGAACTCAATTTCTTAAAATGGGCACCATGCCCCACCCAGGGGGCCCCCAGGGGGGGCCCAAACCCCCCAAAATTAAGGAATCTGTAAAAATCTTCTTCTCTAGAATCAGAAGTGATAGAGCTAAGTTAATACTATGAGTTAGTACATCGATGACTGCAGTTTCAAGTTTGTTCATGGCAAAATCAGGGGTGCCCCCCTTGGGACCCAGGGGAGGGGGTGGGGAGGGGTTCTAATGGGGCCTAAATTGTACATTTTCATCTTCTTCTTGAGAACCCCATGACCCATTTTCACCAAACTTGGCAGGTAGCATCCCTAGGGGGTTAGGAACTCAGTTTGTTAAAATGGGCACCATGCCCCACCCAGGGGGCCCCCAGGGGGCCCAAACCCCCCAAATGAAGGAATCTTTAAAAATCTTCTCTAGAATCAGAAGTTATAGAGGTCAGATAATACTATGAGTGAGTATATTAATGACTGTATTTTCAAGTTTGTTCATAGGAGATCAAGGGGTGCCCCTCTTGGGGGCAGAGGGGGGGGGTGGTTGGGAAGGTCCAAATGGGGACCTGAATTGTACATTTTCATCTTCTTCCTGAAAACCTCATGTATTTTCGTCAAACTTGGCAGGTAGCATCCCTAGGGGGTCAGGATCTCAATTTATAAAAATGGGCACCATGCCTCACCCAGAGGGCCCCAGGGGGCCCCAATTCCCCCAAATTAAGGAATCTTAAAAAATTTGGGCCCTTATTGTACAGTTTCATCTTCTACTTGAGAATGCCTGGTCAAATTTTGGTAGAGCTGTGAATAATTATGATTAGTGACTGCGTGAAAGGTGAACTTGCGATACTCAGGTGAGCGCTAGACCCGCGGGTCTCTTGTTTTTTGTTTTCAAACTTTCAAAAGCGGTTATCTCAGAATGACTACCATGTGGGTTAGCGCTCTTGCACCAACTCCCTCAATGTTTTGCGTTTAATCAGTAGGCCTACCATTACATATTCATCACCTTATCAGGAGAGAGTTGGCAGAAGACGGCGTGGACTCCAGACACACCTTGATAATGACCCGCGAAAACTCGCCAATCGGTTCTCAATACCCGTTCTACGCCAGCTCCAGGATAATGAGCTTTGGCAAAGAAACTCAGCGGCTGTACTTCTACAACGTAACCAAAGAGCTTCGCAGATACATTCCAGAGGTAAGAACGGTCCTTGTGTACTTTGCTATGAGGACAATTGTACACATACCATATCTCACGTGACAAACACGTGATGCTTGCATAATGAGATGATGCAGGAGTGGTGTATTATACAAAATGGGAATGATGCACAGGATAGAGTGCGTTAGTGGAGGCGTATATAGTGCACTCGAGGGTATTTACAATTGTGAAACATGCACGAGGCGAAGCCGAGTGCATGTTGAACTACATTGTAAATACCCGAGAGTGAGCTACGCCTCCACTAACGCCACGAAATAATCCTGTGCATCATTTGTTTTATAAAATGGGTCGAAAATTCGAAAACTAACAGCATTTTCCAGCGTTTTTCACGTACCTTTGTGGGTCAAGACGTCCGAAGATTTTCGTCCCAAACATTTACGCACGTCGCACTCGGAAATCCAACTCGGAAATCCCGCACATACAGTATAAGTATGATGGGGGTTGGGTTTCCGGACACTTAAGTTCCCGCATGAAAACTTACTTATTTTACATAGAATATGCACCCTTTACCTTAAAGACTTGATATAGACTCCTCATATAGGCCTACTAGACAACATACTCTGAAAACGGCGTGAGAATTAACCTGCTAAATCGTTGGATTTGCCCTTCAATGTGACTCCATGTACGCGTCCGGTCCCACAACGCTTGGTCTACTGTACTGTACAAAGTGTACGTACAGGTATATAAGAGTATACGTACGCCACACATGTTATGCACAAGGGAAGAAAGGCCGGCCGGCCGGCAGCCCGAACTAGAAGTTGTTTACAGGATTGACAGCGCGTACTGTATGTATGCATGCAATTCAAAGGAGCCGCCGCGCGCACAGACGATCGTCAATAGGATTTAGCCACGGTGGATTTAACACTCAGTGCGATGGGACTAGAATAACCAAAGCAGACTCATTTCAGCGCTTCCTAGTGGCTACATTCTTGAACCCATTTTATAATTTTTTTTAACCAACAAGAAACGATTTTCGTGCAATGTTCGCTTTCCCCAGTGCGAAACAGCAGATGAGAGTGCCACGTACCCACTCTGGGCTTGTTACAGTGTATTGTATATCTCATAATTCTCTGTATTGCATTGTGCACAGATATTACTTAAAATATTTAGTCACGTGATCTACCACCGCGAAGTCGGCTAAATTTGAACTTTGATTTGCGATGTTTTCTCCGTCGAGCTCGATTTGCGACAGTCGCTAGGTGAAATTCGCATGACATCACGGCTGCAATATAGCGAACATCGCGATGTTATACAGCAAAATCGCAATGTTAGACACTGTGTTAGACTGCCAACTGTGCAAATGGGAGGTACGTTTAGGTCTAGAGTTGCGATTTGCGACAGTCGCTAGGTGAAATTTTCATGACATCACGGTTGCAATAGCGATCATCGCGATGTTATAGCAAAATCGCAATGTTAGACATTGTGTTCGACCGCCAACTGTGCATGCATTTTGCTAGCGAAGTTCATCTAGCAAACAAACAACTAAACAGAAGGGAGTGAGTTATACTGCGCATGTACTACAGTAAGGCCAAAAAAAAAAAATTGTTGCATTGGCGTAACCCGCCCGACCCTAAAAATTCCGCCGACCCCATGTTTTTTTATTATTTTTTTTTTTGCTATCGATATCAAATATCTTGTTGATTGCGATCGCGATCGCACAAACCCGGAAGTGGAAACGGCTCTGGGGATATCGGATGTACGAGGGAGAGATCTAGCATTCAGACTGCGATGTATTGTGCACAGTTTTGCCATAGGTTTCTTGTGTGGAGAACTTACACGAATCTGTATATGTGGGACTGTAATAGAGATCGCCGTGTGCGATGAAAAGATCGTACATATGGGTCAATTTGCATCTATCTTATCTAAGTCAAAATAGTAAAATATGAAGTGAAAACATTCAGGATAGGGATTTCAACATCTTTAAATTCTGTGAAGGGGTATAATTCCAGTAATATCGGCCTCATAAATGATTTGTAGAATAGATGAACACAGCACATTCGGTTCAGCAGTTGTAACTGTTTACTGAGCTGAGCACGAGTTTTACACGTAAAATGCAGGTAGCAAAAAAAAAAAAAAAAAAAAAAAATCCGCCCGACCGACCCTATTTGAAAATCTCATGTTACGCCAATGCAACAATTTTTTTTTTTTTTTGGCCTAAGTGCATATCGCATGAGCTGTAACGCACTGCCATGTGTACTAATTTTTGGAGTGCATGGGCATTGGCCCCTAGCGCAGTTACAGAGTGATAATCAAGGTCAAATACAAACATTCCAATATAATATTTCCTCCTATATCTCTGCAATGCCTCGATGCGTTTTTATGAAACTTTGTGTAGGCCTATACGTGTATTACCAGGTAAATATTCTGTAGAGAAAGTTTTGGGCCATAAAGTTAAAGGTCAAAGGTCACGTGAAAATGCTTTTTCGTTCATATCATCTCGGAAATGGCTCGAGGTATCTTCATGAAACTCAGTATATTATCATGATTATGCATCATTGTAATGGCTAATACCGATTCTTCTTGGAAGTTTAAGGTCATGAGGTCAAAGGTCGACGGGTAGAGGTTACATTAAACGCTGAAATTTACAACATTTCAGGCTGGTTTGTACTTTCTTCTGCATACCCTCTTTTGCGTATAATAAACTTAAAGTATATGTTATTTCTAAATCTGGTATATAGCCTATATACACGTAATTACCACACAATGATTAGAATGGGAAGTTGTTGGGCCATGGGGTCAAAGGTCAATTGCAAATTAAAAAAGAGATCTGTTTTTCATGTTTTGAACTTGGCTCAAAGTGTCATCATGGGGAAAAAAAAGAGTATTATTACTGGATTTTTTGCCAATCACGTGAAAAAACTATGTCAATGTACAGCAGACCTATTTGGACTATAATGCGATATGGCGGAAGCATCCCAGATACCGATTGGCATATCTATCGACAAAAAAAAAAGCGAGAATATAGCTTTAAAACAGAGAACTGTGAGTGCTTTAGTAAATTCCAATAAATTATGAAGAAAAAAAAAACTTGTGGAGTATCAAGTGTCATACATCTTTACTCGGATTTCAAGAGCGTCGTCATGGCTACGCCTAAAAACATGTAGTTTTGACCAATTTAATTATTTTGCTGAAAAGTATTAAAGAGGATGGCTAGTAACTGATCAGTGGGAATCAGTGGAAGTGCTGGGGGATGATTGTTCCAATCCTTGTGGGTTCATTTAAGAGCACATTATATCTATTGTTGTGTGAAAATTATTTGCTTCAGAATGGTCTCATATTCAAGTAATGTGCAGTTTAATGTTTCCAGGTTAGCATGCCTATAATATACAGTGATGGGGAGATTAAACTGCTCATTACTTGAGTATGAGACTATTCTGAAGCAAATAATTTTCACACAACAATAGATACGCACAAGATATACAAGCACAAAACTTAAAGGGACTGTACAGTACTGGTTGAGGTGGGGATTCATGTTTTGAACATTCCTAAGTGAGATAATGAAAAGCCTCTTATGAAATATGAAAGAGCATGTAATTTTAAGAAGGATTCAACGTTTATTTGATGAAAACTGGTTTTCACATGGCTGAGATATCCAAAAAGGTGTTAATAATAAAAGGCGACATGCCACAACTTTATCAGGATCTCTTTGTTTCACCTTGTTTTTGGATATCTCAGCCATTTCAAAACCGATTTTCATCGAATAAACTTTTGATACCCCTTAGAACTGCATGCTCTTTGACATCTCATATAGTGGTTTCTGAATATCTCGCAAAACGTTAAAACCTAAATCCTCACCTCGACCAGAACTGTACACACCCTTTAATACCTTCATGATAATATTTTACACAACATTAGGTTGAATACAAAAAAAGAGATAAATAAAATAAAAACGAAACAAGCTCTCATAGTGAACATGACAATGATGTAATGGGAGTATACAATGAGGTCAGTATTAAAGACTGATCATTCCTTAATCATCATTCGCCTATTCATACGACCAATTAGTGATTACTAAATTAGAGTATTCAAAAGATCATTCTTCACCTGTCTCCTGAAATTATTCCGACCAAGCCCTTTTATATCATTCTTGTTAACGTATTCGAAATTCTTATCCCACGACATGACAAAAAACGACATATTCAAATGCATGAACTTCATGAACTTTTGGTAAATCAAAAATCTTCTATTGATTACTAAGGTTGTACTTAGATAAGACTCAAATCATTATAATCATTGTTAGTAAACTTATCATTCATAAACTCCCATTTATGGTGTTGTCATTGCCGTTGTTGTTGTTTAAGTGGTATTCCTGAAATTAAGGGATCGTATATTTTTTATTGAGACTTTACTGCAGGTTTCTAACATTTTTGTAAGATAATGAAAACCTCTTATGAAATGTGAAAGAGCATGTGATTCTGAGAGAAATTCAACATTTTTTATTTGATATAATTGTTTTCGAAATGGCTGAGATATCCGAAACAGAGGGATCCTATAATAAAAGGTGGAACCCACCTCATGATAGAAGGTGACACCCATCTTTTATTACGATCACTTTGTTTCACCTTGTTTTTGAATGCCTCAGCCATTGCAAAACCGATTTCCATCAAGTAAACTTTGAATTCCTCTTTATACAATGGTATATTCCAAGAGTGGCTTCTGGTATAAACTCGCAAAAAGTTAAGAGTCCAATATTCATCTCCACCAATTTCATACTGCGCCATCCCTTTAAGTCATTAGGAACGCCGACTAGGGCTTCTTTTAACATGTATTTGGACATCTGTATGTTCATTTTCTTTAATTGCTTTTCCTTTAATACCTTCATTGAGTTTAATGCTTTACCATCTGCCGCTTCTCCTTTTTTTGCAAAACTTCCTGATGGTAGATTCCGGTAATTTCCCCTTTTTCCGCTAGCCTTCTATACAACAAAGGAGGTATTTATATTCGGACAGCCAGGTGTTCATGAGAACTGTGAACATGAAATTCTTTTCTCTTTGTCTGCATCTCTTTCATATTGGCGACATTTATGTTATGTACAATTAGAACAATAAAGTCGCTGTTTAATCGATGATAGGGATTTTTGGCAATGATGATACGAACTCTTTGCTATCTGATGCAATGAGAGAATGATTAACATGTATATTATTTCCTCGTTGGTGGTGTTCATTATACCCCGAGGTAAGGTGAAGTCGTTATGGCGAACTTTTGGTACGAATGAAAAAGGTTCACATAAATTATTCAATTCAATTCAATTCAATTCATTTATTTTTCATTCTTCTTTTTTTTTTTCAACAAAACATAACGCATAATATATTTGGAATTACATCATAAACATAAACATTCGACTTTGTAAAAGATAAATGATACAAATAAACAAAAGAATGCATACTGGCAAAAAAGTACAAAGTTATGCTTCAGTTGAGGAAAAAAAAAAGAACTGAGAGGTCCACTAAAAAGCAAGCTTGTATGTTGTGAACCACTCAAAAAATGAACAAACTTATGAATTACTTATTTACAAATACTTATCACACTTATAATTTACGACACAACGGAACAAGACAGGAGAAATACAAAAGACATGACACGACTTGACAAAAAAGACGGAAAGAATGGGGAGAGAGAAAGGAAAAGAAAAAAAAAGAGAAAGAGAATAAGAGAATGCCTACACGCTGAACTAGGGAAATGGAACAGGGGGTGATTGAGAATGTGCTTCAGAGGGCTGGTACTGCACGCAGCTGTGCAGGGATTTAATGGCTACTGCATAATAATCCATGTAATCCATTACGTAATAATGAAGTCAGTAAACGAAAGATTGGTGGATGGATGATGCACCCTGAGGTTGATGAGATCTAACTAATGACGAAATATATCACAGAGGATTTAACAGAAATGATTTCAACTTGCGCTTAAAAGAATGCAAAGAAGGGGAATTTTTTATTTCACAGCTTAATGAATTCCAAAATCTAGGACCGGTGTATATAAATGTACTCTGAGCTAATAAAGTTCTCAGGAGGGGCAAATGAAACTCATTAGATTGTCTAATCGGATAATTATGAAAAAACTGATTCCGTGGAAACATTTAATTGAAAATACTGGGAAGTGCATTTGCATTGTAATTAAACATAAACTGACCAAGCTGAAAAAAATACAAATCTTTGATTTTCAAGATCTTATATTTAGTAAACAATGGCTCTGAATGGGAACGTGGCGGGACGCCACATATGATACGCAGTACTTTTTTTTTTTTTTGCAGTAATAGTAATTTATCTAATAAAGTTTGATGGGCACTACCCCATGCTAGGAGTCCGTAATTAAGATACGGTAAAATCAAAGAAAAATACAAGGTCAACAAAGAGGACATTGGAATATGAGACTTGAGTCTATTTATGATAGCAATATTACGTGAAATGATTGTACTAATGTTAATAATGTGCGGTCTCCATGAAAGTTTATCATCCACTGTGATACCAAGGAATTTTATATGAGATACACGTTCTAACAGAGTGTCATCAAAAATTATATTTGTGCGCAAAGCTTCTACAGAATTGCTAAAAAGCATATACTTAGTTTTCTTGAGATTAAGTGATAATTCATTAGCTCTCATCCACTGAGTAACCTTTTTCAATTCGGAATTAACAATGCATACGAGAGTATCTGGATTTCGGTGCGAAAAGAAAACATTGGAATCATCAGCAAAAAGTATAAATGAGAGTATATCAGATGATCTACAAAAGTCATTAATATAAATAATAAAAAGTAATGGTCCTAATAAACTACCCTGTTGGACGCCACATTTAATAAATTCTAGATTTGAGTCATTCTCGTTCAGAGATACATATTGTTTTCGATTTTGTAGGTAACTCCTGAACCACTCCAAGGCCTTCCCCCGTATTCCATAATGAGACAATTTATATAATAAAATGTCATGATTTATCGTATCGAAGGCCTTGGAGAAGTCCAGGAAGATACCAATAAGATAAGAATGATTATCAATAGTATGCGCAGCGTGGTCAATAAACTTCAAAAGGGCATGAATGGTACTGTGTTTCTGACGAAACACTGAATTATGAAGGACTGAGCTCAAACATTTCTTGAACTCGTCTTTTTGCGTGCTTTGGTAATATGCATGAAGTTAGTTCCTTGTTGGTGGTGTTAATTATACCCCGAGGTAACTAGAGAAGTCGTTATGGTGAACTTTGGAGATGAATGAAAGAGGTTCACAATATCTGAGCTCAGAGATTTCTTGAGCTCGCCTGTTCGCAGGCTGCGCATCGGTTTGTAATCAGAGTGCCTTCAACCCGGACCTTCAACATCATTTCCCGAAAAAAAACCCACATAATATCATTAACATTATCATCGTTATGATTGCTGTGATGTTGACTATTAAAATGATTAGTTTTGTATCAGCGTTATTGACATCATCATTATCAGTATGCATCATTGAAAAAAAAAATAATCTGCATGGAAGTTTGACATACATTAGACAACAAACGATCAGAGCTCGACATCAGCTTCTAGCTTCAGCTGTGTAGAGAGGATCACCAAACACACGCACACATACACACACACATTCACACACATACACACACACACACACACACACACATACACACACACACACACACACACACAAATGCTGGCTATCCACATGTATAGACATTGCCTCTGAATAAGGTCTTATTTGTCACGAAAGACATAACATCTACTAGTACTGCATTTCATTTCATAGCATTTTTCTTGATTGCATATTTAACTCGTTTAAGTATTGATAGTATTATTGATTTTGTGTACTTACGTGTATTAAAATGTTCATTTGCAATTCATGGGGTGTTTTTAGAATTGTAATGAATGAAATACGCAGAAGAGAAAGTTATAGCATCGACAGCGGGATGTTTAGGAATCTTCTCTCTGCGTACAATACATGTTTTAAATCATGTACAACGGACTCCCGTTATAACGGAATCCTCGGGACCGGCAGTTTTCTTTCGTTATATCGAAATTTCGCTATAACCGAACAAAGAAACAATAAAGAAACAAAGAGTGGGTAATGTTGCGGTCTGAATTTTTACTTCGTTGTATAAACGAAGTTTCGTTATAATCTTGCGCGTTATTACGGGAGTGCACTGTACTCCAAGAGTGAGAGTTTCCAACAGTAGTGATTCCTAGTGACAACACCAGAGGCGATGTCATTGGTATAGGAGCGATGACCTGGGTTTTATTGAATTACAGCACATAGCCCGTGCAGCATCAAAATGAGAGGGAAAATCAAGGGAAGACATATATACATTTCAAAAATCACTTTCACTTTGATATTACCCATACATGAAAACAATGTTTCATAAATCTCTATTACGCAATTTCCAAGCACACGGAGAAACCAAAAACCACAACCCTCCCCCTCCCCCCCCCAAAAAAAAAAGCAATATACAGAAACGGTCTTTTCGTACAGTTTATTTAGTGGGCTTTTGTTATCAAACTAATGTTTGTTTGTTTTTTAATAAATCGATTCCTTCAGATTGTTGATTTGGTTTTACATAACGATACACGCATAATTTGTTTCCCTAAAAAAAAATGCAATGCATGCTTTCCTTATCCACGCGACAAACATTCATACCACCTTCCACGTAATGGCACATTTTTAGGGGTCATCCCACTAGACCGACACCCACGAGTCATACAGCCCACGAGTTCGACATTGAAAACAGGTCCGTGAGTCATACAGCTCACGAATCATACAGCCCATGAGTTCGACGCTAGGTAAAAACAGCCCACGAGTTCGACAGATACAACACGGAGCTTAATGTGTCGGTCTCGTGGGCCTTGTTAGCTTAGTGTCGAACTAATGGGCTGTATGACTCGTGAGCTATAAACTCATGGGCTGTATGACTCGTGGGTGTCGGTCTCGTGACGTGCACCCCATTTTTAGCCGAGTCCTTAATTTTGGAATGATCATTCCAAAATTGACTTAATGTTCTCCTTTGTTTGTTGTGAAACACAAACTGAAATGGTATTCGATGATTTTTATTTGGATACACCCAAGGATTCAATTCAATTTAAATCAAATTTTACTTCCGATATTTCACATTCTTTCAGATACATGATTTCAAAAAAAAAATAATAAAGATTCATTGCCATGCAAATGACATATATTAAGAGCGGAAGAAAAAAAGAGGAAATGCACAACCCATTTTCATTTTGTTTTGTATTATTACAATTCTAAAAATGTTGAGACCGCGTCATCCACTCCAGAGGATTTCGAGCCAGCGAATGCCCAGTTAATTCGAAAATTTGAGGATAAGGTCGCATCCTAGAATACTAGAATAGTTCGTAGCTATTCATGCAGAGATACAATGGAGCTGAATTTGCATTAGACGTGTTTAAAAATATCGGCTCCAGCGTATCTTTGCGAATCCCTACGAATAGCTAATGAGTACAAAGAACGTTAGCTCGAATGTAGGCCTTTATGTGACGCGGAATTTTAGATATTCGCAAACATTGATAGTATTCTTGGCTAATATTTGCTTGCCTTTGCCTGAAAAAGGTTTTTGCCAAACTAATCTACATTCTCCGCAGACGAATTGAAAGAAATATCTAATATGAAAGCAGCAAATTGGGTTCCGTTTGCAATGTGTATGCAAATAATGTCCATACGGTACGAGACTGGCAAAATGATTAAGAAGAAACTTACATCCTGGAGTTCTTTCAAAGGTCAAAGAATAAAAAAAAAATGAATTGCACTCATTTCGAGTGTTCGGCTGACAAGTTAGCATGGAAAAGATGCGGGTTTTTTTTTTTTTAATCTGTGAAGAGCAAAGTGGTGTACTTAGGTGGTGTACTTAAGTTACATAAAGGAGCTCTTTGTATTTGGAAAAGTAGGCTTGATGAGATGTGTAAACATGGAATCTTCTCTTCTCTTTGACTCTGGCGAAGTTTTTTTTTTTTTTTGTAGGCCCTACAATAGTACCATAAAGTCGATGGAATGTAAGGTTCCTCGTTAGTGGAGTTCATTGCGCCGTGGTAACAGGAGAGTCGATATAGGCTAGTGATAGGCAAACATGATGTACGAATAAATTCAAATACAGCTCTTATTATATATATATATATATATATATATATACACACAAAAAGAAGAAAGTAAACACTTTTTCGAGTTCATATTTCTCATAGAAGCTTTTGACGAAAATCAATGCATTATATACCGAATTGAAGGTAATTTAATTGTCTATCAAACCAGTAGGTCAACATAAAGGGAAACGTTACGCATGAGTGAATGCATTTGTTTTTGTCCTCCAAGGTACAAAAGTAAAAATTGCAAAAAATTTACATGTCTTTCAGTATTTTGGAAATGCCCTTCAATATAACAATGAGAACAGACCAGTCCAGTTTAACAGAGTAGGAGACATGAATGAAATAATAAAAAATAAGTTTTTGTTCTCTTTATCTCCAATTCATTCATTCCAACTCATTTTATTTTCATACTTCTCATTTATGAACATTACAACAGAAACCAGACAAGTTCTTTTACCTTGTGAACAATGTGCAGAAAACAAACAGTATACATGATGATAACACAGTAATTACATGTAATGATAACTGGTGAAAATCGAAATCGAAATCTATTTATAACCTTAAACAAAATGAAAGTTAAAAAAACTAAAGGGGGAAAATAAGAATTTTCTGTCAACTCAAACTTCAAATGACATAGGGAGTAAGAGCACAAAGATAATTAGATGAACAGAATATCTTCATTTAATTCTTTAAATGTTGTGATTTAAGAATTCATGAGACAAATTCAACAATCAAATATGATTTATAATTTTCCTAATTCGAGAAATTAATTCAAATTCCTACCATTTTTGTTTATATTGCTTCTTCTCGCATTTCAGTTCAATTTTGACAGAAAATTCTTCATTTTCCTCCACTATTTAAGCATTTATTGATCTTTTGGGCTTCAAAGATATCATAGAGGTCATAGCACTTTATTTTTACAACTTAAATCATGTTATTTTTTGTGTTGAATTCGCCTTTTGTTCTTATTGTTACATGGAAGAGCACTTATGAAGAGCACGCATAAATGACAACTTGTTAATTTTTGCAATTTTCACTTTTGTGCCTTTGAAGAGAAAAACAAAGGTGTTCACTCATGCGTAAAGTTAAACTTTTTTCTTGACCTATCATGTTGATAGGCAATTTAATTACCTTTCATATGATATATAATACATCAACTTTTAGCTAAATATTCTATGAGAAATCTAAACTTCAAAAAGTGTTTACTATCTTTTTTTGCTGAGTGTAATATATATAAATATATATATATATATATATATATATATATATATATATATATATATATATATATCTGTGTGTGTTTGTGTGTGTGTTTGTATATATATATTGAAATCTGATTCCCCTATCTCGACCAAAACTATGACCATTCCTTTAATTTCTCCTTTCGTCACATTATATCTTATCAATATTATGAATAACCATTATGAAATGAATTCTGAAAAGTGTCTACGAAGAAACATAGTACTGCGTAAGTGTCGATGCTCGTGGAACACGATTGAATATCGAATATTATTGTCATTGTTGCTTATGCTCTTGTAAGTGATGCTTCGGCCTATGAATCTGCCCTATATGTTTAGATTAATAGACTCTAAGTTTGACATACATATTAAGACAACAAGAAAAACACACAAGTATGAAGAAAATCCACAAGAGACGGACAAAAGATAAGCATTGTGACCCTGGAGGTTCGAGAATAAGATTTATCCCTACATCCCTTGTAGAGTAACAGTCGGACAGTCGGTCCATGTTGCAAGTGGGGGAGGCTTTCTGAACACTAATCAAGTACTTCTTACGTATGAGCATTGCACCAAAATACAAAGAAACAAACGACCAAAAAGAAAAAAAAAAAAACAAAAGTGAAGAATATATTATAAATGTAATAAAGTATATACTTATGATACGTACCTCATATCACTTTTGCCCGTCACATGTTTTTATTGTTGTTGTTTTTTTTTTTATTTGTGTCGATCACAGGTGAGTCCGTTCCGAGAGAAACACTACAGGAAGTGCGCAGTGGTGGGGAACAGCGGAAGCCTCTTAAACAGCGGATGTGGAAGCGAAATCGACTCAAGTGATATGGTTTTCAGGTATTGATGCAGTTTTTAGATGCATTTTCAATCAATTAATTTCTTGTCAACTCATGAAGTAGGGACTTATACTTTTTCCTTTTCATTAAAGGGGTTGTATAGTTTTGGTTGAGACCTAATTTCAGGTTTCTAACATTTTTTGGTGAGATAATGAGAAACCTCTTATGAAATATGAAAGAGCATGTAATGCTTTGAAGAATTCAACGTTTATTTGATGAAAATTGGTTTTGAAATGGCTGAGATATCAAAAAAGAGCGATTCTAAATCGCTTCGTTTTGCTTTTTTTTTTTTGGATGTTTCAGCCATTTCAAACCCGATTTTCATCAAATAAACTTTGAATTCCTCTTAAAATGGTATGCTCTGTAAAACATCATAAGTGTTTTCTTGGTATCTCGCAAAAAGTTAAAAGCCTAATTCTCATCTCCACCAATACTGTACCATCCCTTTAAGTCTTTGTGCAAGAAAAAAAAAATCCACTGTTCAAAAATACAGATGGTAATCCTCCAGTACATGCAAAATGACAGTACTAAAGTGACGATTATGCGAGTGCATACGTTATACGAATCTGTGACAATTGTGGCTGTTTTAATTTTGCAGGTAAGCATCAGTGATGTGTAGAATAAAATCTACATTTCTTTTGTGTAAACCAATGATAGAGTTGTGTTATATCGTAATTTACATCACTCCTTCAGTACAAAGACAAAAACTAGTATATAGTTTTCTGAAAACATGTTCAACTTTACCATTCTATATACGCTTCTTGTCTTTTTGTAGTGTGGAAGCGAACTAGCTGTCTCAGAGAACAAAAAGACACCAAAACCTGAGGGATGACAAAGAATAATTAGCTAGCTGACTTAGTCGGGAATTGGGAGAAATAAACAAAATGCATTAGAGTTGAATTTGTGAATTGGAGCAAAGCATCCCTCCTTTCAACGAAATTGCATGAAAATTATAAGCAAGACCTAATCGTTCATTATGATTACTTTTTTTTTCAATACAACAAAGCTTTAACATTCCGGTCCAATATGAGATGTAGTGTATCACCCAGTCATGCCAGTGGCAGATTTTTGGTCGAGGGAAAATTCCCTTCTCTGCACGCAACACAAATGCCGTCTTGTCACTGATGAGGCCCGTTTTGATTAAAACTGGTGTTCTGTTTGTCGCGTTGAATGTGTTGTGAATTGTCATAAATGTCATAAAAAGACCTATAAGGCGAGCCAGTCTTGTATGCCCACATAGCATGACGTTACATGAATTGAGAACGTCATCAACAATGATCTCATTCTCCTCGGAGGTGAATAGATTTTTGCTTATGTGCAGCGTGCTTGTTCCCCGTCACATCTGATACATTATTTGCCTTCCCGCCCACATTAAGTTCATACTTTTAATAAACCAGCATCGCTATCATGCGTGTATAGCCCCCCCCCCCAAAAAAAAAAAAAAAAAATATATATATATATATATATATATATATATATGAAGAGTTTGTTCGCAAAAACCGATAAGTCCATTTTTGAAGATTTTGAAGTACGGTCTCTGTCATAAAGTACAAAATAGTACCTTTTAAATGATATATTGGTCACTACATAATACAAGGTATACATTGTTGAAGTTATGGTCAAAAGAAGCAAACATTTTCTTATCATTCTCTTTATTTTTCTTGACCTTTAATCGCAAATATCTCCATTTGGCAAATATGTACTTATCGGTTTTTGCGAACAAACTCTTCATATATATATATATATATATATATATATATATATATATCCATTTTCATATGGCAACAATGTCAATTTCTTACTTCCACCATGATATCCTTTAACCAGATGTAACGCTGCGCCCATGAAGAAATTCTCTGAGGACGCGGGAGAGAGGAGCAATTTTACGACTTTCAACCCAAGTATATTTCACAAAAAGTAAGTAATGCTGTAAAATTGCTGTACAAACGCATCAAGTGCTTAAAGGGGCATTCCGGACGATTTTCATAATTTCACATCATGCAGTACATAATCGACAGCTCCGTGTATAGATTCGTGGAATTTATTGTGGTCCTTGAGCAGAGAAACCAATGAATTTAAAATCTTAGACAAATTACACTGAACAGTGTTGATGACATCGGAGCCTCATATATTTCAGAAATGTAGCAGTGTAATTCCATTACAATACCACATGCTCAACAAGTTCACCTGTGAAAAATCTATGCATGCCTTCTTCTTTTGTTCTGCTTCCTTGAGCCCCAACTCCTACATTGTTATGGTGAGGCTACCTTGTCATCATCCTTGTTCATTGCAATTTGTTATAAATTTTGAAAACATTCTCATTCCTCATCCCAATCACTATAAATTCTGAAACTCTGTACTCAGTTTAACTAATTTATAGTCGTTCAAATGTAAAAGTCTGAAAATCATCCGGAGGTCCCCTTTAAATGAAAAAACTTAATGCAAATAAAAAAACAACCCGAAACATCTTTCTCAACCTGTAGGATATAGACTTATTCTATAACGGGTATTCGTATACTATACTCTATACCTGCCTTGTTTTGTTTTGTTTTTAAGTCTAATTTTGTGCAATTATGCCAGAACCTATGAACTACAGTCGTAAGTCTATACAACTCCAACATCATTACCTATTAGTTAAAAAACATTGCCATGTGTGCTCTCGTAATTTTAGTTGGATGCGCAGCACATTAGTGTATAGTTTCCTTCGAAATAGCCACGTGTCACTTCGCTTTCTGTTTTTTAATCATTCAAAATTGAAACAACCCTAAAAATTGATTATGAAAGCAGTTCTGCGTTTTTCCACATGGGACAGAAGCATTGTATATTGTCTCCCATATACATGTACAAGTGTGATCAGAAAAGGATATTTTGGATTGTCTTGTGTTAACACTATGACCATTATATCATCAAAAGTAAGTAACAACACATAAGTGATGTAGTTTTCATCGCAGTCCATTGGATGCCAACTCTTAATGGTATCCCTCTCATAAAAATTAAAGAGGAATTCCAGTCCAGTTATTACTGAGTCTGATAAGGAGTAAATCTTATAAACACAACGGTGAAAATTTGATTAAAATCGGATAAAACTTGGGGAAGTTATGAATTTGTGATGTTTCTCTAATTGTTGCAATATAGGCTTCAGTTCTCGTACAGTTAATATGAATATGCTAATGAGTGAGCTGATGATGTCATCACCTAACAATTTTCCGTTGATCGTGTACAAGAAGAAAATGACAAAATTTCATTGTGTCTGTTTTCAAACTGTAAAACATGATGTCATTACTGGTTGTTTGACTTCCGAAAAGAATGGAGCGTTATTGTGTTTGAATGAATAACCGGAAATTTCAAAATTTTATGTGCAAACTATAAGGCAACTTGTGGGGGATGATATCACCACTTCACTATTTGCATATTCATTTTGACTGTTCGAGAACTGCTTCCTGAAAAATGAAAAAAAAAAGACTGTTGAGAATGTGATAGTCGCCAATGAATAAAAACCGAGACCTTTTTTGTTTGTTTGTTTGTTTGTTTTTTTTTCATTTTCCATCTGAGAAGATGGATGCCCGGATAGCCCATATTCAGCTGCACTATAAGCTGGTATTCCATGGGGTCCAGTTGGATGTGAGGCGGTACCACTTTTCAGGGTTATGCACCCTGCTCCTTACGTAGAATGAACGAATGAAGCAGGATGGTTTACTTGCATGAGTTGTGACTCCCTGACACACGGGACATTCCATTTCATGTCCTATCTGAGGGACAGAGTGTTTTGCCTCTTGCGATAGGGGACGTTATGATTACGCGCAACATTGCTCAGTAGACCTTGGACAGTGTATGCCCAAGTCTTTGACGTCCGTTCTCTCTGTTTTGTTTTATTTTGTTAGGTGATCCGAGTATCCTCTCGGATCACCTTCTGTTTTTGTACGGATTCTTTCTTCTTCTTAGGTGATCCGAGTATCCTCTCGGATCACCTATTGTATCTGTACTGAATCTTTCTTCTTTATTTCTTTCTCCTCAAATGTTGTGCAGCGATTAACTCAAAAAGTCATTCACCTATGACTTTTAAACTTATACCATATATGTATCACGTCATAAGAACGACAGATCTATTATATCTTTGTGATCAGTCAACCATGACGTCACTATGACGTCATTATCTGAAATCACGTTCACATTCGTATCTCATTAATGAAATTGAATTTCTCAATGACATTTACATATAATATAGTTCAAGTCAAGTTCTATCGATATATTTAATAAAATTTCATCACGACCCTGGTAAACGAGCGCGTACGCGCGCGTTGAAATTTTAATATGTTCCAATCGAACTCAAAATTGTTTTGCACACGTTTCAGGTCATTTGGAGTATTTCAGAAAAAATCGACGGACGCGTACGCGCGCGCGCATATACGCACGCACAGCTCATATGCAATTGAAATTTCCCGTTTTTTCACACTTATCGGATGCCTGAAATGTCAAGGAATATTTCTACCAAGTTTCAAGTCAATCCGACTCAATATGACGTCATACGGGCCCGTCAAAGTTGAAATTCCGCGCGCGCGTCAATGGCGATATACAGTACAACTATGCCAAAAAACTGCCAATTTTAAATACGATTTTACTCGTCAGGATGGACGGTGACCCCCCATTTTCTGTACATATTTTGAAAGCTGATGAGTTGTACATGTCATTTCATGAGGTGACAATGCTGACAACATGATTAAAAGATATCAAATTTCTTAATAAAGTCAAAAAAGTAAATTTTCAAAATGACGTCATCAAATTTCAAGTTCATTCGAGCGTATCTCACTAGTCCTTTGTCAATTTTCACCCAGATTTCAGTATGATGTAGCTTATCTAATGTTCTTTCAAACATAAATTAACAAAATTTTGATTGGATAACGGTATCACCTCGTAAAAATGGATTGAAAGTAATCTTGTCAAATTTGACCAGTTTACGTGTTATCTCTATGGGAATGCAGTTTTTCTGGAAATGAAAATTGACATGACTATCTTTATCGAGCACTAGCTCACTTAAGCTTCGGTAAATTTCTCCCAGATTTTAATATGTTGTAGCTGAGACTTTACGCTACCGTAAGTGTGCCCTTTGTTTTTTCATACGATGTCAAATTCACGTCAAAAAATTGGGTTGAAATTCAGGCTTATCTTCGATGTATTGAGATATATCTTTCTTTCTGCAACTTTCTTTGCAATAACTCGAGAAGAACGGCCTCTATCACTTCCATATTTTGCACATGTTTAGTTCATGTCACGTACATTATTTCATAAGATAACAACTACTTGATCGGACAACATCTTGGGTATGTAAATTAGGGTCAAAGGTCATAAGTGTTTCACCCTGTATCTTAGTGAATACATGTTCTATCTTTCCCATATTTTGCACACGCAAAGACCATGTTACAAGGATCATTTCACAAAATAACCACTTTTTACTCAGATGCCATCTTGGGTGTGCAAATTGAGGTCAAAGGTCATATGTACTTCTTTTTGTATCTTCGTTATGACGTGTTATCTCTATGGGAGGGAATTTTTTTAAATGTGAAAATTGACATGATTGTCTTTATCGAGCACTAGCTCACTTACCCTTCGGTGAAGTTCTCCCAGATTTTAATATGTTGTAGCTGAGACTTTGCGCTATCGTTATGTGCCATTCCTTTTTTTCATACGATGTCGGAATTACGATAAAAACTTGGTTGAAATTAAAGCTTATCTTCTATGTATTGAGATATTTCTTTCTTTCTGCAACTTTCTTTGTGATAACTCAAGAAAAACACGCCCTATCACCCCCATATTTTGCACATGTTTAGTTCATGGCTCGTACATTATTTCATAAAATAACAACTACTAGATCGGACGCCATCTTGGGTATGTAAATTAGGGTCAAAGGTCATAAGTGTTTCATCTTGTATCTTAGTGAATACCTGTCCTATCTTTCCCATATTTTTCACACGTATAGACGATGTCGCGAGAATCATTTCACAAAATAACCACTATTTCATCAGATGCAATCTTGGAAGTGCAAAGGTGGGTCAAAGGTCATATGTCCTTGTTGCTGTTTCTTCGTTATAGTGTATACAGAATTTGGTACCTAACATGGCAGATATGACTCCCTTTGCTAAATGAGAATGCAAACATCACACGGCCAATGTCTCTAAACACAGATGAAACTTGTATGGTCATGCCTATTGCGATCAGGACTCGAATCATTGATAAAAAAAAATCGGATCACCTTAATTTGTCAGTGATGACAAATTACAATCTCTAGTTCTTCTTTTTCTTATTTCTCCCCAAAAGTTGTGCATCGATTAGCTCAGAAAGTCCTCTTCCTATCAATTTCAAACTTATACCATATATGTATCGTCTCCCAAAGACGGCAATCGAACTAAAATCAAAGTGATCAGTCGACCGTGACGTCATAATGACGTCATTATATGAAAACACATTCTCAATCATATCTCATTAATGGAATGGAATTTTTCAATGAAATTTATTTCACATATATTTCAAGTCAAGCGCATTCTGCTCATATTCTCAAAATTCACCTATACCTTAAAACGTGCGCGTACGCGCGCGTTGAAATATTTATATGCTCAAATCGAGCTCAAATTTTTTTTGCACACGTTTCAGACCATTTAGAGCATTTTTTGAAAAATTGAAAAAAATTTACGGACGCGTACGCGCGCGCGCATATACGCACGCACAGCTCATATGCAATAGAAATTTCCCGTTTTTTCACACTTATCGCCTGCCTGAAATGTCAGGGAATATGTCTACCAAGTTTCAAGTCAATCCGACTCAATATGACGTCATACGGGCCCGTCAAAGTTGAAATTCCGCGCGCGCGTCAATGGCGATATACAGTGCAACAATGCCAAAAAACCGCCAATTTTAAATCCGATTTTACTCGTCAGGATGGACGGTGACCCCCCATTTTCTTTACATATTCTGAAAGCTGATGAGTTGTACATGTCATTTCATGGGTTGGCGATACTGGAAAGATGATTAAAAGATATCAAATTTCTTAATAAAATAAAAAGAGTAAATTTTCAAAATGACGTCATCAAATTACAAGTTCACTCGAGCGTATCTCACTTATCCTTTGCCCATTTTCATTCAGATTTCAGTATGTTGTAGCTTACTAAATGCTCTTTCATTAATATGATAACAACATTTTGATTAGATGACGGCATCACCTCGTAATATTGGATTGAAAGTAATCTTGTCAAATTTGACCAGTTTACGTGTTATCTTAATGGGAGTGCAGTTTTTCTGGAAATGAATATTGACAAGACTATTTTTTTCGAGCATTAGCTCACTTATGCTTCGGTGAATTTCTCTAAGATTTTAATATGTTGTAGCTGAGACTTTGGGCTATCTGAAATGTGCCCTTCATTTTTTTCATACGGTATCGGGATCACGTCTAAAAACTTGGTTGAAATCAAAGCCTATCTTCGATGTATTTTCATATTTCTTTCTTTTTCCAACTTTCTTTGCAATAACTCAAGAAAAAGATACTCTATCACCACCATATTTTGCACATGTTTAGTTCATGTCACGTACATTATTTCATAAAATAACAACTACTTCATCAGACGCCATCTTGGGTATGTAAATTAGGGTCAAAGGTCATAAATGTTTCATCCTGTATCTTGGTGAATACATGTTCTATCTTTCCCATATTTTGCACACGTTTTGACGATGTCGCAAGAATCATTTCACAAAATAACCACTTTTTGCTCAGATGCCATCTTGGGAGTGTGAAGGTGGGTCAAAGGTCATATGTACTTGTTGCTGTATCTTCGTTATAGTGTATACAGATTTAGTACCAAAGATAGCAGATATGACCCTTTTCTAAATGAGAATCCAAACATCACACGGCCAATGTCCCGTCAACACAGATGAAACCTGCATGGTCATGCCTATTGCGATCAGGACTCGAATCATTGATTAAAAAAAAAAAATCGGATCACCTTAATTTGTCAGTGATGACAAATTACAATCTCTAGTTCTCTTTGTTGTTGTTGTTTTTTCCGAAGATACAATGCCCTTGCCAGGCAAGAAGACTACGTTGCATTTCGAAAGAACATCTCGCAGTACCACGGCTACCTCTGGATGCCGTGTATCGGGGCGGCTTCGCTCCACAACGTTTGTTTGTCAACGGTGCAGGACAAGGCGAACACAGACCAGAACGATCCGCGCATCCTCGTGGCGAACGCCAAAGAGTTCGTCAACTTCTGGAATTTTTGGAAACGGAGGAACTTCACGAGTCAGCCGTCCACCGGTACAAAATTACAAAATTGGTTGTTGTTTTCAATTTCATTAGGTGATCCGAGTATCCTCTCGGATCACCTATTGTATCTGTACGGATTCTTTCTTCTTCTTTATTTCTTTCTCCTCAAATGTTGTGCAGAGGTTAACTCAAAAAGTCATTCACCTATCACTTCTAAACTGATACCATATATGTATCACGTCATAAGGACGATAGATCTAATGTATCACTGTGATCAGTCAACCATGACGTCACTATGACGTCATTATCTGAAAACACGTTCACATTCGTATCTCATTAATGGAATGGATTTTCTCAATGAAATTTACATATCATATAGTTCAAGTCAAGCTCTATTGATATATTTCATAAAATTTAGTCACGTTCATATTTAACGAGCGCGTACGCGCGCGTTGAAATTTTAACATGCTCCAATCGAGCTCAAAATCATTTTGCACACGTTTCAGGTCATTTGGAGTATTTCAGAAAAAATCGACGGACGCGTACGCGCGCGCACATATACGCACGCACAGCTCATATGCAATAGAAATTTCCCGTTTTTTCACACGTATCGGATGTCTGAAATGTCAAAGAATGTTTCTACCAAGTTTCAAGTCAATCCGACTCAATATGACGTCATACGGGCCCGTTAAAGTTGAAATTCCGCGCGCGCGTCAATGGCGATATACAGTGCAACAATGCCAAAAAACCGCCAAATTTAAATCCGATTTTACTCGTCAGGATGGACGGTGACCCCCCATTTTCTTTACATATTTTGAAAGCTGATGAGTTGTACATATCATTTCATGGGTTGGGGATACTGAAAAAATGATTAAAAGATATCAAATTTCTTAAAAAAGTAAAAAAAAGTAAATTTTCAAAATGACGTCATCAAAATTCAAGTTCACTCGAGCGTATCTCACTTATCCTTTGCCGATTTTCACCTAACTTTCAGTATGTTGTAGCTTATTTAATGTTCTTTCATATTTATTATTACAATCTTTTGATTGGATGACGTCATCACCTCGTAAAAATGGATTGAAAGTATCCTTGTAAAATTTGACCAGTTTACGTGTTATCTCTATGGGAGAGCAGTTTTTCTGGAAGTGAAAATTGACATGACTATCTTTTTCGAGCACTAGCTCACTTATGCTTCGGTGAATTTTTCCCAGATTTTAATATGTTGTAGCTGAGACTTTGGGCTATCGTAAGTGTGCCCTTCGTTTTTTCATACGATGTCGGGATTACGTCAAAAACTTACTTGAAATTAAAGTTTATCTTCGATGTATTGAAATATTTCTTTCTTTTTGCAACGTTATGTGCAATAACTCAAGAAAAACATACCCTATCACCACCATATTTTGCACATATTTAGTTCATGTCACGATCATTATTTCATAAAATGACAACGACTTGATCAGACGCCATCTTGGGTATGTAAATTAGGGTCAAAGGTCATAGATGTTTCATCCTGTATCTTGGTGAATACATGTCCTATCTTTCCCATATTGTGCACACGTAAAGACCATGTTACAGGGATCATTTCATAAAATAACCACTTTTTGCTCAGATGCCATCTTGTCTGTGCAAAGTGGGGTCAAAGGTCATATGTACTTCTTTTTTTCTATTTTCGCTATGACGTGTTATCTCTATGGGAGGGAATTTTTTTAGATGTGAGAATTGACATGACTCTCTTTATCGAGCACTATCTTACTTATGCTTCGGTGAATTTCTCTCAGATTTTAGTATGTTGTAGCTGAGACTTTGCACTATCACGATTCGAATCATTGATTAAAAAAGAAATCGGATCACCTTAATTTGTCAGTGATGACAAATTACAATCTCTAGTTTTATTTGAAATTGATGTAAACAAGTTAAGAAATTGTGTTCGCAATATTAATGTAATGAATCTACATGTCAGTGCAAGATTTAATCAAGTATACTTGTTATCTTCTTACGTGATGCACTCAAACCTGTTTATAGCGGCCAACCAGGGGAGACAAGTGAACGTTATGGACAGGTGACTACTCTTGACAGGTTCTCTAACATACTTTTTCTCTCGATGGGAATTGTTTTTTAGTGGTCGTATACGGCAGGTGGCCGCTAAGACAGGTTTGATTGTAATCACTACCCATTATTTTAGAAATTTGTAGCGTGAAAGTTCAGAATTGAAGCCTTTTTTTTTTCATAAAGATTACATTAGCTGCAGTTTTAAATTTTACTGATGAAATATTTTGACCTTTCCCCGATGGCCAGTGACGCTAGAGTGCAAGTCCTAACTAGCAGGTTAACTTTGACAGGTTTGATAAATTTAGAGTAAAAGCGGATGAACAGAATTGAAGCGGTCGGATTCATCAAACTGCGACCTTAGATCGAAAGCCACTCGTCGTCTCACTAAACGGTGCTAATAAAGTCGCTTTCATATACACATGGAGGTGCCGAGGTCATCTATTAGCTGATACATAACTCTTCACCACGTTTCCTGTGTTGCCATTGATGTCAACTAATGAGGTGTATCACTGACATATTAATGCTGACAGTCTCGTTGTAATAGCAGATAGCAACGATAATTTTCACGGGGAACGCTTGGGAAAGGGGTTGTATACAGATGCTAAAATTTATCATCATCAACCGAAGTATCGTGTACACCGTATTTTTTCCGTACAAAACAGTATTATAATTGTGAGAAAATGACATTATCCCCCCTCTCTGAATTTGCTGGTAAGATTGTAACCAGTGTAACTATTTGTGACCCTGCACCTCAAAACAAACAAAAAGTCGCCAGATATGAATTTTTAGTTAAGACCATGTTCTGAAAGAGCAGACTTTAAGCTTTAAAATGATGTATAACTCAAATCAAATGGACTCTCCTAACCTATCTAAATATTGGAAAGAAAGCACAAACTCAGGAAAAGTGTGAACTGAGAAAAGAGGCTCTGAAGTACAGTGTCTATCCAAGCGCTTAAAGTATGGTGAACGAGAAAAAAAAGACGATATTCATAAACAAGGTGATTTATACATTCCTGGAAAGCTTAGTCTCTAGGAATATGAATAATTAACTTTCAGAAGGTAAAAACGTCTCCAGAACGATAGAGAGATGGTGTTTTAAGACTCTTTTTAGACCACCAGAACCCGATCTGACGGCGAAAATTTTGCTGACCAAAATTATGACGTCATGAAATGTGCGCTGTGCTACCACTCCATCCACACAGTGGGCTCCGTCTATGGAGGGCCGTTGCGGACGTGGTTCGTTTGGGGCATACGTATGGACAGACAGTGTGCCCGTTTCCATGTATGTCCCAAACGAGTTGTGTTATCGGCGGCCATCCATATCCGTCGCCTCTCAATCGCTTCTTCTACCGCTCCGACTTTGCCACTGTCACTATCAGTGTCATTGTCACTGTCATCACTCAATTCACTCTCGATGTCAAACTCAAAGTCTTTCCGTACACTATAAGGGAAATTTGGACGTTTTAATGTCTCAGCCGAGAGAGCAGAGGCGACTAAAGACAGGCCAGATACTGCATCCGCCCACCAAGAAATACGTGCTTTATGAATGGTGGCCTCGATGTCCCGCTGCACACGTAAAGGGTTTTATTCATTTCGTGACGTCATATTTTAGGGCTCGAAAAAGACAGCTGTTCCGGAGCTAATATCGGTGAAGCAAATCAGTCAGTTTTAACTCGCGATTTCTCAGTAGCGCGAATATCTTTTAATAAGTCACATTAATTATCTGTTTTAGGAGACATTTCCCTCTGCTTTGACACCTTTTTTAATATGATTTTCTTGATTTTGATGTCTCGTTCACCATAGTTTAATCTTTACCAAACCGTGCTGGCTGTGCGATCAATGGGACAAAAAACTGGAAGTTAACCACCAGAGGAACAACAATGAAAGGATTATTAGATTAAACTGAAATAAAGCATGCCTCATTAGCACATTCTGTCCATAATCAATGCCAACTTTCAAAGTAGTAGCACTATCCTTTCAAAAGTTATTAGATTTGAAAGTGAAGAGTATGGACAAGGTTTTTCAGAAATGAAAAAGGGATTCTAAAGACACACCTAATCACACTATTCTACCAAGAATGTTCGAGATGAACTGCTATTTAAAAAAATACACTTTCCTGCCCGTTTTATGATACCAAATTTTAGCATAATGTAAAAGAAGACCCGCTATTTCAGAAAATATGAAAAAGTCAAGTTCGGCTAGGTTGACCCATTTCACTTATTTTCAGTCCTCACGCAAAATCAGTGTGTGCGACTTTATGTTCGTTTTGAGGTGCACAGTCACATTTATGTAATATGTTTTTATATATAAAAACATATTACATAAAAACATAAATTCTGTCTAATATTGATAATGTCTCAACCCTCTAATTCAATCTCAGATTTCTATATGACACTTCAACAATCCTATTTGTTGTTACTCTATAAATATTTTCCGAGTAAATCTGAAAACAGTGGGGCGAAGTATTGCACTTTTAGTAACACTCATAGAAGAAGATGTGAGTCTCCTGGTACTGTCACAAAGTGTAGGTGAGTCAAAGTATATTCCTGTACATAAATTCATTTTGTTGTATTCTTTCTGACAGGGTTCTACATAGTCCACGTAGCCCTGCAGTTGTGCGAAGAAATCCACGTCTACGGTTTCTGGCCCTTCCCTCTGCGGCTGGACGCGGGGTTCGAGCGGGTACCTTACCATTATTTCGACGACATTCTGCTGAATAAGAAACACGGAATGAGCAGCGAGTTCTCAACCCTCCTACAATACCACGAACTTGGACTCTTACGACTGCACACGGGGAAATGTCGAGGGGGATAGCGACAAGCTGCTGGGGTAACGCCCAGCTGTTAGCTGGTTTTCAGCAAGAACTTGAACATTTATACATAGCCGTATGTTTATAAACAAAGTTTGGGATGAATCAAATGCAATCAGAATGTGCATGATATTATAATAATAATATATAATAAATAATTGAGTGCAGAAATCAAGATCAACATGAAAGGTGTATAAATGTACCAGAGAAATAAGATGAGAACTGAAGAAAAGAATTATATACAGAAGTATACGAAGATTAGGAAAACTGAACAATCAGGTCTCACTCAGTCTTTCAAGATTCAAGATTCAATTTTATTTTTTTCACTTCCATCAAATAAACAAAGAAATTATATACAATGTATATGCACAGGATATTTGTAATAATTGCAGAATGTGATTTAACAAAGTAGGCCTACATATGAAAATGAGTAGCAGATGACACAAAAAAAAAAACACACAATTTTATCTTTGTTGATATGAACATAAGGCGTATAATACAAGTTCACTAAGGATGGGATTGAAATGGAGGGTCCCACTAAGAAGCAAAGCTTGTACGATATGGGACCCTCAGAAAAATACACAATAATACACGATAAAATAATGTGATATCATTGATTGTCCTATAAGGCTTGTAGAGAGATTGTTAAAGAGCTTAGAAGCTGAGTATAAAGCACTGTTTAGACATCAGTCGTACTGAGAAACAATACTAATATGAGCGGCGAGTCAAAGAAATGTGTTGCTGACGAAATTGCACAGTTAAGTGCTGACAGTCATTTGATTGATTGCGTTGTAATCATGATGGGAGTAACGAGGATAACAATGGATCATGATGATGAATATCCTGCAAACTGGAAGCTTTTTGGAGAACGATGTTGTTCAAGGGGCTAAAGCTCTTTGCTGAGGTAAACATAATGAGAAAGTCAAGTCACTGCGAAAACTACTTTACAACGAAAGTGCCCAGAGTCAAACCTCGTCAATAGATCTTTACAGAGTTTATAACTGCGGGAACGAATGATAGAGTAGTAGTTATTGCTCTCCTCCAGTTCAATTGAAATTTATATCCATTTTCGGCGAACAGGGGAGATAACATACATTTCTTTTTCTTCTTTTTTTTATCGACAGAGAAATAACGTAAACAAGACAGCATGAATTGAATAGAGTAAACAACAATAATGAAACTTTATAGTAACAATAGGGAGGATGATTTTGGATCAAAAAATTATTCTGTATACAGTGATTGGCTGAAAGACCTTCACGTGATTATATAGGTTTTTTTTTTTTTTCAGCTATGTCAGAATGCTGGAATGTTGCTAGACACTCCATGATGGCGTACTATTTACAAAATGACGTCCCTTTTATGACGACATTTTCCAAAGAGTGAAATAATACTAAATGTGAAATGATGTCACAAATCAATTGTGACATCACAAAGCAATTGTGACATCGCGCACTGCTTCGTACCGTCACTCTGTGAAATTGAACAATTTCCAACAAAACAACTGTAACATTATTACAAAGCAGCTCTGATATTGTGCCCTGCTTCGTAAGGTCAGTGATGTAGAATTTATCCACAACTTCGCATCAACCACTGTACACAACTTCTCCCCCGACAGATTTTCCTCCTTTTCTTTATTTTTTTTTATATAAAATAAAAAAAATGCCTAATTTCGAGTTTCTGGTTAAAACTATAGGCCTATGTGCCTCCAAAAGTACTATTCACATCGGGGCTGCGCCTCAAGTTGAATAGCACTATTCTGGAGTCACCTCTGCCAACAGTTTAACCCGTAACACTCAAGGCAAAGCATATTTGTGTACTATAAAGTAATTGACCTGAAGTAAACAATATGCATTGTGTGGAAAATGGAGGGACCCACTGAAAAGACTGCCTGTGGAATGTGGGTCCCTCTTGGAAGAAAAAAAAAAAGACGAAAGCAGCCGAGACTATAAAGCAGCAAGACAACAGAACAGACAAGAAAATAAAAAAAAAAGAGACGGAGGCCTCTGGAAGTTTGTCGAAAAATAAGATATAGTGTGACACCTTTGGAAGAGAAGGAAAATAAAGGAATAATTGGGAAATAGGCTTGAAGGCATTCTAATCCTAACCCTAACTGAATTCAGGCAATAGTGGTGATGATAAAGGTTTGATTTGATTTGATTTGATTTGATTTGATTTGATTTGATTTGATTTGATTTATTCTCTGTATGCCTTTTTTTTAATACAATGTACATAAATTTTCTGCAATTTCATTAACATTGTACAAAATTTTCATTTCATTTCAATTTATTTTCATATTTCTCACATGTATCACAATATGAATACGAAAATTATACAAAATATTAATTAGATGTGACTTCATCGGAATGTACAAAAGTTTGTTTTGGTATAAGTACAAGGTTTGTATACATGCGAATTGAACTGAGGTCATATGATGCGAAAAATATGATGGGGCCTGCTTAAAAGCATTGGCTTGAACAGCCGCAGGTCCCGTGATGCAGATTAGGGGAAGTTTAAAATACAGATATTTTTAAGACCATACTATAATAATGAGGGAACCGATTAAAACAAACAAAAAATCCGATTAAAACAAACAATCAAAAAATCCGATCAAATAAGTAAAGTGATACTAAATAGAATACAGAGAGGTCACATGCTGCAACAATATCATAACCTACTACAAGTAAGGACATTGATAACAAAATAACAGTAGTATGACTATTTTCAACAATTATCATCATTGTCATCAATTATCAATTATCAGTGTCATCATTTTAATTATACAATACATCTGTAATATTATATGAGTTACATCTTAATTTGCATACAGAACGACTGCCAAGAATAAGCACACGGCTTGATTGTTTGCAACCGATAACGAAAAGGTGGCAATGCAGATTCCCTTATAGGGAGTAACAAATTAATACGCATATAATATAGGCTAGTCCGATCCTGAGAAATCATTATGAAATCGTTAAAAAAAAGCCCCAAAAAACTTCGATCTCCTTCTAAATGAACATATAGAAGGAGCAGTTTTTATATCGATGATTCATTGAATTCCAGTAATTTGAACCAAAAACGCTCAAAGAAGTTGTAAGTGAAACTCGAGTATAGGATATTTATGGAATGATTGATTTCTTTAAGAACAAAGAATCAAAAATAGAGTGGAGTAAATTGTTATTTCACGTGTTCATAGATCTACTGACAAGTAGATTCACTATGATTTGATAAAGATTCTTAATCCAAAAAAACAAATGAACCATTTCCTCCCCCTTGTGGTTATCATCAACAAGAGAAAAATATATTTTTTTCCAATGGTACTGCACTTGATATATATATATATATATGTATATATGTATATGATAGATAGATAGATAGATAGATAGATAGATATTGGTTTATTTCATCAAAAGGAAGATACATAGCAGCCCAGAGGCTGAATTGCGTGTTCTTGATGTAAATATACAAACGAAACAAAACAATACAATACGATAGTCATTCACATTAAACAATCTATTCAAAACAAATAAGCCTTATTTCATATTCGTTACTACAAATACAATTCTCTTTCAAAATACAATATTCCATCAACAACTGATTACACATAAATCATTACAGCAGAGAAAAAGAAACAATTGATTTAGAGTATGAAAAGACACACACAAAAAAACAACCTGCGGTTGTATGTACACATGTGTATATATAATAACATAACATAATGTGCCCCATCAACAATAATAACAACTCTTACCAAATTTTAAATCAAATATTCAAATACTACATAAATTAACAATATATTTATCTACCTTTTACATTACTATCAACTTACAGTTGGCAACTTTTTTTACCAAAGAAAAAAAAAAGAAAGAAAAGAAAAAAGAGAGAAACTATAAACTATACAAATCTCCTACACTAACCTTTAAATATATAAACTGCTCAAAATTGTCGGGGGTAATCAGCCAAATCAGATATCGTTTTCTCAATAGAAAAAACGACCACAATATCATATGATAAGCATATAAATATCAAAACTCAAATCAAATTCTCAAACTCTTAGAGACCCAGATCTATCCCCAAATTCCTAGCCACAAACTTATAACCAAAAAAACATTATACAATCCATATCTGTTCCCCCCTTATAAAAAATATTACAATCTTAACAACACACAGTCAATGCCTGACAGATGAAATATAAATATCCAAATATCACAGCGCTCACATACCTTTCAAGTATGAAAACTCTAAAAAAAAAAAACTCACACACAAAACAAACATTGATAGGTGATTAAACACTATCATTGCCATCATCGCCAACTTCATCCAAGATGACGACTACAAAAAACACCTACAATTATTTTCGTGCATAATGTACACCTCCCTTGCTCTACTCCAACAATACAAAAATTATTTCACAGATTACTATTTAAAAGTCTTGTAATATATGGAAGAGAGCTGTTGCGGTACCTGCTTGTTCTGCACTTAAATTCACTGAACAAGTTTTTACTACGTAGATTGCGTCCATGTGCTTCCAATCTAGTGGGTGGGAGCCAATCAGCAAATCGTGATCGTGGGCAATTCAACTGAACTGCAAATTTCTGACACAATTTTAGACGGCGTTGACATAACCGTGGTAAATCACAAACAGTCAAAGCATTTGTGTAATTTACAAATGAGGGGCCAAGCATGAGACGACATGCACGTTTTTGTATTTTCTCAATTTCTTCACTTTGTTTCTTTGTCAATCCTGAGTTCCAAACAATGGTGCAGTATTCTAGGACTGGCCTGACGTATGCTGTGTAAACCTTGACTAAGTCCGCTGTAGGCAGGTTAAAGCCCTTCAATATCCTGAGCATGTGGAGTCTCATGTTTGCCTGTTTTAACATTTTTTCAACTTGAGCTGACCATTTAAGGTCATGTTGGATCATAACACCAAGAAGTTTAACTGATTCATGATTGACAAGATTTTCGCCATTTATCTGAACAGGTGAAATAGCAGGTGGATTACGGACAACAGAGACATTCATAGTGATACATTTCCGAGGGTTCAGTTTCATTCCATTTGTCTGGGCCCATTTCACAAGATCATTTATAACAAGCTGAATACGACTATTTGACTCGATGGTCCTACATTCAGCGAGAGTCAAATCGTCCACGTATTTCCAATATGGGATATCTGATTGTTGGCAGGCATCATTAATAACAGCAAGAAATAATATCGGGCCTAGTCGGGTACCCTGAGGAGCGCCTGATTGCACGTCCAACCATGGAGACCTCGCATTACGATAACGGACACACTGAACACGACATGTGAGGAAATTACAGATCCAGGCAACAACGCTTTCGCGTACATTCATGCGAAGTAATTTAGTTATAGCGATATTATGACTTATTCTGTCGAACGCTTTACTGAAATCAGTTGCTACAATGGTTGCCAGGGATCTTGGGTTATCGACATTCTTTTGTATCTCATGTAGTAAACTAACCAGGTGGTGAGCAGTTGACACATGCTTTTGGTTTCCATACTGAGAGGGATCAATAAATGGGAGCATGTCATCCATAGCCCATTTTGTAATGAATTTTTCTGCTATTTTGACAAAGTGATCAGTTAAGGACACGGGTCTCAGATCTTTCACTGACACTGGGGACGATTTGGGGACTGGAACAACCACCGCTTTTTTCCATACATCAGGGATAACTGCCTGCTGGTAAGATGCATTGAAGATATCTGTGAGGGGGACACTCAATTCGTAGGCAAACTCCTTGATCAGTCTCGCCGAAATACCATCGGGCCCGGGAGCTTTATTACTTTTTAGAAGCTTTAGCTCCCGATGGACTTGCCAGGGATGTACAACAGGACAAGGCTTCCTAGCTGGGAGATAAGCTGGTAAGGTTGTGGTGTCAAGTCTTGGGATGTCAGCTGTGACCTCGACGAATGCTTCATTTATTGCCGAAGCCGTAGATGTCAGGTCCGTTGCAGAAATTCCATCTATTCTGATGAGTGGGGTTGTTTTCTGTCTCCCGCTCATAGCCTGGATATGCTGGTGCCAAGAGGAAGGATTGGTCATCTGCATCTTTTTAACTTTGTTTATAAGTGGTCGTGTTTAGCTGTGGCAATGCTTCTCTGTACACGGTTTTCGAAGCCGTCGCCATTCAGCATGGTTTCCTTCTGCGTATGCTATTTGTCTTTGGTTTATCAAATCTTTGATAGCTGGTGTCATCCACACTTTGTCTTTGTTGAACAATGTGACAGTTCGAGCTGGGAAATGCTTGTCGATTAGAGGATTGAGCACTGAATATAGAATGTTACATTTTTCATTCACATCCTCAGCCTGAAACAGATCTGTCCAGTCATAATTGAGCAACCTCCTGCCAAACTGTCTGATATCACTATATAATATATGTATATATATATATATATATATATATAGATAGATTATATACAAGAAAGTTCTTTACAGATGTAGTAATTACCCAAATTATCGATTGTATTTTATCACTTCCTATGTTTTACCAGCAGGACTCTGGTTAAATCTCATATCTTTTAAAGGATATATTTGTTGTTGTTTTATTTACACTTCCATATAACAAACGTACGTTTGTGCAGTGCATTTTATATAAATGCACCGATAAGATGAAATATTGTCAATAACGTGAAAAAAAGAGTGTTTTACAATATAGATATTCGAGATGTTCTGTTTTTCCTGAATGTAAGCGTGATGCGGTTGTGGTGTTGTGGTGACCAATTATATCAATATTATGAAAGGATGTGTATATTTATATGAAACTATGATATGAAATCTACGAAACTTTATCTTTATCTATGAAATCCTATCCTTCCTGCGTGTAATAGATTATGTAGATAGATACGTTTTTCTCATGATAATTCAACTTTCAGCTTGTCCTATGTAACAATGTAATTTCGCTAAATCCGATCCAGTTGTTGAGTACTATATAATAAGCACTGGCTGGTGTGGAAGATTAATATTAAGACTGCAACAATTTTCCTGGAACGCAGCTAATATCTCTGTTCATCAATGACCATAATGTTGAGTTTCATAATACTGAAACAGGTAAAGTCATTTGTTACTGCCGATTTTATAAACTGTTGTTTCTACCTCTTTGTGTCTTAAAATAATGTTTATCCCTTTTGATTGAAATGTTATCTGATTGTCATGATGACCGCATTTAATGCCATGCAAAGAAATAGATATTTTCTCAAAATACCAAATAATTATTCAGTCAAATGAATGAACGTGTATCAAAACTGGTTAAGCGTCATTTTTATCACCTTCAAGTAAGTCCATCATTTAAATAGAGAGACCAAAATCTTTCTGATGGTCCCTCACTGGTTGCATAAGAAAGGAATTTTCGTAGAGTTATGATCAAGATATCCCATATTTTTTTCATTACTGTTTTTTTTTTTTTTAAGCAGGTCTAATCGCATGTATCTCAAATTGACAACAATGGAGTTAATTCATTTTGCAATGAAATTCTTCATTAATTGTACAGGGTTCGAAATTAGCGGTGATGGCCTAATCGGGCAACTAAAATTGAAAAAAAAAAAAAAAAACCTCACTTGTCTTTTTCCTGTTATGTTGAGCCAATGAATTTTCCATCAGGCCTCCGATTTATGGATTCAAAGATTTTATTGCCTCGCCAGAGAGAGAGAGAGAGAGAACAAGGAAAATTATGTCGAATCCTGATGTGTGCGTTATATATATATACATAATAATAATATATATATATATATATATATATGTGAATTAAGAGTTTGTTTACAAAAACCGATAGTCCATTTTTAAAGATTTTGAAGTACGCTTTCTGTCATAAAGTACAAAATAATACCTTTTACATGATATATTGGTCACTACATATAAAGGTACATTTTTGAAGTTATGGTCAAAAGAAGCAAAAATTTTCTTATTCTTCTCTTTATTTTTCTTGACCTTTAATCGCAAATATCTCCATTTGGCAAATATAGACTTATCGGTTTTTGCAAACAAACTCTTCATATATATATATATAATATTTATACATAATTTATATATTATATATATATATACATACAATCAACATGTACGTACTAAACATAATTTATTAGTATTATGGATTATAGAGAAAGAAAGAAAAATCACCAAAATATATTAAAATGGTATGTCATGAAGCATGCATGATAAGCAAACATAAATTTAATATAAAATTGTAGATTACGTTTGAAAAATAACGAAAGACAAACTTGAAAATATTGAAAACTGTATTCTACACATGTCATGTATATTACATAAAAATGTAAATACGTGCTCATATAGATTAGATAAAAGTGTCCTACTTTTTAAGATTCAATTCATAAAATGAGTACATATTGGCAACATTAAAACAATCTCACAATTCAAATACCCTAATGCATGCATGGAAATGTTGCTTTAGATAATGAATTTCTTTATTATAGTCCAATATTATTAGAAAAAATAAATTTAAGCAATATAATAAACGGGTCAGGTTGAATTGTGTGACTAAACTTTAATAGTATTAAAGTGGAGTCAAGGCGATCAATAATCTTTTTCATTCCTCATTTTAAGTTGACAGTAATATATGAATGAAAACAAGCAAAAATACAGGCAAAAGTAGTTTCATACTGTAGAGACGGACAATGAGAAAGTTATGGGATTTTCTGTAAGCACACAATATACTGTCGCAGCAACAAGTTGCCGCAACAATATCATTATTGTGTCGCAGTATAGTGTACATTGATATTTGCGATCATGGCATCGCCTAACCTACGATACACACACAAACACACCAAATCTCCACATAAATGCACAAACAACGGGATACATTGAACTACTTCATTAATTCATTTCCAACGCAAAAATATAGGTCCTATAAACGCTAGTGGCCCTATAAGTGTTCAAAATACCTCATTGAAAATGAAATATAAATGTTCATAATTATGCTTCAGATCGGTACCGCAATATAACATAAACGCAATTCCTTGTGAAGCCATCAAGATGCATGATATTTACTAAAATGTTGAAAATTTGGGTATCGACATTAAAAAGCAGAGCCTGTAATATGCATTCCCCTCAAAACCATTAGCCCTAATTAATAAGGTGCATTATCCTTCCAGAAAAAAAAAAGAAAACCTCCATCGTTGACATTAAAGGGTGTGTACAGTTCTGGTCGAGGTGAGGATTTAGCTTATAACGTTTTGCCGCGAGATAAATTCAGAAACCACTCTATGTGATGTCAAAGAGCATGCTAAGGGGTATCAAAAGTTTATTTGATGAAAATCGGTTTTGAAGTGGCTGAGATATCCAAAAACAAGGTGAAACAAAGAGATCGTAATAAAGTTGTGGCATCTAGTCTTTTATTACTATCATTTTTTTTTTTTGGATATCTCAGCCATTTGAAAACCAATTTTCATCAAATAAACATTGAATCCTTCTTAAAATTACATGCTCTTTCATAAGAGGTTTCTCATTAACTCACTTAGGAATGTAAAAAACATGCAGAGACTCCAACTCTCCCGTTTTCGACTGGAGATCTCCCGCCGAAAACCCATTTTTGCAAAATCTCCCGTTCTCCCGTTTAAGATTTAATTTCTCCCGCCCTGGCTCTGTGTCTCCCGTTGGAAAGGATTTCTTACGTATTGCTATTGTATGTTGAAAAAATAAGCCTTAGATAGCACCAGAGAGCATCTAGAACCCTAGGAACTTTGCACTTCGCACACAGCAACTTGGAGTCTCCCGTTTGCTAGGGGTTTCAGGCGGGAGAATCTCCAGATCAGAAGGTGCTTTGGGTTGGAGTCTCTGAACATGAATCCCCACCTCAACCAGTACTGTACAGCCCCTTTAAACAGTATGCATAGTCCTACTGCGCAATTTACTATTATAGCACAGTCATGTGGATGCGTTACCAAGATCTACCAAGAACTGAAACTGGACTATAAATGAAATAACTGCAGACTGCAGTGTCAATAATGTATCCAGGGCTGCTACCAAAAACGTCATTTTGTCTGCGACGTGAAGATAATGAAGATCGTTTTTGTAATATGTATTTTTACATAAACATACGGGGATGAGTAGGCTTATGCATTACTGTGTATTATTTTTGTAGTGTATAGGCCTAATGGCTACAAATTAAGAGTTTGTTCGCAAAAACCGATGTCCATTTTTGAAGATTTTGAAGTATGATCTCTGTCATAAAGTATACAAAATAATACCTTTCAAAATTTGGTCACGAAGGTATATTATTGAAGTTATGGTCAAAAGAAGCAAAGATTTTCTTATTATTCTCTTTATTTTCCTTTATTTTCCAAATATCTCCACTTGGCAAATATGGACTTATCGGTTTTTGCAAACAAACTCCTCAAAATAAAAATAATATGTCGCATTGACAGTCCCACATTAGTTTGTAATATTTTGTAATATGTTTGAAATGTAACATAACTAGCAAACAATAACTAAATGGATAATGGACTCAACGGACTCTCGTTTATACATAGCTGAACCTCAGCCCTTTATATCAAAGCTAACTTGAAAATCTTTAAAATCCAACACCCAATTACAATGTAGTAAGCCTAATGTATATTGTAGGCCCTTCATAAAATAGGTTTTGTTCACTCATTATCAATTTCTTGATTCCATTATTTGATAATTACAGCGCGGGAATGAGTAACAGTAAATACTGTTATACAACATGTATGAATGCATTTTTTTTTCAGTTCAATTCAATTTACTGAAAGCCAAACATAATCACAGTAGAAAATGAACATGGGCAAAATTTTTTTGAGTCCCCAAGAAGCAGAGCTTGTGAGTGGGGCCCCATTATGAATAAATTTCTCGATCCCAGCTGATGAGCGAAGAGACCTATACAACACATAAACACGTAATTATTTTTTTTTTAATCCAATCACTCCTATTATTTTTGTAGTGTATAATAGTTACAAATTTGGCACAATGAAAGTCCAAAGAATTTTTGTAATATAAGGGCTAGTATGTTTTGAAATCTCACGCAGCAGTCAGTAAACAATAACACTGGATGTAAGGATTGATAAGCGCACTTTTTTAAAAATCCTTGTTTGGAACGGGAACAGGGGGAAAAAAGACAAAGTAAATCTGCTGCCCTCTATTGGTACAGTATTAGAGAGCTAGCTTTGCTTGGAGGCAATACAGTCAAACTCGGATACCTCGAATTCGTCGGGACTGAAGAAAATGGTTCGACGTACGCGAATTTCGAGGTACGCGTACGTCGAATTTTCTTCGACTTATCCAATGTTTATCGATGTTCGACGTTTATCGATGTTCAACATGGTGTCTGTTATAGTGCCTATTGATTATTTGCATGCTTGTCAATTTGAATTGAATCAACTTTTATATGAATGAATTGAGTGAAAATCGGAAATGAAATCAAAATTTCAGAAATAAAGATTTTGGTGGCCCGATCGCGCCACCAAAAAAAAGAAAAAAAAGTCGGATGTTTGCCTTGACTTTTGAAAATGAACAGCGGTAACAATCGGCTACGTAAGATGCTAAAATAAAGGTCAGAGGTTTGCGTTTAATTGTGGAAATGAATGACGGTAATATTCGACTCGGTATGATACTAAAATAAATGTCGGATGTTTGCTCATACGTTTGGAAATGAATAACGATAAGACTCAGCTCCGTATGATGCTAAAACTAATGTTAGATATTTGGTTTTGCGTTCGGAAATGAATAAGGATAACATTCGGCTCCGGAAGACGCTGAAATAAATGTCGAATTTTTGCTATGACGTTCGGAAATGACAAACAATAACATTCAACTCCGAACGATGGTTAAGTAAATGTCGGATGTTTCTTCCTTTCGAAAGTAAATAGCAATAGCATTCGGCTCCGGAAGATGCTAAAATAGATGTCAGATGATCGTTGTTATGTTCGGAAGAAAATAGCAGTAATATTCTGCTCCATCATGTCCATATGATGCTAAAATAACTGTATGATGTTTGCTTTTAAATTCGAAATAAATAACAGTAACATTCAGCTGCGTTTAATGGTAAAATCAATGTTTGATGTTTGCTTTGACGTTCGGAAAAGAATAACAATAATATTCAACTCCTGACAATGATGAAATAAATGCTGGATGTTTGCTTTTACGCTCGAAACTAAATTGCAATAACATTTAGCTCCGGAAGATGCTAAAATAAATGTTGAATGTTTGCTTTGATGTTCTGAAGTGAATAACAATAATATTCAACTCCGTACGCTGATAAAATAAATGCCGGATGTGTGCTTTTACGTTCGAAAGTAAATGTCAATAGCATTCAGCTCAGGAAGATGCTAAAATACATGTCGAATGATTGCTTTTACGTTTGGCATATTTGGAAGTGAACTGCAGTAACATTCTGCCCCATATGATGATAAAAAAATATTGGATATTTGCTACGGTACATTTTCGAAATAAATATCACTAACATTCAGCTATACGTTTCATGGTCCAAAATGTCTGATGTCTGCCTTGACGTTCAAAAATGAAAAACAGTAACATTCGGCTCCGTGCGATGATAAAATAATTGTCAGATGATTCATTTCACTTTCGGAAGTGGACAGCAGTAACATTCGGCTCCGTTCGATAATGAAATAAATGTCGGATGTTTGAAATGAATAACGGTAATATTCTGCTCCGTACGATGCAAAAATAAATAACAGATTGTTGCTTTATCATTTGGAAATGATTAATGGTATTAATCCGCTCAGTTAGATGCTACAACAAATAGCGGATGTTTGCTTTCACGTTTGGAAATGGATTAGGATAGTATTCAGCTCCGTAAGATTCTAAAATGAATGTCGGTAGTTTGCTTTTACATTTAAAAATGAATAACGGTAACTTTCGGCTTTTTACAATGCTAAAACAAATGTCGGATGCTAACAAATGTCAGCAAATCCTCCAATTTTCTCATTTCAAACGTAAGTTTTGACCTCCTCAATATATGGGCATCAACTTTTATAATAATCTCTACACCTATTTGTCAAATCTTTAAACACAGAGTAAGATGATTGAATTTTCTATTCATTTGTTTTAGACATGGGCATCTGTATCACTTCAATAATGCTTAATATTAATTTGTCTATATTTAGTAGGACCGATTTAGTTTTTCTGTTTTTCCTGATTTTTTTTTTGTCACCAGATTTTACTTTCGACCACCTGAAAATAAAAATCAATGATATTGGTGGCCCGATAAAACTTAGTGCGGAGCCCTGTGTATTCTATTCTTCATTGTGATCGGCCTATACTTCCAGATTTTCATAATCGCATTGCTAAAAAAAAAAAAAGTTTCAGTGCTTGCGTTCTCGGGGAAGTAAACTTCGTGAAAGGCAAAAAAAAAATAGTTTAAGAAAAGGCACTACGAGGGAGATTGATGTTTTGACAGTGGAGCGTGATTAATGGCAAAGATATAACTGTCAACGTAAGCAGGTGCGCCCCGACGGTTGGGAAATCTACGCGCACGGTATGACTGTCTCGATCAAAAATCAAAACACAGTGGTTAAAGAAAAGCAAATGATGAGGCAGCGCGTAGTGCTATCGTAAAGCACTCCATTGGCACGGGTGCAATGTGCATACCATGTACGTGTGTTGGTAGGTGTTGGGGATTTTCCTTGTCAGCTGTGTATCGGGTATTTCTTCTTGGGCGCGCGATTGTTCTGGTCTCAGAATATTTACAATCGAGTGTGAAAACATTTGGACATGTCTTCGCTGTCCACGCGCGCTCAATCGGAGATGCTGAGTGATGTTTGCAATTTCGATTCGAGCAACATGCTGGGAAAAACAATAAGTTAATTAAGATCGGGACATTAGATTTCCCTTCGAGGTAACCGAACTTCGAGTTATCTTTTTCGAGCTACGCGAATTTTAATACACGGAAACTCCATAGGAACAATCGGGACTTTCATTTTGCCCCCGAGGTAGGTGATATTCGGCTTATCCGACGTCGAGGTATCCGAGTTTGACTGTAGATTACTTTTTGTAAAGGTCTACATCGTTGAGTCAACTCAAAGATAGACAACTAGGAATTTATCTCTAAAATGCAACACCCAACTACAAGTCATGGCGAAAATCCTGTTATCACGACGAACCACGATTTCAGTCAAGTTGGAGTCACTTTCCTTGGTCATTCCATGGACCAACAGCCGCCGCAATCTGCTCGGAATGCGAGTTCGTCCGCCGCCACGAACCTCGTCAGTGCATACAGCATGTCGCCGATGATGAGTGCCACCGGAACTCCCCGCATGAGCTTTGCTGGGAATATGGTCGGTGCTAACACTTCTGCCGCAGCTGCGGCCCCTCCAACGGCTGGCTTACGACTGCCGCTCTCGATGTCATCTGGCCCTGTCGGTCTGCACGGCTTACCTCCGGGTCCAAGAACTCCAGACGGACAGCCGTTGGTAAATTAATATAGTGATTTTTAATGTGAAAGGAAGTTATTCTGGCAACTTTTTCCGCTGTACTGAAATCTTTGTGTGCCATTTTTCTAATTCTATCATATAGACTCCGATAGAGTTCTATAACCCGTTACGTAGGAGTCCTGACCTAACATTACTCGCCTAAACCTCCAAAATTTACCCTTCTAAAGTTATAATAAATAATTCCATTCAGTAGAAACTTGAAACAGACTTTACTGACAAGTTATGATAATCACTGACATTTGTATGATTTGAAGTCATTGATGCTTCATATCCCATTCCAACATTCAAGAGATGCCTAACGTTAAGTATTAAACTGTCTTTAGAGTGCAGCGGCAGCTACTCTCTGGCTATGAATAGTACCGGTATGATTATGAATTGCTGCAAGGCCAGGCCAAGGGCCAGAGGTTCCAATACTACTAGTTAGTAAACTTACATGTCTGTAGCGAATGCTGTTTGCCAGACAACCATCCAGATTGTTGTGTTTGTTGTTTCAATTTTACTGCTGAATTTTTGCTCTCATTAAATATACAATTTTCCATGTAATAAATGCAGGGCAGTCGTCAGGGAGATGTCATTTAGCACATCACAGCAATAGGAGTCATATGCTAAAATTTTTGCACAGCATCTTTTAAAAAATCATATTCTAAGGATTGTGAATAGACATTGTTATGCTGACAATTTAAGAAGAATTTTGCCAATGAGTCATACAATGTGTATGTACACTGTTCTGTACAGCTGTAGATTTACTGCAAACATACTTAAGAGAAGACAAAGTCTGCAAAAGGTTTGTCCTTGTACTTCAGTCTCGTCAATGAGAGTTCTTATACCATGATGGACGACGACATCTCAAACAATCAGGATATTTCTACCCTGGAAAAAATACAGAAGACTCTTACTAAAATTTCCCCTTTTGGGAAGAAAGAGGAAAAAGGTGAAGAAGTATCTTTGACTTCGGATAAAACGGATTCTTCATCGGGAGGAACAAGCACCCGTACCAGAGCCTCAAGTTCATCAATAAGATCAGTCAAACGATCGCTTGACAAATCGGAGGAAAACACCCGAAAAGGAGGAAGGAAGACAAGTGCAAAGTCAAAAAAACAGGAATCTACAGACTCCAAACAGGATAAGGGAGAATTCACATGTGAGTACTGTAAGAAAAATAACATCAAACTGATGGTAGAATGTGAAGCATGCATGAGATGGGCCTGTTTACAATGTCAGCACGTAACTGATGAAATGTACAGTGTACTGTGCATTTCCCCGAGTCTACACTGGTTCTGTAAAGAATGTGAGTCTAGTGCTGTGGCAGCAGCAAAGCATGCATGTAAGCCTGGTGTCAGCAGAAATGATGCCGGTGATGCTGATGGGGAAATTAAACCCTTATCTACCAGAATTGAGCGCATGATTGCAGATGTGAGGAAAGAGATTGGTGAAATGAAAAATGACATACAATGCATGAAAGATGTTAAATCTTATGCACATGTTGCTAGTGATGCTGGTAGGGGACCATACTCATCTGTTATGGACAAAACCCCACAACAACCTGGATCTGGAGCAATACCTCCTGTTCCTGAGAGTGTCAATGTGATGGAAGAAATCATTGACAGAGATTGACGCAAAAGTAATCTCATCATATATAACCTATCAGAACCTGTGTCAGCCACCTCCCCTGACCGTGAAAAGGAGGATTTCAATGCTGTAAAAGGAATTTTCAATTTCTTGAACATCTCTGGTATCAAAGTGGAAAGGGTGACAAGACTTGGTGGTCGTCATCAGAATAGTAACAAACCAAGAGTTTTACTTGTAAAACTTCAGGATGACCTGCGCAAGGGTGAAATTTTTTCATCTGCTAGGAAACTACGTGACTCCGATAAGTGGCGCAACACTTACATCTCGCCAGACTTGACCAAGATTCAACGAAGAGAACGCAATGATCTATGGAAAGAACTAAAAAGGTGCCGAGATGATCTTGGAGAAACTGATCTTTTCATCAAAAATGGAAAGATTGTGTCAAAGAAACGCACAAAAACAGAACTCAAGCTTGGAGACTTCATTCCACAGTCACGGGATGGGCCCCCCATTGAGAGAAGACAGTCTCGAGACATATGTGATGACGATGTGGTGTCCAGTGATGGCGAAAGCAGTCAAAAGGATGTCACCCCACCCTCAAATGCTGACGGTGGAGGAGCCCCGTCAGGTCTTTGACTACGAAATCTTGGGACTGTGAACAACACAAACGGTCATAGGAAGAAAGGTAATCGTTCTCGTGGTCTTCATGTACTGTACACAAACTGTGATTCATTGATTAATAAGTTCTCAGAACTTGAACTGCTTGTTTCTATACAACGGCCTGACTGTATTGTAATAACTGAAGCCTGTGCTAAAAACTCACTTTTTCCACTTCTTCCTCAATCAGTCAATATTGATGGATATGATATTATTTGCAATCTTGAAAAACCTGGAGTACGTGGAATTATTCTTTACATCAAGCAGTCACTTTCAGCATCGATATCGGAAGTCCTGTTTGCTACAGACTTTACTGAATCTGTGTGGTGTTCTGTAACTTTTTCCAAAGATGTATCAATCCTGATCGGATGCATTTATCGTAGCCCCTCCTCTTCTGACTCAAACAATGAACATCTGTGTAAATTGATAAGAGACATTTCTTCAAGGAAGGAACATCATGTACTTTTAATTGGAGATTTTAATTACCCAGATATTGACTGGTCAAACTGTGGAAAATTTGATGATAATCATCCGGTACAACAGTTTTTGACGGCAACGCAGGATGCTTTCCTCATCCAGCATATCCTTCAGCCAACGAGACATAGAGAAGGCCAGCAAGCAAATGTTCTTGATCTTGTATTTACTGATGACATTGATATAATCAATAATATTGAATACCTTCCGCCACTTGGCAAAAGTGATCACGTCTGTCTTAGAATCGATTTAACTCTTGTGTATGAACATGAAGTGGAGGAGAGACAGTCTACCTTTGATTTCAACAAGGGAAACTATGATAATATGAGACATGATTTTGAAAACCAAAATTGGCCGGAATTATTTGCCAACAAAACATGTGCTGAAGCATGGGAAATAATGGCAGAAAAATTAAAGAAATCAATGGATGACAATATTTCCAGGAAGGTGTTAAAAAAAGACAGGAGAAAGAAAATTTATGTAACACATAGAGTTGTTACACTTTCTAAGAAGAAACAAAGATTATGGAAGAGATATTTGAGCACAAACAGCATCTGGCACTATGTTACGTATGCTCATGAAAGGGATAAATTGCGACAAATGACAAGAGATCTGTGCAGTGATTTTGAGACTCGTATTGCTTCAGAGGTTAAAACAAACCCCAAGGCTTTCTGGAGGTATGTGAACAGTAAGACTAAAAGCAGATCAAAGATCGCAAACCTCTTAAAGCCTGATGGAACTTCAGCCACTTCTGCTCAAGAAAAAGCCAATCTCTTAAACTGCAAGTTCAGTGAAGTCTTCACAGATGAAAATGTAAGATGTTCCTGAAGCATCTAAATCTTATGAGGGTCAAAATATAGATTTTGTACTTTTTACACCAGATGTTGTCAGAAAGAAACTCATAGCCTTGAAGAATTCTAAATCGGCAGGACCGGATCTTTTTCATCCTCGTGTTCTCAAAGAACTTGCGGACCAGATTTGTACTCCATTATCAATCATCTTTTCATTATCACTGGATGAAGGTTTTCTGCCAGATGATTGGAGATGTGCTAATATTACTGCTATATAAAAAGGGCAGCAGGAAAGATCCCAGTAATTATCGACCGATCAGTCTCACTTCAGTGGTGGTGAAAGTTATGGAGTCTATTATTCGAGATGCTGTCGTAAATCATATGAGTCAGAATCATCTTTTTTGTGAGGCTCAACATGGCTTCGTCCCTGGCAGATCATGTACGACTCAGCTTTTATGTCAACTGGAGGACTGGACCAGTTATATAGATCAGGGAGATTCCATTGATGTAATTTATTTGGATTTTAAAAGAGCTTTTGACTCTGTACCTCATAGGCGATTATTACAGAAAGTAGCATCATACGGAATTAGTGGTCATCTTCTTTCTTGGATACAAGCCTTCCTGTCACAAAGAGTGCAGCGAGTCGTGGTGGATGGATGTAATTCCGAGTGGACTAATGTGACAAGCGGCATCCCCCAAGGAAGTGTGCTGGGCCCTACTCTCTTCGTTATGTTTATCAATGACCTGCCGGATGTAATCTCAATTTGCCATGCTCAGTTATATGCTGATGATACCAAACTTTATGCACCAATAACGAGCCAATTTTCCTGCCAGCAACTCCAAGAAGACTTAGATTGTATCTCAAATTGGTCAAGTACTTGGCAGTTACCATTAAACACACAAAAGTGCAAAACCCTCCATCTTGGAAACAATAACCCAAACTGGACATACGTTATGGATGACGGACTGCTAGAAAATGTCACGAATGAAAAAGACTTGGGAGTTATCATTGATGGAGAACTTTCTTTCCGGAAACATATTGCAGCCGCAATACACAAAGCAAACCAGATGCTTGGGCTTATCAAGCGCACTTTCAGTAATGTCAACTCAGAAACATTTATACCATTGTACAAAACTTTGGTGCGCCCCCATCTTGAATATTGTAATGTGTCATGGAGTCCCAGATTTGTAACTGATGACCGTAAGATTGAGGCTTTGCAGCGAAGAGCGACAAAGTTGATCCCTGGTATGAGTTCCTTGCCATATTCAGAGCGACTACGACATCTTAATTTGTTTTCCCTCCATTATCGTCGAGAGAGGGGCGACATGATCCAAGTTTATAAGATTCTCCATGGCATGGATAGATTAAACCCTGAACATTTCTTCAAGAGAGCAGAGTATCAGCATACCCGTGGTCATTCTATGAAACTCTTCAGCACTCGTTGCAGACTTAATCTTAGAAGCAGTTTTTTCAGCAAACGTACCATCAATTCTTGGAATAGTTTACCGGAACAATTGGTCACTGCTTCAAGTTTGAATATCTTCAAAAATGGTATTGACAAATTTTGGGCAAATAAGCAATTCAGTTGTGTCTAACACCCACGCACGCTGCACATAATGTTAAAGTCTACTGTATCGAAGACGTTTTTCGACCGGGAGAATCTACAGGACATCCTCAACTCCCGTACAACGAAGGTGAAAGGTGAAAGGTGAAATTAGATTCTAGTGCTAAATTATACAGTCAAATCATCAAAATATAAGGCAAAGATGGCACCAGAGACCATCTTGAGTCCTAGAGCCCTCAAAACTAGTATGCCAGGTATCTTGAAGACACTACACAAATGTGTTGCACACTCTGGAACAATACTGTCCATTTATGTAAAAAATCAAGATTTATATAGATCTATTCAATGTAACATGCTTGATATTTCAAGTGAAAGTGGATATCTCCTGACTTTGTGATGAATATTATTACATACTTTGTGGTCCATCATAGCATTTCTCATTTTACACTCAGCTGTCCCCCATGGGCCATTCTCCGTTCGGTGGCTTTGCCTACCCGCCGGCCATGACGGCACTGGAGTCCCCCACTAACCTTCTCCAGGCTAGACTCCAGCACTCCCCGGGGTTCCCCTTCCCGCAGCACACAGCCATGCACCCATCTCAGGTCTTCTTCCCGAGGTGAGTTTGTTGAGTAACCAATTACAATATTGTATAACACAATTTGGCAGGATTTCATTGAGCAAAAGCCAATTTAAATCCTTTACTAGCTATTACCTTACGGAGTGGATGGAATGGATTCAACTTTGAGACTAGCTCTTTTTTCTTTCCTAATTTTGTTGTGTGAATGCTAGCAGTCCTGCTAAATTGTTGCTTTATCTTGTGATCATTTCAGTTGCTTCAGCATTTGGTAGTACTAAAAGCCAATATTAGTTATGGCTTGATAGCTTAGGGCCACCAAAATTTATGTTTGGCCACCAAATTTCCAGAAGGTTACCCTTTTGTGGCCTGATCAGGCAGGTAAAATTCTTAATGACAATTTATGTTTCCTTTCTTTTTGGACCATTTCATTCATTTTAGGGCCACCAAAATTTCAGATTCAGTGATTTTAGTGGCCTGAACATAACACCAGTGGAAAAATATTAGTGGCAAGCTCTGCATCATTTTTGTGCTTGTTTCTATGCTTTTTTGTTGGTTATTTGTTCTGTTTTTATATTTTTTTAAACTTTTAGTGCATTTGATGTCCAGGGTAATGGAGTGAGGGGACCCCCAATAGACAAGATGTCCTGGTTGGATGCTGCTGAGGTGGGTATATTATTGTAAACACGAACAAACACACACATACATGTGTATATTCTTTTATGCCGTTTCAGGCAAATAAGCTTCAACGTATCACCCACCTTTAATCAAGATCCTCGCCCCTATTGTAAAAGAGAAATGTCACATTATGAACACTGAATTGCAACATAAAGACAGCATGTCTTGTCCTGTAAAATAGAGTCTTTACTAATTATGTCTGATATCATTCTACCTTTTAATAATGAGATGGAATGTCACAATATCGAGCCCTGCCCTCCCATTTATCTGTTTTGGTCCAGATTGTGCTCGGAGAGGCCCAGGAGCCACTGGCCCTGAAGGACATCAAGCAGCGGATAGTGGCCCAGGGCCTGGTCGGACCCAACGCCCGCTCCAGCCTGGAGACCCTGATGCACAGGGACATCCAGAAGGGCAGCAAGCGCTTCAAGCGGCTGGACGCCCAGCTGGACGTCTTCAGCCTCATGGTGAGTGACGATGGCATATGACCTCTCTGACCCTTGGACACTCTGCAAATTCTAATGTTGATATGTTCACGTACAGATATTTTCATGAATAAGGAGGTCACGGACATTTCGCGAGATGTTGTTTTCGCGATTTGACACTATTACCCTAGCGTATGGCAACATTTTTGCGTGTTATTGAATTTGCGGTCCAACTGTGATTCACAAAATTAGTGAAAATTAAACCGTCGTGAAAATAACACCTTCTAAATGCAGTATATTCTGCCATACTATCAGTCATCTTATAATACAATACACTCCCACTGTAAGAAAGTATTCGGGACTGGCAGTTCTCGCTAATAGAATTATTGATATTCCACTATATCTGAACAGTAAAGTATATAAAGATATATGCAAATGATAACTTTGGGGATCTGAATTTTACCTAATTAAGGGAGAATTTTGTTATACTATGTTTCTTAGAACAGGTATGCACTGTAGTCGCAAAGTTACTTTATTATACCAGCAATACATTGTTTCTGTTTGGCGATAGGTACGTGATTCCATATCAATTGCACATGACTTTGCAGAATTTACTCATTGTTTACATGTAGTCCTCACTCGTCTTCGCCCTGTGGAAAATGCTACCATTTGACATTCATGTTACTTTGAGAGGCATGCCATATTTTATGATTTATTCTATTAAGCATAACCGGTGCTGTCTTTTCCACTGTATGAATGTGAATGGGACTTGAAAGATCTTTGCAAGTGTGTCCTGTTTTCCCATTATTCATTACATGTTTGTGTGATTTGTTTGGGCTCTTCCAGACCCCCGAAGAGCGGAAGGCAGCAAAGAAGTCGAGCAAGAAGTCCTCCTCCTCCTCTGCCGCCTCATCTGCCACCAAGACAACTGCAGCAGCAACTACAACAGCCAAGACGTCCACCACCACGAAGGCTTCAACCACTGCCAAGACCGCCTCGGCAGCCAAGAGCGCTTCATCGTCGACATCATCGTCGAAGTCTGCATCGTCAAAACCGGCCCCCGGCAGCGCAGCTGCGATGCTCCTGGCCAAACGGGAAAAGTTCCGGAGAAAGAGTCAGAACCTTCGGAGACTCATCAAGGCCCTAGTCTTTGTAAGTCATCCTTCGTCCTTATACTAGACAACATCCAAATGCATTCTTGTACATTGTTTTCACAGGGTGTAATGAGCTAGTTCACAGTTACCTCTTTGTACACCACAAAGTAAAACACTTGTGTGCCACATTATTCTGAGACTGCAACGTAATCATGCTTGGGGGACACAGTCTGTATTTCAGATCCATGTAACTTTCTACAGATTTTTGTTATGTTGGACATACAATGAGCAAAATCGTGGAGAAAATGCCAAGCTTTGCTTTGATGTAAATTTTATTACAGGAATATGATTATTTTTCTTTCAAATGACCAGTAGCTAAATTGTTCGAGCACGACTTTTGCTCACAAAACTGTGCCAGAAGCTTAGAATTTACTCACAAATCTGATAGGAAAGACTGGTTGATATTCAATCACCATGTAATGCAAGCTACATTCGACAGGAATGGAATAGCAAGTGAAGCTTTTATTGTACCTCAGCATTTGGCAGTTTATTGATCGGTTTGGGCGGGTTTGAACATTTTTGAGCAAAATATGCGAACTTGCACGACCGCGTCAGGCGTGCGAATTTGGCACATAAAGAGTTTACAGTGGTCTGCAGTGGCCTTGAGAAACACAAGCCTTTTGAAACATGTATTAATATTCAAATTAGGAGAGCAGTTGAAAAAAACAAAGCCAAGCAGAAAGTGGTAACATGTATTGTAAGTGCTGCACGAATGGCTTTTGTCGATTTGGTTGAAAAGAATACCCATCCATCTGCACATACCAATATGCACCTAGGTTCATGCATGAATATCATACCATTGTTTTCATGAAAATCTATCTAGTTTTTCAAACATCTCAGTTAAAAGTCTATTTCAAGAGAAGGTCGGCAATGACTTTTTTTTTCTGCATGTGCTCAAATTGTAACTGAGAACTAGCTTCTGATGTATATATGTATATGTTATATGCCATACATTTGGTGAATTAGTTTCTTGAACTGGAATTTGCAGAGAATTCTGTGGGTAGTTCAATCCGTAACTTAGAACTACAGTGACAGAATGAGAAATAAGTTACATCCTTTTTTTTTGTTAAAGAGAACTGGTTGTGATATCCCACCTTTGACACAAGAATCATTGCATTTCTGTTGGGGGAGCAGCCGTTCTTTGCTAGTATCAGACGACAGGTAAATTCTCAAAAATAACAATGAAATGAAACGTATGGAATAGGCACTGATTATTACGGAGTCTTCATAAACCTTTTTTAAGAACCATTTTATTCTTTCCCAATGTGAAAGGATAAAAAAAAAAGAGATATAAAACATGAGTTCACTCTACAATTATTGGAACTTTTCTGTCTGAAACTTTGTTTGTGTATGGTGAGATTGAGAATTTGCAAGAACTACACCTATGCTCTACTTTGGCCAAAAAAAAAAAGAAAAAAAGAAAAAAAGAAAGGAAGTGACCAGTCATCAACTCCTGAGTAATCCATATTTTGAGAGAAGTATAAGACTAAGCATTTCCTTATCTAGGATGCAAGCCGTATGTAGAAACACCTTTCCCACTGAATGATATCAATGTCAAAGCATTGTAATATCACACTTTTTATGTCAGTGTTTTGGAAAGATATACTTTGCGTATTCATGAGAAATAGCTCATTTGTTACTTACGCCCTTTGCCAGAGTGAAACACTCTATTTGTGGTCATCCTGACCATAACTGTTTTCTTTTCTTGCCGTTACATCTTTGGAGTGCTCTTTTGCCGTTAATACTTTGATCAAACATCAACTATGCTTTTACCAAACATGACTTATTTTTACCGACATCAGGAAAATGCAGCGCTGTGCGACGAAGTTGCCAGAACCGAGGCAAAGCTCCCAAGAGCCCGGGCAGAACGACGATTCCTCCTCCTCCGCCTCCTCCACTACCAAGCCTTGACCGGTCAGTCCATCGTGGAGAGTGACCGGCAGACCGCCAGGAAGGAGGCAGCACTGAAGGAGAAGGAGGCGGAGAAGAAGACGAAAGAGAAGAACGAGAAGGTGGCCAAGAAGGAGAAGGAGAAGGAAAAAGAAAAGGAAAAGAAGAAGGATAAGAATCGACACAAGCACAAGAAAAACAAGAAGGCTGCTAAAGGTGAGTTATTACCTGCGCCAGGGAAGGGGGATGTAAGTGACCATCAACATTGGTTTGTCATTTGCAAAAAAGCTCAAAATGTTGTCAACAGATTTACCCCATTCCATACGGGAACCTGGTGGCCTGCATATTCAGTCTGTGGGCATTTCAGAATTTCAGTCTGGAATGGTTTAAATCAAATTGCAGGAAAAGTCGATAATGACGCAAGGAACAGATGATTAAATGTTCATAGTGATCCAGGAATTTTATGGATTTTTGAAGATTTGTTTAATTCTTTGGCAATTTAAGGTCAATGAACTTGGGACTTCTAGCTGCGCATACTGGAGGTTTACATATGCGCACTAAAGTGCATGCTCTGCTCGGGCAAGGCTCCGCGTAGCTGCAAGCTGATGACGTAAACAAAAGGCTTCTATATGGGGAAGTTGCATGCGTGCTTGGATGAAAATAAGATACTGGCTTGGTGGAGGTCTCCGCTCTCTGAGTGCTTTTCTAGTTAAAACCATAAGTGATGCCAAGTCAAATTGTGATGCACCGAGGTAAAGTAACATTCATATCATGTTATGGCCTTTTCCCTGTAGAGTTGGATCTAAATTTACTTCAGTCACAGTTGTAACATTGCTTATAAATACAAAATCTCCCCCAAATTGTAGTTTATCATTGAATTAGTGGAAGTCAGAGTTTAGCTTGGTGATAGTTCACATTTTCCAACCTTACAGACTTTCTTTAATACAAATATATGCTTATGCAACTTGCCATGACTTGTCTGTTCAATTCGCATGTCCCACTGCACATTAAGTTTGTTGATTAATTATTTTTTCATGTTGAAATTCAATTTTACTTATTGAAAAGTATTATTTAATGGGTTCTTTAGATCAACAAAAATACTTTGAATTCCTTTCTTCTCGATTGGAATGTGTTTATTTTGTCTGTTTTCAATAGTGGAGATGGAATCATGGAATGCCTTGCTCTTTTGTGTAACATTGTTTTTGATGAGGGACAAATTGCCCTTCATGCTACAAAAGGGTTTTGTTTTGTTGGGTTTTTTGTCGATATATGGGGAAACGCAGTTTCTTTCAATGATCTTTCTTTGATACTGGTGTAGTAGACACTTCATGAAGTTCATGTGGCATGAAGAAATGATGAAAGCTGACCTGTGATGGTGCAATATTTGTTTTATAAAAACCCCACAGAGGCTGAGAAGAAACAGGAGATGAATGTGGTGAAGAAGAAGAAACCCAGCAGCAGCCTCAAGAGACACATTCTTCCCATTCCACTGGATGCTGCAGGTGGGCGTCTCATTCTAAACTTGTCACTCATAATCAGAACATTTTATACTAAGGGGGAATCATTTCAGTGTTCAAGCTTGCCATTTAAGGGAAACTTTCACACAAAGATATTCTGGATTTTTCAAAAATTCATTTCTTGAGAAGTTTAAAAAAGCAATTGACCTGGCTCTTCTTAGAAGGCATGGAAGAAAATAATTTCATTATTTTCATTATTTAATCATTTTCTCCAAATACACTTTAGAAACAAGTCATAAGAGGAAAACTTTAGAGACAGGTCATAAGGGGAAAAAAAAACCTGTGAACTTTTTTTGTAGTTTTGTTTACATTATTCTGCTATTTGACATCACAAACAGTCTAGGCTACCATGTGGAATTAAAAGACTCAGAACTTTTCAAAAAGGTGAACTGATTTTCTTAAAATTCCTATGAATTGTTTCATTAATCTTTTTTGATATACGAAATCCATTTACTGTAAAAGTTGATATTTTCACGTGACTAATTTTTTTTCCGCTTGGCCATGTAAACAGTCTTTCGCATGTTTTTAATTCCATGGAATCAAGACATCAAGTACTGGAACATGTGGCGTGCAAAAATATTTGTGTGCTTTTATTTTCACGCTAGCTTCTTGGTTGCGCGAAATTGTGCGAAAATTTCAACACCGCAAAAATTTCCACTTTCATAGTATCAGTTTAGGAAACTTTCGGCTATTAATAATAGGTATTGTGCCTTGTTTCGTGTTAAATTATGCATCTTGGTACATATATGGAGGATTTTTTTTTTTTGAAAATGAGTAAGAAAACCCAAATCGAATCAAATCAAAATCAGTACGCCACACTCATTTACACCCCCCCCCCCCCCCCCCCCAGGTCAGCCAATCTTCCCCATTGTGCTAGGGAGTCTGACGGTGCACAGCCTGGGGGAGGTGTTACCAGAGAAGTCCACTTTCCACTCGGACCGCTACATCTACCCGGCTGGCTTCCACAGCACGCGGGTCTACGGCAGCAGGACGGATCCCCGCAAGCGCTGCGTCTACACCTGCAAGATTCTCAACTCGGACGGCGAAGCCCTGGTGAGCTCTACTGGGCCTTCTTTAACCTGTCAAGTCGTGGTATAAGTTCACTGCAGAAATAATGAATATTTTGTCCTCATCATATTGACAGTTCTGAATATTACCACCTACTGTATATGGTCTTATTTTTGTGTGTAGATACTTTCGTTGATGTGGAGGTCACAGACATTTTTGCGAGGTGTTGTTTTCAGGATTTTGACACCGAGGCTATCATAAGTGCAGTAGTACCTGTCATTTCGGGGGTTTTTCACACTGATTTGTGAAAATTCATGAAAATTAAACCCTTGCAAAAATAACAGCCTATACAGTATCTTATGTCACAGAGAGATTAAAAGACACTGTCCTGGTTAAGTTCATTAAAACTGCAAAAGCAAGTTTGAGAAAAGCTGATTTGAAAGATAAACAGGAGCTTTAATCCTTTGATGTGTGTCACTAATTCTAAGAGTCATTCAAACAGGGAAACCCTGCTATAACATGGTTGCCGGGCCCACTGATAGTCACCTTAATTAATGTTATAATCTGTACCTTGTTTTAAATTTCATTTTTTTTTTTAAATGATCAGCTAAGCGCAGTTAATAAAGAATGGGAACAAATGCAGAATTCACCTTGTTCAAAGCATTATCTTGTTGCAAGCGAGCTTGTTATATCAGGGTCACAATTTCCCTGTAGCTTCAATTCGTTAGATCACTTTCATTTTAATTTTTTTTTTTTTTTTGTCATTTCCTGGGTCCATTAACGAGAAATAATGTGCTGCCTGTACTCTAATTATCATCATATTTCCTACGCTGACAATGTCCACTTTTTCCTGTCAGGAAATTTGCCATCAACATCCTGAAGAATGTTCACAGAGCAATGATTTCTGGTGTCATGCCTTTGCTTACTCAGTTTGAAATAACAGACGACAGCGATCCTCCGGTCACCTTCTCAGCAAACTCCGCGTCAAGATGTCACAAGAAACTACTGCAGGCCATCAACAAAGCATTGTGAGTGTGATGGCTGCATGTCTTTCCACCACTTTCTTGTAAGACTCGCTCACTCTCTCCCCCTCCCCTGTTTTTCTCTCTTTGCTTTTTCTTTGCCAAGTAGCAAAAACCCTTTTTTCCCTGTTGATACAGTAGTTGTACCTTTCTGAGATCTTCCAGTATTCTTTTGAAGCCATGTTGGTTCCACCTCCATTTCTTTCTCCCCTTGTTTTCCTCTTTCTCTTTCCTTCTTGTTTCTGCTCCCTCTCTCTCTCTCTCTCTGTCTATTATTTTTTGTTATACCTGGATACAGCAATCTCTTTTTCTCGAGTGGTAATAGCTTTCTAAGCATATTTTCCAATCTCTTGCAAATACATTAATGCATCACAAATAAAGGAATTTATCTATATACCTATTGTCGACACAATGCATTGAATGCCAGTGACAATTTGTGAAAGTTTCGTGCTGCTAAAAGGCCCATCATCTCCAATTCACAAAAGCTTCATGCCACTATAGTTTCTTGTTTTACAGTGGCTTATCGTCGCTGGGGTGACAAGACCTTGTATCTGCAATTTCGGTGAAAATGACTTTTTGGGAGTAATGGTCAAATAATGGGTTAAGTGATGTCCTGTCCAAATCCCAACTGTCTTACTCCAAAAATGAAGCCACCACGGCATGTCAAAGGAAAGGTTATCCCATTCGCCACAGTGCTTTGGCCGCCATGTTTTTTGGCTCTCCTGAACATTTGACATTTTGTAGATACGAGGTCTTGTCGCCCCAGCGACGTTATGTCTTTTTTTTTTTCTTTGTTTTACTGGATGTTTTTGTTATTGTTGTTGTTCGTCTCCAATCCCATTCTCCAGCGGGGAAGACATCGTGAACGAGTCGCGGGACCGCGCCATGGAGTTCTTCGGCTTCTCGCACCCAACCATCCAGAACCTGATCCAGGGGCTGGTGGGGGCCAGCCGCTGCGCCTCCTACCGCTGGCTGCGCTTTGAGGAATGCAAGCCTGAGGAGCGGGAGAAAATTGCACACTGGTATGAGAGTGACCCCACGGTATGCTTCCAGGCTCTGGCCAAGGCCTACAAAAAGAGAATGGGTGAGTGGTTAAACATTTCTTGGCTGTGTATATTTTTCCTTCACCTTTCCTACTTTTCAAATAGACTTGCATCTACCTGCGTATGTGATGCGTCACCACAAAGGCCATATTATGTCGGGGGAAATAATTTGGGGGGTTTTGGGCAGATGTGAATTTGTCAGATGCTAAGCTTTATATCGATATATAGAATTTGCCCTCCTTCATGACAAGGATTTTTTTTTTCAAGAATTAAAAGTTAGAAAACTGTAAAGGTTACATTGCCAAAGTCAGCTTTATGTGCATTTTGCTACCTTTTATGAGCTGTGACTTCATACAGGTAACATAATGACCCGTGACTTCATACAGGTAACATAATGACCCACTACCACATATATAGGGGAACCAGGTTATAACGAACTGCTTGGGACCACTGAAATTTCCTCGTTATCTTGTTATATCACAGATAAAAGCAGAAAGCAAATACAGTGTGAAGGGAACCGAATGTTACCTGCAAAATTACTTCCTTTTTATGATGTATCACGCTATTTCCATTCTTGTTTTAGGGAAGTTCTGCTGTGTAATGAATTGTGGTTTTCCCCCTGTTTCTGTGTACACTACACCAGTGTTTACCTGTTTATGTCGACTAGGACCTTGTCCACATCGCTTGGGGTTTTCCAAAAACCATGCTGCTCTTCTATTGATTCATTGGTGGTACTCGTATAATGTATTCCTGTCCTTGTGTTCATCAAACAAGCAGATAGCTTGACTAAAAATGCAAAGCCCTCTGTGTACAATCTTTCCTGATTATAAACGGAGAATCTCGCAATGAGATATACAGTACCATTTGTTTTGTGTTCGATCTTTTTCTCTTTCTTTCTCTCTCTCTCTCTCTCACTGTCAATTTTTTGGGGTGATGGGGTAGAGGGGTCTAGGGCAACTACTCCTGGGTAATTACCCAGACCCTCCCCCTGATAATAACCCTTATCCTATTCCTGAATTTAATCAAAATCCTAACCCAAACTCTAACCTTGAAGCTAACCCTAGCCCTAATCTTTACTCTAACCTTATCACTACCATTATTTAGGCGGGGGTAATTGTTCTCAGGGGTATTTGCCCTGATGATGTGCGTGGAAATATTTGATACAGTGCACTCCCTTTATAACGAAATGCTCGGGACCGGCAGTTTTCTTTCGTTATAACGAAATTTCGTTATAACCGAACAAATACAATATATAACGAACACAAGGAACCACGTATATATATCATATTATGTTTGCTGAATACTTGTCATACACTGGAAAGCTATGTGAAATGTGATGGGATATCTGTATTACAATAATAAACGCAAGTTCCCCTCAGAAACTGTGCGTGACACAAGGAGCGAACACACAGTGGTGTGAAGCATTCACCCATGCAGAGACGCTATAAATGCTTGTTCCGCTACGTATTTTCGAAAGCAATTCCCATTTCGTTATAACGAAGCACATTTCTTTTATTTCTCTTTGTCTGTGGCGCTGGGAAAAGACTTCGTTATAACGGAAATTTCGCTATAACCGTGTTCGTTATAAGCGAATTTTGTACCATAGACTTTAATGGTGATAATTTTGGGACCAGAAGATTTACTTCGTTATAACGAAATTTCGTTATAACCGTGTTCGTTGTAACGGGAGTGCACTGTATGTGCTGTAGAATTGTCGGCTAATTCATCTTCAGCAGCACATTTCCAGTGATCAGTCATCTGTATGTTGTCTCCCACAGACGAGAAGCAGAGTGCTGCCACCACGCCTGCCACAGAGGCCCACACATCCTCCTCCTCACCCACTACCTCCACAACTACCACGGCAGCGGCATCATTGTCATCTGTTGCAGCCACCGCTGCTACCAGCAGCCTTCCGTCGACGGCGCCCGTCCACTCCGACAGTCACAATCTGCGATCTCTGCTCACGGCAGCGCCAATCCTGACCCCGACGTCGATGACATCATTGGTTGCCAAGGGACCGATGAGCTAGCATCATCTGACGATCTCCCGCAGAGACACTTACATCTCTGAAGATGCGTTACTTCCTCCCGTAGACAGAACAGTTTTGCATTTTGTGGCATTTTTATCGGATGACGATTTGTCATCTATGTGTAGTTGTGTTTTTAAATGAGCAGCGCTCATGTACTTGTTTGTTTCTAGTTTCAGAAAGTCTTTGCACTTTTTGCTATTTAAAGCAAATTTTGCTTTGGATTTGAAATCCTCTGGAGTTTGTTGTGAGCACAGCATCCTTCCTGTAATCTTCTCTAAAAACTCTCCCCCATCTTGTCCATGGCCTACCTCTCAGGCCAGGACAAGAATGCATGTGACCCTGCATCACAAAACCAACAAAAAGTCGCCAGACATAAATTTTAGTGTAGGGCAGATTGTGTACGTTCTGATTTATCCAGGTAACGATCAATAAGTCCAGATGATTTGATTTAATGTTGTACCTTTATTGTAGGGCAGATTATGAAAGTGCAGACTCTATAACTCAATTCAAATGGAATCTCCTAACCTACCTAAATATTGTAAAGAAAGCTTGCTCTCTGAAAAAGTGTGATGTGAGGAAAGAGGTGCTGAAGTACTGGGTCTATTCAAGCACTAAGTCTTTACAATGAAGGGAGATTATCAGATAAGCTGAAATTGAGTGTGCTGTATTAACATATTCTGCCCATGATTAATGCCAACCTTCAAAGCAGTAGCATTATCCTTTCAAAAGTTATACGAGTTGAAAGTAAAGGGTGTGTATTAAAGATTTTTAGGAAATAAAAAGGAGCCTATTAGATGTACTTAATCACACTATTCTATAAAAAAAGGGGGGGGTTGTACACTAACTGCTGAAAACACACTTTCCCATTCATCTTATAATCCCCAAATTAGAATAATGTAGAAGAATAGCTCTTTCATAAAATGTAAAAAACTCAACATTGACTTTGTTGACCTGCTTCACCTTTTTTGGGTCCTCACATAAAATCAATTGGTGTGACCTTTTGTTGGTTTTGTGATGCAGGGTCACATATATAGAGAGTCGAACAGAAGGGTGACTTGCATTCAGTTCAGTGTTTTCTGCAGTTTATAACAAAAGATGAGTCGAGTTCATCACAGTGAAAAGTCAAGTTCTTTGAGGAGTTTAATATTCATATTTCTACCTCAGCAGTTAAAATTCTGGAGGACAAGTCATCTCATCGTCAAGGTACTCCAAGAACCTCAGGGCATTGTGAGAGGATTTCCCATGTACAAGCAAAAGATCTTTGTTTTGAAACTTGTCCAGAGGCACATCTCATGCTCATCGGGCTATTTCTGTAAGTCAGAATGCAGCAAACTCAAGCAGATGCCTTCCGAACTTGCTTCTCAAAGTCATGTACATGTATGTCCAGTCTTGGTTAGGAAAGACTCTCAACTCACACTTTGAACATTCGAAAGCTCGGAAACATCAGTCACAAACACAATTACTTGGTTTTTTTTTCAAGTTCTAACATCCCATAATTTTTCTTCAACTTTCTTAAAATTCATTCATAATCAATCCAACATCTTTTTTTTTTTGTTGTTGTTGTTATTTGAATTGTATTCAAGATCTTTCCATGTCATATCATAATGATCTTTTTCTAGTCAAATGGGTAGTTCTGTCCATGCCAAGCAATTATAGCTTGTTTTGACCATCTGCACAGATTTCTCTCTTCAGCTTGTGCATACATGTGGACATGTACCTCAGCCTTGTCAAAAAAGCCTGTTAATAAATCACAGTCAGTACTTGACTTCTTTGCAATGTCAAAATGTGTTATGAATCTTTGTCTCACATATTCAGGTTCTATTGAGGTGAATAGGATGCACTTGGAAAGTTGATCGCAAAACAAACATCGTTTAATTTGAGATATTTGCAACTAAGGCTGCTAAAATACAAAGAAAATCAGTATAAAAGTGTGGGATTTTTTAAAATAAAAATTTCAAGAATATTTGTTTTGAAACAAGTAATGTATCACTGGAAATGTCTCGTTTTGCTCTGTATGGTGATGGTCTTACTTTAAAATGTTTGAAAATGGCACTTGACCCGTTTTGCAATCGAACTCTTCACTGTACGCCATTGTAATACCCATGTTGCAGTACCATTGGTTCAAGTTCAGAAGATGAACTCTTTGTGTTTCAAGGTGTAAACTCCCACGTGCCACATCATTCTGTGACTGTAACAGCATAAAGTGCTTTTTGTAAATCTTTTGTTTTTTAAAGCCATATGGATTTTTTATGGAAGTGTTTATGCAAGAAATGTAGAACAGCAAAGTTGGAGAGAAAATTGCAAGCTTTACTAGGTGTGATATAAATTTCACAACTCGGCTATGGCTATTTATCTTTGCTTTATTCAAAACATCACTTTAACAGGCTGCAAATTGGGGCCTCGGTCACAGTTACACATATGGATAGGTAAGGGAGGCATGACTTCCTGAAGACACAATTTGACAGAAAATCAGATTTACTCAAAAAATCCCTATGGAATACTGCTTTTCATTCAACATGCAATGCAAGCGATTTGCAAGTTTCTGATCGGTTTGTGCACAGTTGTGCATTCAAGCAAAGTACGTATGTAAAGATGGCAAGGCACCAACAGGAGTTGGGCACGCGAGTGTGCTGTATACACAGAGTCAAGGACGGACACCAAGACGTACATGTAATTCTGGCTGTAACAGTTCACAAACAACACACATCAGTCGAGCATTCTCCACAGGTTTTTGTGTTTGTTTGTGTGTGTGCATGCATTGTGTTCACATTTGTCTACATGCATACATGTGCATGTAAATATATGGCAATAGGTACAGTGTATAGCATTAGTTTTTGTTTGTGTCTGCATGCGTTTTGTGCTTATTTGTATGTACATACTATGTTCACATGTGGGTAATTCCATGAAGTTGGGGCAGTGTCCATGTAGCATCGTGATATTTGAAAAATACATTTCAGCATAACTCAATATTAATTATGCTATACATTTATTGTTAGTAGGCTTTACATTTGCATTGAGGCCACACATTTTCTTGGAAACTTTGTGCCATTCAGACTCAATTTTGATGAAGTTATTAAACAATATGTAACGGTGTCCTGTAGCATCGTGACGTGTCCATGTAGCATCGTGATATTTTAAAATTTGGTCTTCAGAGACAAATTATGGCAATCAGCTTGACCAAAATTTGATGTAATATGCATATTTACTAGATTAGTCAGGTAGCTAAATATCTCAAATTTCCTGTACAGAGTTTTCATTTTAAAAGAAAATTACAAAATGTATCACGATGCTGTGCGGTGTCCTTTTTTGTTACATTTGGTGGACACCGCGTAGCATAGTGACATTTTTTGTAATTTTCTTGTAAAAGTAAGACTGTTGAATGGAGAGTAAAGATATTTAGCTATCTGACTAATTGAGTAATTATGCATATTATATCAAATTTTTGTCAAGCTAATTGCATTAATTTGTCTTTTAGGACCAGATTTTAACTATCACGATGCTACATGGACACGTCACGATGCTACAGGACACTGTTACATTTTTTAAAAATAACTTCATCAAAATTGAGTCTGAATGGCACAAAATTTCCAAGAAAATGTGTGGCCTCAATGCAAATGTAAAGCCTACTAACAGGTTTCCAACTTTTTTGTGAGGTAAATGAGAGACCTCTTAATATGAAATATGAAAGAACATACAAAGACGAATTCAGATTTTGATTAAAATTGGTTTTGAAGTGGCTGAGATACCCAAAAACAAAGAGGTCCTAATAAAAGGTGCGACCCACCATTAATTAGGACCACTTTGTTTTACTTTGTTGTCGAGCCCACCGGAGGTGCGGAAAGACTAAGGGATCGCCTGCAGCGTCTGTCTGTCGTCCGTCTGTCCGTTCATTCGTAACACTACAAAAACTTGAATAACTCTTTACTGAGACTTTAATTTCAATCAAACTTGGAGGGAAGAGTGGTTATACAAAGTGACACATTTTACCAAACATGAAGGTCACCTCAAGGTCAAAGGTCACAGGCAGGGGTCAACGAACTTTAGGGCCCAATGTTACGTTTTTATGATGCGTTTCGATTTATGGCTCATAACTTTTGATCCATATGTCCATTTGTGACCAAACTTGGCTGGTAAATGTCCCTTGGAGGTTGAAGGTCACAAGGTCAAAGGTCACAGGCGGGGTCAATGAACTTCAGGGAGTTTTAAAACATTAATTTCTTCCATGCGAATGGGCGAGACACATTTTGGCACTTCCCTTGTTTTGGATAAATCAGCTGTTTCAAAACCGATTTTCATCAAATACGTAAACTTTGAATTTCTCTCAGAATTGTATGCTCTTTAATATTCCATAAGTGGTTTCTAATCATCCCACAAAATTCTGAATCCCACTTCAATCAAAACAATACCATCCCTTCAAGCACTAACATAAGTATGTTACATGTATTTTTATGTGCACATGTGTAAGTTTATATGCAGTAGATTTATAGCACGTAGATATTTTCATAACAGTGTATACATACAATAGAGATGGATCTAAAGATGGGCAGATATACATTGTAAAAAAAAAAAAAAAAAAAAAAATTACAACGGGACCCTCCGCATCAATAACTTTTAAAACAGTGAATCAATCTAAATATAGTTGCAGGGAATCAAACTACAGTGTATAACCTATTACCTACATCTTACAGAAAACCGCATCCGATTTGCTTCAACGGTCAAAGAGAAAGGAGGATCAGCAGAGCATGTCAGGAATCCCTTCCCTCCAAGTTCTGCCAATTGTGTTCACATCGCACACTCGCACACTCTTGATTTTCTGTCTTCGTACAAGTGGCTTAATTTCTTTATTTTTCATCATTTCATTAACGTAGTCGAAGCACTATATTTGCATAAAGCCGTTGCTGTACCCTTGCTGGTTCATCTGGATCACTTTCGATTCTTGGAAATGGCTTCCAGGAGTAGTGGCAGAGGCACCAAAAAGAAGGGTAAAAACGCTGAAGACAACAACGTTGTCCTGGCTTCAGACCATGGGCAAACTCTCCCGACACGAAGTGACGATGAAGGTATGGACAGCTCGGCTGGTCACTCAAGCGGCGGTCACTCGGAACCTACAATGGACGATCTCAATGACACTCTACAACAACGCATTGTTAAAGCTCTGTGCACCCCTGCTGTGGTAGAGGTCATAACAAAAGCCGTCACAGAAGCAATCATGGATTCCGTCACTCAACGCGTCTATGAGTCACTCGACCATGACCTCCAGTCAAAGCTGAGAGTACTTCATGACCTTGAACGGACCATAGGCAATCTTGAGCATAAATTGTCCAAAGTCGCAGAAGATCTCAAAGAGCAGGAACTCTACAGCCGTCGCAACTGTTTGAGAATAGTTGGGCTTCCTGAAACCCCGAACGAGGACACCGACGAGATGGTCATCGATCTGGCAAAAGAGAAACTCGGCGTCGAACTCGGCCCCAGTGACATCGACCGGTCCCACCGTCTTCAAGCCAGGCACTCTGAGGGAACACACGGTCCGCACCCCCTCCTCGTCAAATTCACCCGATACACAGCGAGAGACGAAGTCTACCGAGCACGCTGCAAACTGCGCGGTTCGAAGATATTCATCAACGAACACCTCACGAAAGATCGGCAGATCCTGTTCAACAAAGTCCGCAGCAACCGAGGTGTAAGGAAAGCATGGACAAGAGATTTCAAGATCACAGCACTTACCACTGACAACAAAAAGGTGAGAATCAACTCAGAGCGTGACCTGGAAAGACTTTGATACTCAACGTCTGTGTTTCTATCGTGATGATCCATGTAAAAAATGGTAGTTAACTATCCATGCACGTGCTGTAAAACATCTGTGAAGAAAAATCAATCAGCTTTATGCTGTACCATGTGCAACCAGTGGACGCACATTATATGTGCGAGAGTTACTAAGAAACTGTATAACTCTAATGAAAAGTTTACGAATTGGCAATGCCCCAACTGTTTAATGCGAGAACTCCCATTCTATGACGACTCAAATATATGTGAAAATAATGCTGATACTTACCTTTCTTTGAGATCTTCTGATGTAAATAATGAAGATACATTTACTTTCCCGACTTGTAAGGGACTTAAATTGAGTCATCTTAACATCAGAAGCTTAAATAATAAAAAGGAAGCAGTAGAAGTGTTTTTAAAAATGTACCCATATGACATGCTCTCACTGTCTGAAACATGGCTCGACGATAGATCATCTGCTTCATTGTTCGAAATACCAAATTATAATCTTGAAAGAAGCGATAGAAAATCTACTGGTGGTGGAGTGGCTTGCTACATCAAAGAGGGTATCAAATATATTAGGCGATTTGATCTGGAAAATGAGCTCATAGAATGTCTATGGATAGAATTAATACAACCAAACCATTCACCATATCTTATTGGAATATTTTACAGAAGACCAAATGATAGTTCAGATGTTTTGAATGTATTAGAAGAAAGGTTAGAACAAGTGTTCTCTATATCGAATAATGTTATTGTTATGGGAGACTTCAATTGTAATATGTTAACCCACAATATACATTCAAAAAGGATCAATGAACTCTGTAGTCTGTTTCAGATGTCTCAAGTAATAACGTCTCCCACCCGTGTGACTCCGCACAGCAGTACACTTATTGATTTGATTTTAGTTTCTGATTCATGTGGCGACCTACCCTCCGGTGTACAATCAGTGGGACTCAGTGACCATTCTTTGATTTATGTTATTCTTAAAGCCATTACAGCAAAATCATGTCCGAAAGCATGCACATATAGATCATTTAAGACTTTCCAAGAGGAAAGATTTCTTGAAGACCTAAATAGCATTGAATGGAGTGTGTTGTATTCAAAAGATGTTGACCAAATGTGGAATGAATTTAAAAAGTTATTCTTAGATATATGTGATAAGCATGCTCCTTTTGTGAAAGTCAGAAGGAAAGTTAAAGGTGCACCCTGGATTACAAAAGAATATCTACAATTGGCAAAGGAACGTGATTTCCACAAAAACCAGTTTGATAAGCTTTCAACTGCAAAGCGGAAAACTACTCAGTATTGTGAGACTGATGATTCCGAGAGAAACAGACACTGGAATTTATTTAAACATTATAGAAATCAAGCTAATAATTTGAATAAGAAATTGAAGAAAAAGCATTATAATAACATTTTAAATGTATGTAATAATGATATGAGGAAAACTTGGAAAGTGCTGAAGGAATTATTGCCTAACAATGAAAAAGGAAATCAGTTTAGCAATCTCATTGATGGTGAGTTACTGAAAAATGAAAAAGATTTGGCAGATACATTCAATGAAATTTTCAATGAAGTGTGTAATATAAATGATGATGTAGATATTCGTACTGATGAAATGACTCACTGTTCATATATTGATGATGTAACGCATACATGTTTTGAATTTTCTGAAATAGATTCTGAATATGTCAGAAAGGAATTGAAAAATATAGATTCTAGTAAATCTATGGGAATTCTAGGTATGCATCCAAGACTACTGAAATTAGCAGCTGATCACATTTGTAAACCACTGTCTGTTCTGTTTAACAAATCTCTCGCCACAGCGATAATACCAGCTGATTTTAAAACTGCTAAAATTGTTCCTATTTATAAAAGTAAATGTAAAACTGATTTGAATAATTACAGACCAATATCGCTATTGCCTGTTGTAGCCAAGATATTCGAAAAAGCTATCCATAATCAATTGTATACATATTTCATAGATCACTCACTGTTAAATCAATTCCAATCTGGTTTCAGAAAATTCCATTCAACTTCAACAACATTATGTGACATCAACGAATACCTATTAGAAAATCGATGTACTGGTTACTGCACTTGAAGTTTATTTTTGGATTTACGAAAAGCCTTTGACCTGGTCCCACATGATTTTTTTATTCATAAACTTGAAAAATATGGCGTATTTTCCAAAGAACTACAGTGGTTCACAAATTATCTAAACAATAGACAACAGTGTGTTTCTATAAATGGTGTTCTCAGTGAATGCCTAACGGTCAAATCTGGAGTACCCCAGGGTTCAACACTGGGTCCATTGTTGTTTTGTATTTATATAAACGACCTGTGTAATATAGATGTATCATTGAACGTTAAACTGTCTCTTTATGCAGATGATACAGTGATATTTTGTAGAAATAAGAATATCCAGTTATTACAAGAGGAAATGCAACTGCAGCTTGATAAAATTTCTCAGTGGATGAAAGTAAACAAGATGATGTTAAATGTAACGAAGACCAAAGTAATGGTGTTTGGTTCAAGAAAGAAATTGCAAAATTGTAAAATTTCTGTAATGTACGATGGTCAATATATTGAACAGGTAAATGAATTTAAGTATTTAGGAGTTATTCTTGAACCTACTTCAAACTGGTCGAAACATGTTGATGCTATTTGCATTAAAATTGCTCGTGCAATTGGAAGTGTACGAAGAGTGAAATGTTTTCTATCACGTAAAACGATTATCAATTTGTATTACTCATTAGTTTTACCCCACATAGATTATTGTTCCACCAGCTGGGGTTCATGTTCCAAATCACATATTAAGAAATTACAAATAATGCAAAATAGATATATTCGTATGATTTTTAATATAAAGCAACATGAATCTGTATCACTGTATATTCCAACACTACATTGGCAAAATATTGCAGACAGGATAAAATACCAGCATTGTCTCATGGTCTTTAAAATTTTGAACAGGTTTGCACCGCCTTACTTGAATCGCCTGATCACACAGCGACCCGTTTATTATGTAACACGGTATGCTACCAACAGTCCACTGTTTGTTCCTCAGGTTAACACTGAGTACAAAAAACGTAGCTTTTCTTATTATGGTCCAATGCTCTTTAATAAGTTACCCCTTCCCGTCCAGACGCTGAGTTCATTGCCTCTTTTCAAGAAACACTGCCGACCATTGCTACATACTATATGATCTTAGGTTGTGAAGCATGGTAGAAAATAATGTTTGTTTGTCTTTTGCTCATTTGATTATATATTGAGTTGAGTTGATATATGTACCACATGACTATTGTTGTTGTAATACACTGGTACCCCTCTGTACCATTTGTGAATGTACTTGTAAATACTGTATATAATTCGTTTGTTTGTTTGTTTTTGTGTAGGTCACCTTGTGTTTGTTTTTACCTGAAAGTTTATGTATGCATTTGTATCATTGTATACAGGGCTTCCTTGAAAAGCAGGTCTGCTGGCTGTCAGCAGAACTGAACGGAATGTCCCTGTTAAAAGATGTTGTGAATAAATAAATAAATAAATAAACATTATTATTTTATGCGGTTCCAAGAGCATCCAAGTGTTAAAGATGGAAGAAACAGTCCCATGACAATGCTTTGCAATATTCCACGTTTCTCTGTGACCACATAACCAAGTTGAATGGGGTTTCCTGCAAAATGTAGGGAAGACGTTATATTTTTAGACCCTGAAATAGCAGACAGTTATATCATATTAAAAGTTATCAATGGGGAAATCCAATTGTAATTTTTTGGGGGATATACTGTATACATGTTTATGGCACAGTGAATAGATAAATGGAAGGAAGGTAGATAGGTGCATGTACAAACAATTCTGCAATATTCAAAGTCAACTAGGACTCGTTACAAGCTTCTTTGAATGCACCTGGCCAATGTTGGAGTAGACATGATAATTATACTTTATGAGCATCCCCCATATTTTCATCTAAGAACATACAACTGTACATTGTACCTTGACATGGCCACAAGTTCAAAAGTACCAGGGTACATGTAATCCCATTTGACTTCGGCAGAATTTATTGTACATGTACATGCAGTATTAGAGAGGAATGGGGGCACAACATTTTTTAATCACAAGCTGATCACATTCCATTTGTTGTGTCTCACATTCTTCAACTGTAATATAATTCTTTGTTTTTGTTTTTTGTTCTCTCTTTCCCTTTATTCTCTCCTTCCAACAAAAGCGTGTCACATGTACTCGGCACCACCACATGACAAGAATTGATACACCCGGAAGAAGCTTCTTGTACAAAAAAAAAGAACAACAAGAAATCGACTTTAATGACACTGTGCCTGGCATGTACAACGTATCAACAATGCATCATGAAAAATTAATAGCAGTTTTCAGCAGGAACCGGTAGAAAAGTCCAGGTACATGTACATGTACATACCGGCAGAGAGTAACTTTTCATTTCTCCCAACAGTTATGACACAATATCAGTATATTACATCAAATGTAATTTACATACAATACTCCCTACACTGTACATCTAGCGAGTCTTAACTTTTTGTAATCAGGACTACCCAACAATTTCGCGAGTGGTTAAATTCGCGAACGGGGAACATCGTCATGACTGGAGAATGTACGAGTGCACGTCACATCCATGTCAGGATCAGAGTTTATATTTTCATGTGTTGTTAAATTCCAGAATAGCACCCGACTTCATGAAATTTGCGAAAATAAAAACCTTGTAACATATATGGCACATACAGTATTCTTTCACATCTGTATTGGAAGGTCATATGTCTTTCGTGACACAAATACAACGCCAATATGTATTTCAACACAGCTGGCTTGCATAAAAATGCCATCATTTTTCAACAATAATGCTGAAATTCAACATGCATGACTCTGTTGAATCTCGCTGCATGCACTGGAAGTTCTCTATAGGCAAGTTTACTAATGTATTCAAATTCATGCACATTTTCCCCTATTTAAGGCCCAACTAACAAGCTACTCCATTGACATGTACTTGATGCATGTCAAAAACGTGGAATGCATTTTTTTCTTTTTGTTGGTTTTTTTTTTTTTTTTTTTCGTCAGCTGTTGCAAACCTTTGCTAAGCTTTTCATTTGTCTGAGACAAAATCTTTGTCACATACATGTAAGTTTGCAAAAAATTAGACCCAAAGATCAGTTTGTATTTTTCGTCAAGGATATGTTCATGGAGACTACATCTGGCTTCACAGAATTTGGGGAGAACCATCAAGTCAAAAAAATGTTATGAAACTCCTCCAAATGCACACATTTTTTTCTTTTCTTTCTAGCATCAAATTTGAATACAAAGTATATTAAAACCTTTACAGATGGTTATGATGGATTGCCGAGTGTTGAAACGTACCGACATCAAACTTCTAATCCCAGTCAGAGAGGAAACTCTCAAACTCGCAAGCACCTTCACCAGTTTTACGATCGCCACAACTTTGACCACTACTACCGCCAACAACAAAAATCTGATGTACAGTATGCATACAAATTGAGGGGTATCGACTAGTGGTTGCTTGTGGTGACAAGTCTATTTGAAGCCACATACTGCCCTACTTTGGCAAAAGGAAGCAAGTGACAAAAGTGACATTTCTCGTAAAAGAGCAAAATGTGTCTGTCATTTACACTGACGTCAATGGACTAACATGATGTCTAATCTAACATATCTCTTAGTAGGATGAGTGTTTCTGCATGAAATTTGGCCTGGATGAAGAGCTAATAATGTGAATTATGAAAACATCAATAACTCAAATTTGGATAGTATGTCACTTGCTTCCTTTTGCCAAAGTAGGGCAGCATACGATGTAGGTCGGACATGTTCTACAAATCACTTATTGCATTCTTTCTCTAACTGTTGGTGTAAGTACCATGCACAAAGAAAGAAAAAAAAAAAGTTATCTGCATGCTAACCGACTTGGAAACCTTCTGATCACTGATGCATAGGCCCAACAATTAACTCGAATAAAAATCCATAGCGCCAACTAGAAAAACGCTTCAGTCACAGTTCCAACTGTGTGTGCCAATTTTTCCCAGGGCGACTCCTATTCTGACAATTTAAATGAGGACCTCCAACTGAAAACTGTTTTTCACATGAAGCTTGTGTTGCAAGCACCTTCCTGGAACATTTCTGTTTTAAAAGCAACAATACTCATCTTATTTATGATGGGTGCAGTCAAGCAAAGATGCAAGAGATATCCCCTGCTGATTACACGATTACATTTTGCACAGATGAAAAATATTAACTTGATTTTCGCCAACGGCGACTCTTATTCTGACAACTGAAATGAGGACCTCCAATTGAAAACTATTTTACGTGAAGCTTATGTTGCAAGCACCTTCCTGGAACACTTCTATAAAGCAGCAATACTCCTTTTACTTGTGGTGGGTAACAGTCAAGGAAAGGGGTAAGAGATATCCCCTGCTGATTATACATTTTGCAGAGATGTAAAATATCAATTTGATTTATCCTACTTACTAAAATTAGCCATTGGCAGTAGCAGTAAAAAAACCTGAGACAAATGCATTTACTTTCAACGATGCTCCTCCAAACTCTGGAAAAACCTCTCACAACAGAGGAGCTCTACAGATTCCATGTAGTGCTCTTGGAGCATCGCTTGTTTTTTTAAAAAAACAACTATTTGGTCCATGAGGGGCAAGGGTTATCACTGTGCTGTGGCTCAGAATGGGCCAGCCACCTACATGTGTATTGCGTCTGAACACGATTTAAGAGTGATATTCTGAGGGCTTCAATTTCCATCCCTTTGAAGTACCCTTTATTGTTATCTCCAAATCTCCTTTGGTATCCATTAACAGCATACAGGGGAGTCTTGGAATTCAAAACAAGGACCAAACCATGACAATACCTTATTATATCAGCCTTTTCACTATAATAGTCTTGGTACTTACAATGTAAACAAACATATAAATATACATAAATTATACATAGAGAGAGTTGGGACCTGCAAAACCACACAGGTTCTAGGAGGGTTTTGTCATATCTAACCTCTTCATAATGATGTTCAAATGTACTTTTTGTGTGTGCGTGTGTGTGCGTGTGTATTTGGGGTGGGGGGGGGGGGGGGTGGGGAGGGGTCAGATGGAAGACATAACATTCCCCCCAGATAGTAAAAACTTTCATTGCATGCAGTGGTGTCCAAATGCCTCACACGAGGCTCCCTTGTCATTTTATACTGGCCTTAAAAAACAGGATGAATGACCACCGACTCAAAGTCTGCTGACTACAAATGCCACTGACCCTCCCCCCCCCCCCCCTTTGAAAGAGCCATCGGAGCTATGAGTTGTCTCGTCCAATGGAGTGAATGACCTAAAATCTGTTTAATGGATGCACTCCCATTATCATGATCATCATCACCATCACCTATATATCAGCATTACAATCATGATTATCATCATCATCACAGTAATCTCAATCATAATCTTCTTCATGATTACAAAGAAAAAGTAACAGCACCAATAACCAAAAAGGGAGAGAGAGAAAAATACCCTGGCAACTCGTACAGAATTCGTACACGTAGGCTGCTCATGACTTGGCTTATACCGGGAGGGGGGTGGGGGGGGGGGGGGGGGGGTTCCCCTACCATTTTGGTCACATAACGGCAAGTTCTTTGAGATGACCCTTTGCATTTCACATCACAAAAGAGCACAAAACTCAGTTATACCGCGCTTTATACAAGCACCGCGGCAAAAAGTCCATGTGACACTACCAGCAACTCAAAAGGATGCCTCTCAAAAGGGGACAAGGTTTTCCGCTGACGACGTGTCCTTTATAGACTAAACAGAAGATATGGAATTCATGGTCTTGACAGTACTCTTAACAGTTAGTCTTATCACTGACTCTTGACCACTGACCAGTCCTGAGTGGTCATTCACACAAATCTCCTCCATTCTTTGTGCAAAACACCCAGTCGAGTCTGCGTCCCATTTCATTATAAAGAAAAAAAAGATGTTACAATAGCAATTCCTGCGAGAATGGCGACTTCCCACAGCAACAGCCAATCAGGAAGTAGGATTCTTGTTGTTACCTTGACGCTCGCCATGACAGCAAGAGCTGCTATCATAGCAACTTTTAGTGAAATGGAGCCTAGGTGTGTCTTGTAAACTCTCCGACATTAGATAATCACCCTTTCACACACATAGAATCACAAAATGAAGATTTAGCGTTAAACTCCTCATAAGGTGTTACGAAAGTATCAAATACATTCAATATGAATCAATTACTTGCGTACTTGACGAAGCATATTGCATAGCTTGAGCTCACAATACTGGGGAAAACCTTTGGAACTAATCTATTGCTTCTTGTGAAAAGGTAACAATCGCTTTACTCCTATGCTTTCCTTTCACACCATTCAAACTACAACGTCCGAATGCTGGTTCGTCAAAGAATGCTACCTGGTGAGAAACAAAACATTTTCAAGGAAATCCTGTCAAAAGAATACTGAATACCAGAAGGGAGTAAAAGGTAACAAGATAAAATGGCACGCTTGGGAGAGGACAGGGAAAAAAAAAAACAACAAATCAGCGAATATTAAAGTCATTAAGAGGTGAAAAACACGTCAGTAGAACACACAGTGAAAATATCGAAAGACGAGAAAGGAGAAAAACAAAAACAAAAACTGTCAATAAAATCTTGAAAGATGTGCTGTATTAAACTGTTATATTAGAACTTGGAGTATGCCACAAAGAGAAACAAGTGAAAATCATAAGATGAGGCATAGGATAAATAAAATAAATTTAAACAAAATTTTGAGGGAGAGAAGGAGGGGAAATAGGGAAAGTGGGAAGTGAAAATGAGATAGGGCAACAAAAAAATGCAAATTTTTAGCACATGGTTTCGTTCGTAAATATATCCACCTGCAACTTCAATAACAACAATGACACACACTGACACAAAAGATTTAAACATTGGCATGATAAACTCACACACTCAGAAACTATAAAAAATGCAATTTACAACAAAATTTGATGAACTGAGGCCAACAGTACCGTCCAAACGACAGTGTCAAAACAGAACATCTTTGCACGAAGAACTTCCCATCGTCAATCCAAAGGGTTGACTCGATTGTGCACTGGGGACTACTATCAGACACATAAACACATCATTAACTCTCCACATTCACCAAAATTAACTAAAGTCCAACATTAAAATTGAAGACTTCAACATGATGATTTACGGCACACATGCACCACATTTTCTTGCTCTTGGATGCTCGCCATTTGAACCTTGCAACACTCACACTTGCCTTTGGGTGCTACAGTGTTTGTTCCAGTTTTGATACTCAACAATTTAACAAACATTCTCATCAAATACCAAATACATAATACAATGTGACTGAACTGTCAATACTTGCATAATTCTGAATTTTCATGTCAACAGATTAAAAAAATAACAACAAAAGCATCCTTGGCAAGGAACTGAGATATTCTAAACATGGCATTTGTAGTTGATTGTTACGCCATAATTCAGGTTGAATACAAGCATGCAAAATATTATAAATGCCAGTCATTTCGAAGTTTATAACAAGAAGTTTAACATTACTCAATAAGGAAATACGTAATGCAATTCAATATGGATCAACACGTAAAAAACACCTGTCAGAACGCCACATTAAGTTCGAACAACTTGTGTTGCTGGGTCACGAAATTGCTTGAAAAATGCTCATCGATTGCCTATTACAAAATCTGCACCCGTGCAGACAAACACTCAACACATTAAACACAGTGCGCCCTCTATTAACATAAACAAGGAAGTTGGAAGGCTGTTGTCGCCAAAAGAGTACTCGCCAATTATCTCGCGGAAGATGTCTCTTGCAAATTGCACACAATTCATCCCATATGCATATCCCCCTTTTAATACTTTGCGAAAGATTCTGTCATATGAAAGTTGGGGTAACACAACAGAAGTACGCACTAAAATGTACTCCAAGACAGTCAAACACTTACATTGTATACAAACATTTCCATGTTACAAAGTCGACTACCAAGAGAAAACAACCTTGTGTGTCACCGTTCACTGACCACACGCATCTCAGAACTTGAACAAAATAATGCACTCAGCCTTGAATGGAGACTAGAAGTGTGGACACAAGGTTGTCTATCCCTTGGCATACACATTGAGGCTGAATGTAAAATGCCACAGACTTGAACAACAACAACAGTCTAAATTCCTTACCACCTCTTCTTCTGCATGGGAGAAGGCAGACAGTGGAGCAGAAATGGGGGGGGGGGGGGCAATGAAAGTAGAAATTACAGGAGGAGGAGGAGGAGGAGGGAAGGAGAAAGAGGATGTGGATGACGATTCAGATGTGATGGACGGACGCTAGATGCTGCTGGCACTCCTCTTGGCTGACAAAGAGCTTATCGCAAGGTGCACACTCAAAGTTGCCCAAGTGGCCCAGATGCTTGGCCTTCATGTGTATGAGGAGGGCTACTCGGGTGTGGTACCCCATCCCGCACACCTTGCAGGAGACTATCGCCCGGTAGCGGGTCGACCGGGTCCCTCCCGCGTGCCCCCCATCCTCCTCCTCTCTCCTCCTCTCCGCATCATCTGGGCTGGTCCCCTTCCCGGCGTCGGCGTCGTTGCCACCGCCGCTGCTGCTTGAGGTCCGGCGGGACTTCTTCACACACGTAGGGCAGTGGGTTGACAGCTGGATACCAGCTGCCTTGCTGTCTGCTGTCTTTTTGCAAGACGCAACAATGAAGTCCTGCCCGCACAACTCGCACTGGTGAATCAGGAAACGACCTTTGAAGACAAAAGGCACAATGTACTGGCATATCAACTAAGAGCTTAAATTACTTTTGACAAGCGCAAATCTGGAAAGATCTCACACTCGTACAAAGTCAGATACGACTTTTCATTACCTCCTCACAGCTTGCATGAAGAGATGCAAAGTTCTCTTGAAAATCAACTACAAGTGTGAACTTCCTCCACAACATCATGAGCATAAGGGCCATTCTTCAACTGGCAGGCAGCCAGAAGCTGATTTTTAATCCAGTTTCCTGATTCATCAAAATTTGGAGGTTCTCTTCAAAATAGTGAACTTAATATCAGCCTTTGCCATCTCAGCATGACAGGCACTGCCATTAGTAACAGACCACTGACACTTTAAGAGAAAAATGGTCAAGTATCACCTGACACATAAAATTGGCCTCCTTGGTCACATGAACATGCAATGAACATGTCATGGCACATAAAATTCCTCTTCTGCTGTGTTAACGAGACGATCCCTATACCGTTACACAATATATACATTATACAAACATTTTGCCAGTACGATATTGCACATAATGAGTCTTGTATGACAATTTTGACAATTTCCCAAGTGGTTGCATTTGCCATTGAGAACTACCAGGATAGACTACAATAATAAGTATTCTCCCTTCTCAGAAGAACAGTAAATATTTCACACCATGGACATTATATTCCACACCATGGAAATGATATTTTACACCATGGAAATTATATTTTACACCATGGATATGATATTTTACGCTACAGAGATGATATTTTATACCACAGATATATTCTACACGACGGAGATGATACATGTACACCATGGAGATAATATTCCACACCAAGAAGATAATACGTGACCCTGCATCACAAAACCCACAAAAAGTCGCCAAACATGGCTTTTTAGTTGAGGGCAGATTCTTACAGAGCAGACTCTAAGCTTTAAAATGATGTATACATTAATTCAAATGGATTCCCCTAACCTACCTAAATACTGGAAAGAAAGCACACACTCAGGAAAATAGTGAACTGAGAAAGGAGGCTCTGAAGTACAGGGTCTATTCAAGCACTTAATCTTTCACCAAGCCGTGCTAGCTACGTGATGGAAAGGGACAAAACACAGGATGTCAACCACCAGAGCAACAAAAATGAAGGGATTATCAGATTAAGCTGAAATTGAGCATGTTCTATCAACACATTTTGTCCATGATTAATGCCAACTTTCAAAGCAGTAGCATTATCATTTGAACAAGTTATTAGACTTGAAAGTTAAGAGTGTACATAAGGATGTCAGGAAATGAAAAGGGGCCTGTTAACACATACCTGATCATTCTACTCTCCCACAAAAAGGGGTTGTAGAAAAACTGATGAAAACAAAATTTCCCATTCGTGCTATGATCCCAAACTGAAGAATAATGTAGAAGAAAGATAACTCTTTCAGGAAATATGAAAAACTCAAGATTGACCTAGGTGACCCATTTCACCTGTTTGAAATCCTCACACAAAACCAAGGGGTGCGACTTTTTATTTATTTTGTGATGCACGGTCACATATTTTACACCATGGAGGTAATATCTAACACCAAGGAGATAATATCTTACACCAAGGAGATAATATCTTACACCATGGAAATAATATTTTACACCAAGGAGACAATATATACAGCTCATTAGTGTTACAGGAGGAAATTTTGCAAAACTCTGTCTCAACTCACCAACTTCGCAAAAATTAAACCACTTCGAATTACACTGCACACACTGCGTGTGCAGCTCGAGTCAGGTGCGGATACTTTTTTTGTTGCTATCCTGATGGAAATCGCTGAGGGTGGCGCCCAAAACTTTACAAGTAAAATTGAAAAAAAATGAATGATGTTACAAATCTGTCAAATATCGGTCATTTGTGAGAGGACTGACTTTCAAAGCAGTAGCATCATACTTTCAAAAGTTATTAAAGTGAAAAGTGAAGAGTGTGTAAAGGATTTTTAAGAAATGAAAAGGAACCTCTGAAACAAATCCATTTCAACATTCTGCAAAAAAGTGTTCTAAAAAAACTGCTAGAAACATTCGACATTTCCCATTTGTTTTATGATTATAAACTATAAAATAATGTAGAAGAAGAATAGCTCTTTCAGAAATTTGAAAAACTCAAGACTGACTTGATTAAAGACCCATTTCACCTACACGTATTTTGAGTCTTCGGGTAAAATCAGGGTGTGCGACTTTTTCACGGTTTCGTGAAGCACGGCCACATATACCCAGCCATGGGAATAGAATCAGGGAGGTGTGGCAGCTCTGACCCCCCTGGGAGATCTCATCTTCAGCCCCACACTCCTGGCCTGGACCACTCACCACTGATATCCTCTTCTTCCTCCTCCTCCTCCTCCTTCTTCTTCTTCTCCTGATCCTCCTCCTCCTCCTCACCCCTGGAAGGCAGGTCAGTCTCCGCCTCCGTGAAGGTATCGGACGGCTCCATCGATGTCTTGGCTTCGTTTTCTGACTCTGACAGAACAGAGAGATTAACAGAACAAAAAAAAAAAAAAAATCAGTCCTCGAGAAATTGACCCTTACTTCCAACTTCCAATGTATGTGCAAAGAATTGTATATATATATATATATCGTCACTTGGGTGACTGAAGACCTTGTGTCTGCAATTTTGGTGAAAATGACTTTTTTTAATCAGTGGTCAAATAATGGGTTAAGTGATGTCCTGTCCAAATCCCAACTGTCTTACTCCAAAAATGAAGCCACCACGGCATGTCAAAGGAAAGGCTATCCCATTCGCCACAGTGCTTTGGCCGCCATGTTTTTGGCTCTCCTGAACATTTGACATTTTGTAGATACGAGGTCTTGTCGCCCCAGCGACGATGTATATAAAACAAAGAAAATACAGCTGTATACACCAAATATTTCGAGACGTTTTTATTTTCGTGAATTTCGCAAGTTGGGTGCTATTTGCAAATTTAGAAAAATGAAAATCTCAACTATGATCCCGACATGAACGTCACGGGCACGCATATAGTTCTCCATTTAGTACTGTACTCACCAATTGCGAATTTAACCACTTGCGAAATTGCCGGGAAGTCCCGATTCCCAAAAAATTTAACTTGCTATTAAAGTATACGGCCTATACAGCAATTCAAATATATGTGTGATAATATTGATATCATCAAAAATGTTTCATAATGTAATGAGTGCAGTATCATTGAAGAAATTTTACTTTTCTCTATTTGATGACCTCGCTTTAGAAACTTTTAAAAAAGGCATTTATCCATTCTTTACTTCAAACTCTCCATTTGTAAAATAAAGAACACACTTCCGCTCCAACGCAAAGGGAGGAAAAATTTTTAAAGAGGAAAAACAAAATCAATGAAAAATATGAAAGGATGTAATAAGGTACAGAGTAACAAAAAGTTTTGCAATTCTTCTGTTCTTCAGCTCCTGTTCATGAAGTAGAATTTGAAAGTGAACAGAAGTAAAAATGACAGATATAAGATCACATTTTTTTGTTACTAAAATTATATTGATGGCTCACTTACACTTGAATATTCACAATTACATCATAAATACATATTTGGATGACAAGGAAAAATGGTTAACCTAGTGTAAAACAACATTTTGGAAAAGATTCCCCTCAAATAAATCTGAAAAGTTCATCAAAACTTACAGCTCATGAAAAACATGTATTCCCATGTCAGTTTGGGATTGTGCACATGTATTTCATTTCTTCACTCGGGTTGATCCCATAAACCCACATTCATTGCCTAGCCAGCTTTATTGTGCCCATTTTAAAGTTCCTATCCCTAGACAGAGGCATACCTGTAGCAGCCTTTGTGCTGCACTCTCCTCCTGATCCCTGTGCACCATCGCTGCATGCTTTGTCTCCCGGCGCAGTGGCTGATTCATCGACTTGCGCGACACTCTTTGCTGATTTGCCACTCGTCCTACCATACATGTGGTCCCGTTCAATAACACTGTTGCACGCCACGCCCTGTTCAGCCTTGGTAGATTCGGTGGACGGAGAGATTTTCCTCTTCCGTCGCTGCCAGAGTCTCGACTCCCCGTACCCTGTGAGAATCTCATCACTGTCGTAGTACCCATCGTCAAACTGCGACCCGTCTTCGAAGTCCAGATCGATCTTTTTATGCCGCTTCCTCCTCGAGCGTTTGCTCCTGGTCAAGTCCGCATCAGACGACCCACCCTTGGGTTCATCATTAAAGTCCTCCTCCTCAACCTCGTCTTCTCGGTACGACATTACGCTTTGTCCTCTCGCTTGCACAGTCCTTCTGGTGATCTGTCTCCCGCCAGCCCACTCCTCGCTGCTGCCATCGGCAGCCGAGCCCTCCGATTCGCTGCCGCTGCCGCTGCCACTGCTGCTGCCGCCCTCACTGCCGCTCCAGTCATCGTCTTCGGTCTTGCCGGCGGCGTCCGCCTCATTTTCACTGTCTGGGTTCTCCCCATAGATGGAGAAGCGGATCGGTCGGTATCTCCGCCGCCGCCGCACATACGGACTTGAGTTTGCCTCTGGATGTTGACAAAACCGCAAGTGGAAAAAAAAAAGGACATTCTATAGGTAATACATACTTTTTTGCAAAAAGTAAGCATACTGCACATGTATATTTGAATCAAAGGGTACGTTTGAGCGCTCTAAAGCAAACCAAAGCGAACTGAACTACAGCGTACTGTACCGTACCATGCCAATTTTGGAGCATTCGAGCGCTCTGTTGGGAAAGCGTACCTCAGGAGTTATTCTTAAAAAAGTTCAAGCATTTTTGTAGCAAGAATGTCATTCACCTGGTGCTTGAATTACTTACAGCTGTCCCGAACAAAGAGAATGATGTCTTTGCATTGCGACGTATGCGCATGATACGTACATGCTTTAGAGCGAACTTTTGGTACACTTTCGGTAGGCTTTTGGAGCACATCGGAGTGGTCCACTTTTGCCTTGGTACAGTACGGTACAGTACACTTTAGGAGCATTTGCACGCTCCTCTGGCGTGGGTACGGTACGGTACCCTTTAGAAGAGCGCTCGAACGCACCCAATGAAAGAAGTTTATTTTTCATTACAAAATCATATTTTCCTTCCTGCATAAAGAAAAAAACAAAAACAAAGTAAGTAAAAAATGGTAAATGCATACTGGTTTGATGCTCCATAATCAATAGAATTTGGATTAATGTCTACATTGTGTCTGACTTACTATGTACAACATAGTACTATGATCTGTACTTTTCCACAGCACCATCATGGAGTACAAAGAAAGAAAAATGATGATGTAAATCCTTGATTTGGACACCCTCTCTTACACCACATAGGGTCACACAAAACATTACATTTGAGATTAGCTTAAACAGCATATCAGTATGAAGTATCTTTTATGCCCCTGCCCTCTCCCACTCCTTGTTCCAACACTTTTTGATACGGCATTTCTGATGTCAAGCTGGCGGACCGCCCCGCTACGAGAACCATACCTTTAGAGCTATCTCGGCACAGCATACACAGCCACTCGGAATCGGGGGCGCTGGTGACGTCCACGCACTTGAAGTGGTACCACTCGACGGAGCAGTCCTTGCCGTCGCAGGCGATCATGCGGTCCCAAGAGTTGGGCTGGCCGCAGGGACACAGCCCTTCCTCCTCCGCCTCCTTAGCCTTGTTCCTGGTCCCAGCCTCCGCCAGCTTCTTCCTGCGAGCCTCCGCCTCTTTCTTCCTCCGCCGCTTCTCTCGACGCTTCTCGTTCTTCCTACGCAGTACTTCTGCAGCCTCTGCCAAGAGACGGTTTTGGGAGAAAAGTTCATCAAACAAGGGCTAGACTACAGGAACATCGTCCTCAATGTTAGCCAGATTTTGATGGGTTGTAATTTAATCTTTCTAGATTTATGGGACTTGTTTTTACTGGGTGCGTTAAAGTGCTCTCCTAAAGTGAACCCAGCCTTACCGAATCTGTGTCAGAGGAGCGCTCAAATGCTACTACAGAGTATTGCACTTAAAGAGTACCGCAGCCAAAAGTGGACCACTTCCCAATGTGCTCCAAAAGGGTACCAAAAGCATACCAAAAGTTCACATGGAAAGAATGCATGTATCATGCACATACATCATAATGCATCAAGTTCATTCTCTTTGTTTGGGACATCTGTATAAAAGTTGTCTAGATTCTTAGCTCCACTAAACTACAATAGCATAAAAAAATGACAATATTTTTGGACATGAAAGTTATGTACAAGCAATCCCTCATACACAAAATATGAAATGTTCGCTGCTATGTGACTCATACTGAACACTGCAAAATCAGCCATTCTTTTCAGTACAAGGCACTCACATTCCCTGCTCATGAATACTTTTGGAAAAACCAGCAAGACATCTTCCTTGCAAAGCTAAAATAAGCCAATATGGGACCAAGACAATCCCTTCCCCATCCTTTTTTACACAGCAAACCCCACCCAAATGTTTGAAATACCTTCGGAGCAGAACGGACAAAACCACTCGTCTTTCGGCACCTTGGTGACCCCGACACACGTGAAGTGGTACCACTCCACCGTGCACCGCGGGTTGTCGCAGGCGATCATGGCGTCGTAGCTGTTGGCACGGCCGCACGGACAAATCCCAAGCCGTCGCTCCCTCTCAACGACGTTGAAGAAGCAGCCCTGCTCGGCAGCTGTAAGAAGCAAAGCACAGACGAAGCAAAAGTCACACACACCAACACACAAGACATGTATACAAACAAACACACAGGCACACACAAAAGAGAAAGCAAGTGAAAACAAGAAAGAGAAGAAACAAATAATTAACCATCAAACACAGAACTCAGATGCCATCAAAATCCAGTAGCAATTAGTACAGAACTGAGAAATAATTTGGTTACATCTGAACAACCCAGCTTGCTCCTTGATGAAGATCTGCATTCCCCTCCCAAATATCGCTTGAACCTATCGTGCCATTCAGACTCGTTTGGTATACTGTAAAAGTGGATATTTTTCACACGAGTAATTTTTCATGCTCGTCAGGGTATTCTCAGATGAATTTCACAAGTTTTGAATCTCACCAAATCAGGACATTGATTACCGGAACATTTGGCATGCAAAAATTTTCTCATGATTTTATTTTCGCGCTAGCTTCTGGTTGCGCAAGATGCACAAAAATGTCCACTTTTACAATAGACTAGTTGCTCCTGGGAAAAACTTGGGGTTACTTGCAATGCCCTAAGTGATTGCAGGGCGCCCTCTGTCGGCAGTTGGCCAGACTCTCTGTACGTACGGCACTGGTGATAGGCATGGTAAATTTCCTCACACAAGTGATTCCACACTTATGGTGACACTCTTGCTTTGAAAAATGACATACATGTCCAAAGAAAATCAGTTGTACAAGTGCTAATGTTTCCATAAATTGTCTTGGAAAAATCTAGGGGGACTGGGTAATACGTGTACTTGCATGCCACATTGCTACATGGCAATATTGACGAGTAATCTTGTAACACACACCAGATTATGCAATGAAATCTAATGATAACTTTGCCGTGTACATTAGTCACAGTATCAAAAATCATTAAGCAGCATATTTTCTTCACTCTAGAATCAGACTACCATCCTGTAATGTATGATGAACGTCATCTCCGCTTCTTGGCTATCATTCTCTGCCCCCCCCCCCCCCCCCAATTAATGCCATGTATTAACATGATGTTACAGCACAGGAGTACATGTATTCCCAATACCCAAATATTCTTACGGAGTGTTAGATGTGCCAAATATGAACCGTCACTTTGCACCATTCATTCATTCATTCATTCAAGAATATGACACAAAGTGCCTGGTTGATACCATTTACGGACTACTGCTCGAACCACGAGGGGTGGGCCATCATTAGCTAATTCTTATTGTATGGGTGGGTAGGGGGATCACTTCACCGGGATAGCACCGTGCTCTCTGCGATGAATGAATGAAGTGGGATCTTTTATGTGTATGAGTCGGGATCTCTTTATGTGTACGAGTTGTGGCTAACTCACACATGAGACCTCCATTTGCTGTCCTATCAGAGGGACAGAGTGTTTTTGCCTCTTACTAGAGGGGATAGAATGCGTACACACAACATTGCTCAGATAGACTCGGAAATCAAGCAAAATACCCTTTGATCTGGAGGGAGACTTACTACCGAGTGAGCTAAATCACCGCCCTGCTTTGTACTGTGACAAGACTGTAAACTAAAAGTGACATTTTACTCACACGACAAGTAGTGTAGGACAAATGAACAGCAACTGAACGCAAAGTGTGACTAATAATACGGGACATTTTTCTTGTTAACGACAATGAGAAACTGCAGCAACATCCTGGTTTGATCATGGCCTAAAAAGGCATGGAAGGTGGATAAACTACAATGTACGCTGTAGGTGTTGAAACAATTGATTCTTGTTATCACAGTGAAAGTGCACGTGTGCAAAAGTACCACGTACTGTATGTGTACCTTTGTGTATGAGTGTCAATTGAGTGCATGTGTGTGTGTGTGTGTGTGTGCATTAGTCTACACTGTACAGTGTATGTGTACATGCGAGACAAACACTACATATGTATACACAGTCATGATGTGCTCACTGCTGTTTTGCTGCAAAATCTGGTGGAACTACGAAAAGTGCCCTAAGTCGTTTCAGCTTGTAATGCACAAACATACATACCTGACATAAGAGTTTTTGCCTTTCTCATGAACAAATAAACATCAATGGATGATGGCACAGAGAGATTTTGGAGCAATCAAAAGCCTGGAAAACTCCCATTTTGCAACTACCCCCTATCATAATAACAAATATTCAACTGAGTTTGCAAATTTCATCCATATTGGTAGCAATAATGACGATGATGATATTATTTCATTTTATAAGAAAGGATTGCTCTGGTCTAAACTACCTCTAGTGACCACATCCATGTTAGCACTACCCTCTCTGGGTGCCCTGCCTTTTAATAAATTTAACCCTGTCATTTTCTGGTGACCATTTTTATGCCAGAGGAAAGAGAGACATTGTGGGTGTATCAATTGATTGTTAATGGATGTGTGCATTGGGTAGAATTCACACGCAATGTCTGTCTTGTTCTTAGGAATCTAGAGCTTCATCTACATAGTTACAAAGTGCACATTGTACAAACAAGAGCTCTATTAACCTTCCTTGTATGGACTCTTTTACCTTAACAATAATTCCTATCATTTGGCACTTCTGTTTTTTATCAATTTTTGAAGTCATTTTCTGCCAAAACGTGTATTCCATCTGTAAAACCACATATCTTTTAGACTTGTGCAAAATATTATAGAATTATGGAATGCACAGCTACAGAATTCAAATTATGATAATTATTGTTAGTAAAAGAGTGCTAAAAGGTTAAAAAAAAAAATGTACACTGGTCATGATCTGTGAACATCTTTTACAGTGAAGTCGTTTCACACCTAGGTGCATTGGTATCATAAATCAAATCTGAACCAAAACATGTTGATTTGATGAGTGCTAATATTGCCACAGATGAAAATTTAGTACATGAAAGAAACCACTACAAGTCTGAAAATGGTATCGCACAAGTCAACACTGCCGCATTGAAGTTGGTGTAAAGGAGAGAATCAATATTACAGTGTAGTATCAATACAGCAACACTTTGAACACACAATCCCCAAAACATCCCTGGACACCTAAAACACAGAAGAAAACAAGGCAACACTAAATCAAGTTAGTGTGTTAGTATCTCCCCATATGAAAGAAAAAATAATTTCCAATTACAAAAAGGACATCAATACATAAAACAAAAAATTTTTGTTTAGCAAACATATGAAAGAAAAATGAAGTTGGTTCCATTTAAAATTTAATACATAGTGTACATTACATTTACGATCACTTAAGGAATGCAGTTTAGCAGAGATGCCTAAAATTCATGACACTGAAAAAAAAAAAATAATTCATTTTTACTTTCTTCTGACTTGGGTTGCATGGTTTGGTCAAACAGATTTTGCTAAAAATTTGCTAAAAATACTTACAATGAAAGTGCATACACCAAAGTACACTTCAAATACCAAAGTTTGCATGAACTGGCGCAAACGTTTTCACTTTTGGTTAGTTTTGAAAAAAAAAAATGAATAACACTAAAAATGTGGAATACTTTCAATCTTTGACTGTTTGACAACCCACCTGAACTGCGCCCTCTACGGGCAGGGCCGGGACAGTTCTCTGGGCCTCTTTCTGGGAAAGGAATTGAATCAGATCATTTGACATGTTTTGGACAGTGGGCACGCAAAGTTCATATTCACTCATTTTTTTTTTTTTTTTTCTTGGTGTATTCTGGTAAAACTTTGCGCATTTTCGGTGCATTCTTCGAAATAAATCTCTGATTGTAAAGTTACTAGGATACTTAAGGATTAATTAAAGCCAAGTCTAAAATATGGTGAATAATGACTTTATATCTAATCATGATTATTTGAAACACAAACAACCAATCCCAATTAACAGTGTACAAGCTCTGATGGCTGTTCTTGAAAGATTATAAGATGCCCTTTCAGAATATTTACACCCTATGTCAGTACTACCTTAGTGACCAACTGCCAAGACACTTGGCAAAAATAGCTGAAAATAAATGTAAATATCTGTTTAGGCCATCGGTGCAATTAAGCAACACAGGATTTCAACTTGGTGCATATGTACACAACATTGTTGTTGTTTTTATTAATCCCGAAGACACAATGACTATTTGGTTAATCAAATGTAAATCAATTATTAAAATGATTTCAAGCATCATGATAGACAAGTGAATGGGTAAAAAAAAATCAGCAGACACACACAGAGAGATCACAGCAAACACACTATCAAAGTTCAAAGAATCATTTCTAGCTAATGGATGCTATCGAGAATAAATAAGAATGGAATCTACAGGGAGCTTTAAGTGTACTTGGAGGGAAAGGTTCGCAGAAACTAGCAAAGCTAATTCATAAAACAATCCATGTATGTCTGATGAAGTATGTCTCCAGGAAATGTTGAACAATAAATCTAAATCAATAACAATTTTGAAAGGAGCACTAGAAACCATAGTACAACTAAAAGTGGTTAGAATTATCACCGCAACGTGTTGGTATGATGACATACAGAACCAATTGTTATTTCATAATAGTGGTATTCATTACTTTTATTTTATCATTATTATCATTATCATTATAATTATCATCATTGTTATTGTCATTATTATTACCATTATCATTATAATTATCATCATTGTTGTTGTCATTATTATTATTATCATTACTATTATTATTATTATCATTACCACCATTACCATTATCATCATCATTATCAGCTCTTCAGAAACTAGCAGTCCTGAGTTTTGGCAGGTCTTCTCTCCCCATCTGCCTAATTTCATCGAAACATGCTGTTTAGTATCAAAATATCATCACCAACATATATTTCAGACGTTCCGATTTCAACTGCAACCGGTGACGATAAAGTGTTCACTTGCACTGCATCTGATTCGCTTTAAACTTTGCAAACATCTTCAAGTACTCGTCTAGGAAGAGAGACAAGAGGAACTGGAACTGTTGCACAGTGTAGTGTGATATCAAAGTCTGTACCATTTTAAACAGCTTGATGAGCACAGCATACTTTGGTTCAGATTGGACACTCACCCTCACTCCTCCCTCTCCCCTTCTCTTCCCCTCCCCTCCCAATATGACACCATAAACCCAAGGACTGTTCCCTCTAAGACACTGAACTTATCCATCCCCCTCCCCAATTTATCATTGCTTTACCTCCTCACCGAAAGTCAATTTTGGGGGCTACCTACCAGCTCGGTAGAGGTCTTCGCGAGTCTTGTTTATCCTGACGACAGCGTCAATCTTCTCGCACTTGATCTTGAGGAGATTGGAGCAGGGACTGGAGGCGGCTTTCCTTTTCAGCGACGACAAGACTGGAGCAGGGGTGGTAAGAGCAAAAGTGAAGTGACGCCATTTCGAAACTAGCCAATGGGATACTGCCATAGATACTCTTTAGTCTGAAGTGAGACTGTGCCAATCATGTTCTTACAAACACTTTGTCCAAAAAAAAAAATCTTTCATGATATGGTTTTTATACATGTAGCTAAGTACTGTAACTTTATACATGTAGCTATTCAGGAACAGTGAGATTCACAATCAAGTGAAAGTTTGCCTTTAAAGTCCTCATCTTTTCAAGCAAACCATATATACGATTTGGATGTGGCAATCAATGAAGGCAGTTACAACCAAATCAAGTTGTTTGCCTTACATGCAGTCAAACCTTTACTCCATAGAGTGACAACTGTGTCTTGAGAATTTCAGGGAAGTCCATTGTCATATTTCACCAAAGCAACACATATTATTCATCATTACAGCATTCCCTCTTTAGGGCGTGATTTCACGGAGCATGCGAACGATTTGCGAAGGACGCGAATGGCAAAATCCAGCATTCATATTTTAGTCTGCAAAAGATCGCCAAACCAACGTGAGGGATCGAAAGCATCGTCAATTGTTCGCGAATGTCGTTTTTACTTCGGCAAGAATTTCAAAAAAGTTTGAAATTTTTTGTGAACCTTTTCCACACACTTGGTCGTGATTTGCTCGTGAATTGTTCTCGAAAGTGTCTTTAGAGCCTCGTCATTTATATGCACAAGACCTTCACAAGACATGCGCGATGTTCGCAAAATGTTCGTGAAACCCCAAACAGACTCCAAAAATTTAAAGAATGTCTCACGTATGTTACACGAAATCTGAACATCAAACAATTATTAACAACTATAGTAACACAAGAAATTAAAGACTAGCAAAGAGAAAGAATTATTTAATGTTTGATATACAAAAAAAAAATCGCAGAATACACTTAAAATTAATCTAAAGCATGTAAAATTTCATTTGAACTATAGAGATTATGTGTTGGAGGAACTGCAAAAAAAATCAAATGCTTTACTAGTGGAGATAGGTCCTAGGAAAAACAAATGTAGGCAAGCACATGATAGAGAAATGAGAGAAAAAGAAAGGAGAAATAGAGGAAAGAAAAAAAATTCATCTCAAGACAGCTTCCACCTCTCCTTGGGTACATTTTCTATCGTGATTATTGAAAATTTTTCGTTTTTTGCATTTCCGTCACGTGTTCTTCGGGTACGTAACATGCTGTACTTTAGCAATGATACACACGACATTTGCACATATGTTGTGGAAACTTCGCACAAATTGCGCAAGAATAGTTTTCGGCTTCATTGTCGGAACACATTAGGAGAAAAACTTTTCCGAATGTTGGATTTTGTCATTCGCGTCCTTCGCAAATCGTTTGCGTGCTCCGTGAAATCCCACCCTTAGATCAAGACAAACTAGGCAAACACATAAACACATTGATTGGACTACAACCACAGTATCAGTACTTACAATAGTTGAGCCATCTTTCACGCCCCTTGAAACAATATGCCTGAGATAAATGAGATAATGTCTATGTCCCCCCCCCCCCTTCCAACACAGTTTGTTACCATAATAACCGAGTGGTGTCATGTAGAACAATATAGCAGGACTTATGAAATATCTTTACTGCTGATAGCCAACTGTTTAAAAGTTGAGTGAAGATTGTGAGGGAAAAATGTACACATGGCTTCTCATCATTTTCTAAACATATCTCTACCAAGCTTAGACTCCATCATGATCCACAAAAACACACAAGCAATGGTAGATTACAAGATTCTCAGAACTGGCGCCGACAAGGAATTGCATTTTACCTTCCTGGACCTCTTCATTTATGCTCGAGTCTTTGGGGATCTTTGGAATGACATTTTCATCCTTTGGTTTTTCATCATCAACAACAATCAGGTCATCTTCGTCATCTTCTGCTCTTTGGTTGGCCCCTTGCTCGGGTTTAGCACCGGGGGTGTCTCCGTCCACCCTTGGAGAATCTGCACAAGAGGTCTGCCCACTGTTCTTGCACCCTTTGTCAAGGTTATTCACAGGTTTCACAGGTTCTTTTGCTGGCAGTTCACTCGGGCTTTGCGCTGCTGGTGACTGCAGCTTCCGCAAGGGTGGTATGGAGGCGATAGGCTTCTCTGCAGCAGGGTGGGGTGGGGTGAGGATTTGCGGAGACATGGAGCTAAGGAGATGGACTGTCGGTGACTGGGTCTGGGGGCGAGCCGCCGGAGAGCCGTGAGCGGGACTCATGGAAAGTACTTGAGGACTGGACGGTAGAATCACTTGGAGTCGCGCTGCTGGAATCACTTGGGCCACTGGGGAGGCAGCCAGGGGAGGTCGTACGGCCGGGGATGAGGGACGAGGAAGCAGAGCCAAGGGGGGCCTAACCAAAGGGGACCTAGCCAAAGGGGGCCTAGTCAAGGGCGGCCTGGCAAGAGGTGCAGTTGGGCGGGGCGGTGTAGCCACCAGCAGTGGCACGGCTTGAGGAGATGCATTGACTGGAGGGAATGCACTGGCAGGAGGTGGAGTTGTTGTGAGAGATGACGTCAGAGCAAGGGAGACCATAGGTGGCACCGGCACCGGCTCATTTGGAGGAGTGGGCGGCAGGACAGTTCCAAGGCTTGCTTTCGGAGGTGTGCTGACTCCCACAGGAGGGCTGCTCTGCACCTTCTGCACAACTATCATGGAGGAGGACCTTACACCTGGCAGGATGGGTGTCTTCGGCGATGGCGGCGTGGTCACCAGCAGCGGCCGCTTTGGCAGTTGCCCTTCGATGATCACGCCCGCTTTCTTCTCCCCGCTGATGGGGGCCAGCGGGACGACTCTGGGTGGAGTCTTCCCTTCTGGGGGCTTCTGAGTGTTGAGCGGGGTCCTAGAGATTTTGACCTGCTTCGGGGTCGCATCCTTATGGGCCGGCGATCTCTTGCTGTCACTTTTCCTCGCATGAGCAAGTTTGATCACTTTCTCCAGCCTTCCCTGAGACTTCCTCGATTGACTGACAGATTTGGACGAGGAGTTCTCTGGTGACGCTGTGAGTTTGATAACTGTGAGACAGAGAGAAAAAGGTGGTTTTGAGTTTTGAGTTTTACTTTCCACAGTCAATATTCAAGAATATGATTTAAAGAAAGTAACTACCAGATACATCCCCTTATCTTCAATCTCTTCAAATGTCATGGACCTGAGAGATTTTGTGTAAAATCCTACATCTCTCGTGAATCTCTTTTCTGGGTGCTACATGACTTTAATTGGCATTTAAACTGTCTACATTTTCTTTTTTCCTGTATCACATTTAATAGTTGTACATCTTTTCTCTTTTTATTTTGACCTTCTTCTACCGTTTCTACAACTCCACTCAAGATAAGTTTCCTCCTGACATAAAGCTTCCATGAACTCACACAAGCAAATCTTAAAGGATCAAGGCAGCTAAGGAAAAGACAAATGTATACCCTCCATCAACGTTGACATTTGGCTTTGTTTTCATGTTTTCTTTGAAATCGTTCTGATTACTTGTCAATAAGACAATCAAATGCAGACACGAGAACATGTGGAACATGCTCAGTTATTAGTTACACAATGTACTGTAAAAGTGGAAATTTCTGTGGTGTGGCAATTTGTGCACATTTTGCGCAACATGAAACTACGGCAAAAACAAAAGCACACATTTTTTGCTTATTTCATAAAATACTATTTCATATTCTAATTCAGTAGAAGTTAAAACACAAACCAGAATGCGAAACATTACTGAGAAAAAACAAAATAGTACTTGGCATTGATCATTAGTTTCTATACAATTACCAACAACAATATTGCCCTGGAGCCTGAGGAGGTTTATGACTTTTGCGTTATTTACAAAAGTACAGATTGTTTGTCACCGGAAACACTTTCAGAATTTCTCTCTTCCCTGCAAAGTTCGCACACAAGTATAGTCCCACCTGGCAATTCCTCGTCATCTTCGTCTTCCTCCGGCGACTCCTCCTTATCAAATGACAGCTCCTTGAATGCGAAGCTGAAGTGCTCCTCTGGAACAGGGAAAGCACAGAAAAGAGAACTAAGCAAATATTTTCTAATGCTGTACATTCCAAGCAAAACAATAACAGTTAAAATCAAAAACAGGGAGCAGACAAATTGGTCTGAACAGAAGAATATGAAGTATGTGTGTGTGTACCTCACTGTCACACTCATGTATCCTGACTTTACGGGCTCTACTTTACCACGAATCAGAAAGCGTACATTACGGAAACTTCGCAAGGATTTGTGCTGATTTGATTTGAAAAAAAAAAAATCAGCTTTACTCAGTTAACATGCACATTGATTATACTGGTGAACATTTTCACATTGGTTGTTTCCATCCCTAACTCACATTTTATAACTATTTTGCAGCACTAAAGCTGGGTTTTTGTTTCACCTGCGAATGGTATTAAATAATGCCTTTAAGTACAAAATGTACGGAAAACATTTTGTATGTCACTCTGCTATGTGTCACTGAAAGTACATGTAGTTAATGTTTAAAAAAAAATGTATATTGTGCAATGTCAAATTTGTTATCAAAGAGTTAGAAAGGTGAATGGCAGTTGCAAATCGAGTGCACATTTCAGGTTTGAATTATGAGAACTGCCTCGCTGCTAATTTTAGTTACTACATAAATCAGAAGAGACTGTGGGAAGATTTAGATCACATCATAACAAAACGTCATCATGACATGACCACATGAGTGGGACACAGCCCCCCCCCCCCCCCCTTCCCCAGGTGCAATTCAAGGACCCTTTTCAGACCTTTTATTTTTTTCTCTTTTTTTAAAGGACCAGTTGAACATCTTTTAGCATTTAAGACACTGTACAGCTTGGGTTAAATCACACACACACACACACACACACTTATACACAAAATTTATTATCTAAAAAGAAAAAAAAAAGGAAAAATAAAATTCTGCACAGTTAATCATGTGTGGAAATTCAGTGTCAAATATTAAAAGGTGCATATTAATAACACTATTTACAAATAGCAAAGAGGACAAAAACTTTGAAAACACCATTCTTCAGTATATTTTACCAATGTCTGAAAAGAAATATCTGCAATTTCTTTCAAAGAAGTTGATACTTCACTGAGAATAGTGCTGCTTTTTCTTCGTTTTTTTTTTTTTTTTTTTTTGCCGTGTATCTTTTTTATAACCTTATATTCCATTGTCAAATCTTAATGCCCCCAAAAGACACGACACTTCTGATGAATAATAGAGTGCCTTTTTTTTTTTTTTTTTCAAATTGGTGTGGGCAAAAATTGCCTATTTAGAGAGATGGTATAGATTCACAAATAAGGACACACTGAATAATACTAATAGAAAAAGATAGGGAAAAGAAAAAGAAATCAAGAAACATACGTGGAAAACAATTAAACGTGACATCTTGGCCCAACTTCACTGATATTTCAGGCCAGGAATGCCGCAGCTTTGGCCGTCCATTCACTGAAGCCCCATCTATTGAGAAAAGCGTAAGTATTGAGATGATGACGTCAGAACCGTGTTATAATGAAATCATGTATGTATTAGTTCATGAAAAACAGCAAAAACAATAAATACAGAGTCCCTGTTCACATCAAACAATAACATCCACTCGGTGTAAAACAAGAAAGTTCTAATTGACAGATCTGGGGGAAAGAACAGACCCTGTTCACATGGACATTCACAACAGACACTTCTGGGTCCCACTTCATAAAAGATGTTAGGATAGCAACTCTTGCTGGAGTGGCAACTTCCAATAGCAACAGCCAATCATAAAGCTGGATCCTTGTTGTTACCATGCCAACTGACATTCCAGCAAAGAGTTGTTATCACATCAACTTTTTATGAAATGGGTCCTTGGTGTCATCAATTTGGCATCAAACTGTTTTACTTTATGGTTATAGTTGTTGTTGTTCTTCTTGCTGTGTGTGTGTGTGTGTGTGTGTGTGTGTTTGTGTGTTTGTTTTGTCTCGTTAGGAGAGCACATGATGGCAAAGTTTTTACAGAAAGCGGACATACAACAGTGTAGCTTTCACATAGTGCTTTGCCTCGTTTTTGTTCTGCGTTGCTTTAAGAATGGCAATGACTGGATGGGCTGTTACAAATGTAAGTACCCATGGGCAGCTACATTTTGTGGTTTCAGATTTTGTAAAAGCAAGTTATGAATTTCTACAGATAATCTGATTTTGATTTTCTTCTTTTATTACTGGAGGTGGAGAAGCCCAGCTTTACATGAAAGCATTATAAAGATTAATCCCAAATCTGTGTATTCCTATCAATACAGAGCATGATAACTGTCACGAGACCCCAATCTCCTCTCAAACTTACCTCTCTCTATTCTGCAAGTACTGCAAAATAACTTTTGAAAAGGAAGCACATAAGAGGAAAAAAAAATGAAGGCAGTTCTCACATTTACAAAACAAAAATATGTAAGATATGTGACCATGGTTAGAATTACATGTATGGCTTAGCATAAACAAGCAGTTTCTTACTCGATTTGACGTCATCATTTGCACCTGTTTGGGCCAACAATGATGGCTGCGACTTTGTTGATTGGCTGGAGTTTGCTCCCGGCTCGTGGTCATCTACAATGGAAAGAGAAAAGCATCAAGGAAAACAAAATCAGTCTGGTCATACAACAGCCTCAATCTGTTTCACCTGCATTACATAAATTGGCAACAAATTTGTAGCAGCCAAAAGTCCATTTCATACAAATATACTGTAAAACCAGACATTTTTCGGCATGCATGAAATCTGCATGAAATTTTCATGAATTTCGCAAGAAGCCACAATTTGTGAACATTAGATGCATGCAAAAGTTTTTGTCTACTGTTGTGTAATGATACCCAAAATTGTTACTACCCCCTTCCGTTCCACTATAATGACCGGATATATCTCTCTTCACCTCCCGCCAGTCAATGACCTCCAACAATACTCTCCACCTCCAGTGAGTCACCGACCTCCATCATCCCTGAGTATACCACCAGAATGTTAGAGGGATCCCAGTGTTTCTTCACTGTATCAAGCAACATCTATTCCCATTTCTCCATCAATAATGTAAGACCAAGTACAATCAAGCCACAATTTACGACCAGGTTGAGTCAACCCAAGACATCCTGTCCTAGCTACCCCCATTCATTACTTGGAATTGATGTTGAATCTAATCCTCCTATAAAACCCACAGAAATCCTACCTCCATGCCAAGACTAGTCCCACCTTTGTTTCCTGAACAACTTAACCCATTCCATACTAAATTCTGAAACGCCCAAATATTTAATACACAGGCCACCAGGTTCCTGTACGGAACAGGATTAAGTTTTGCCCAATTGAAAACCTTTCTTTAATAACCCGTTGTAAGACTAGTCCCAAGTATCCTCGCGCAGGTGTCTATGGGAAATGCGTGTTATAGCAAAATCAGCCCAGCACCCCCATTCGCCCCATGATTGTATGTTAACCATTTACAGTGTGTATGTACTGTATCATTCAATGTATGAAATTAATTGTACATTGCAAGATGCAAGTGGACTTGGAATTTGATGCTCGAAGTGAAAGGACATACAAAAGACCTCTCAAATAAAATACACCATGAAATACATTCACTGTGTGTCACAAGCTATTTATTCACGATGAATTCAGTCTATGGCTGGAAGGAAATTATTAAAACTTTGCTTGATGAGCTACGTGAAGATGTTCAGTAGTATCTATCTACAACCGTAGGCCTATATCTTGGTTTTATTTCAGCCTCTCCAGCTTCCTGCGCACATCTTTTTTAAAGATTATCTCACCCTGGTTCACCCTTCCTGGCAACCCTCAAATATACAGGTAGGCCAGCCTACAGTGTGTGCATGTCCCTCCCCTTGATGACACTGTCAACCAATCAGATAGGTGGACATTGGTCATGTGATGAATAATCATGCCCTGGTTACTCACCATGACAATGTCTGCACATGCAGAACAAACTGTCACATATAAAGGACCCAACTCAGTAAAGCCTACTTCCCCACACACCATGTGGTATCTACTTAAGGGGAACACAAACCCAAAGAGCAGTGTGGATTGAGTGAAAGCAGCAACATTAGTAGAGCACATCAGTGAAAGTTTGAAGAAAATTGGACAATCATGCAAAAGTTGTGAATTTTTAAAGTTTTGGTGTTGGAACCGCTGGCTGAGGAGACTACTACAGGTTATGACGTATGAGTGGACAACAATATAAAGAAAACATAAAGAAAATTCCACAAAAATTCACTTTTCTAGCATTACAACATGTATGAATGAGCACTTGACTATTAAACCGCTTTCAGAAAGCAGGGGGAATAATTGCTACACAGTACCCTTAACATACAAGTTGTATGTCATTATCAAGTTGATGGAATGTGTAATTTTCATGAAAAATGAATTTTTGTGGAATTTTCTTTATATTTTCTTTATTTGGTTGTCCACTCATACGTCATAACCTCTAGTAGTCTCCTCATCCAGCGGTTCCAACACCAAAACTTTAAAAATTCATAACTTTTGCATCGACTGTCCAATTTTCCTCAAACTTTCACTGATGTGTTCTACTAATATTGCTGCTTTTACTCAATCCACATTGCTCGTTGATTTTGGGTTTTCTTTAAATATGTACTCCCCCATGGGTCAAGCACAGGGTGGTCCACAAGGGGTTTTTGCATGTCGCTGCGACATGCTAAAGCTTTTGCATGTCACTGCGACATGCTAAAGTTTTTGCACGACATCCTTCAAAACGTGCGGATGTTGAAATATGGCATATTCTGGACAGCAGAATGAGTTATTAACAAGGAAAAGTAGAAATTATGCGGTGCGTAACATATGTCCCCGCCGGAAGTAGCATTTTGTAACAAAATGTGCAATATAGGTAAAAAATCAAGGTCAAAGGTCAAAGAAGTCAAAGGTCAAAATTCTGTGTAGAAGTTTTGAAGCCCTCACCTAGTGCCATCACATAAAGCAAATGGAATCGAAATTGGGTTAGAAATGGCGAAGGAGTAGCATTTTGTAGCCAATGTACAATATAGGTCAAAAATCAAGGTCAAAGGTCAAAGAAGACAAAGGTCAAAATTCTGTGTAGAAGTTTTGAAGCCCTCACCTAGTGCTATCACATAAAGCAAACGGAATCGAAATCGGGTTAGAAATGGCGAAGGAGTAGCATTCTGTAGCAAAATGCACAATATAGGTCAAAAATCAAGGTCAAAGGTCAAAGAAATCAAAGGTCAAAATTCTGTGTAGAAGTTTTGAAGCCCTCAACTAGTGCCATCATATAAAGCAAACGGAATTGAAATCGGGTTAAAAATGGCGAAGGAGTAGCATTTCGTAGCAAAATGTACAATATAGGTCAAAAATCAAGGTCAAAGGTCAAAGAAGTCAAAGGTCAAAATTCTGTGTAGAAGTTTTGAAGCCCTCACCTAGTGCCATCACATAAAGCAAACGGAATCGAAATCGGGTTAGAAATGGCGAAGGAGTAGCATTTTGTAGCAAAATGTACAATATAGGTCAAAAAATCAAGGTCAAAGGTCAAAGAAGTCAAAGGTCAAAATTCTGTGTAGAAGTTTTGAAGCCCTCACCTAGTGCCATCACATAAAGCAAACGGAATCAAAATCGGGTTAGAAATGGCGGAGTAGCATTTTGTAGCAAAATGTACAATAAAGGTCAAAGGTCAAGGTCAAAGGTCACGACTGAAATTCTGTGTAGAAGTTTCAAAGCTCCCATGTAGTGCTATCATATAAAGCAAACAGAATCAAAATTGGCTCATAAGTGACAGAGAAGTAGCAAATTGAAGATTTTGATCACACACGGACGCACACACGGACACACGGACGGACGGACGGACACACGGACACACACACGTACGGAGCCCGTTTCATAGTCCCCTGCTCGAACTCGTTCGGCGGGACAAAAACCACAGGGCTGCCAACATTGGAAACTAGTTGAGAGTGAGCAGTCTACCGGCAGCGTTCGCTCGCACTGTGCAAAACGTGAACATTTTATTTTTCGTCTCGCGAAGTCTCGCGTGCAGATTTCGGTGCACGAGATTATGAGAGAAGGCAACAGGCTTTGCGAGATCAATTGCTGATGTCTTTTAGAAGTACACTGCTCGCATTATTTTTAGACAAATATTGAAATAATACCTTACAAAATATGCACATCTTTTTAACAAAAATATTATCAAAACCACAACAATTTATGTGAGGAAGAAAACTGGCTTTCTTTTTTTTTCTGCATTTTGTAAGGTGTCAGACTTTGCTGGATCCTGACCCTTCTACAAATTGGACGGCAACACCAATTGCATCGTTGGAAAGCCAAAACTCTAGCGAACATTTTGATAGCAGTCTCGTTTGGGCTCAAAAATAAAACATTTTCGTTATTTGTCTTCAAAGTGACGGAAATTTTGTGAAACGACGCGGACTCCGAAACCGGCTTTCACTGTTTCTCTACGGTACGTGTCCGTATTACGTCACTTTATCGTTATTTTTTAGTTGTGCGACGCAGTGCCTTCTGTGCGACTGTAGTCCCGTACATAAAGAACCATGGGGGATTATTAAATCTAATACAGCTGTAACTATCTTAGCTTAAAATAAAGTCAGTGTAAAATTTTAGATAACACACTGTCAGTTGTCTATTAAAAGTCTAAACACCGTAGAACGGAAGTTCTACACACTTGTAGATTAGCTGTAAGTGTAACTGGTAACAGTAACCTACAATTTGTAGGTTGCACTCGTAATTCGTGCATGTTTGTTTCTGACTTGCATGAAATATCTATAGGGGTGTAGACTACAGATCTAAGGCTTGTTGAATACAGTCAAAAAAAAAAGTTGTAAATTCAGTAGGTTGTAGCCGATACTCTTGAGTCTTATTAAAAAACCCATCAAGTTTATGTAGGGCTAGGGGGCCTAGTTAAATGTTTAAATTTGTGGAAGTCCGGTAAGATAAAGAATGCAAATGGTAACTTTTAAAAAAGTTTTTGGTCTGTCTGTTTATTTCATACTATTAATCTGCGCATCGCGCATGCCTTTCTTTGAAGTTTGATCTACAGTTGTGCAAGATCTACCCACCCACATGTGATATTTCTTACAGTGCTATAATTATCCATGAATCATGATCAAGCAAAATAAAGTAGTAGTACTAGTACCAAGAGTTATTAATCGTGAATTACATGTGGTTCAATCATAAAAATTGTACGGTCCTTGGCGTAACATTTTCTTAGAGTTAGACCATCGGTATCCGTCTCTTCACTGTGGGATTCTTAATAAATTACTGACATTCATCACTGTCATTGGGACACGTACAGCTGACCATACATGTCCCAATGTAAGATAAGAAGTCTGTCGTGAAGAGACAGATACTGTCGGTCTAACTTTTTTTGGTACCTCACTAAATGATAGTTTCATCCCAATCGCAACAAACAAAAATTGTTTTACGTTAACTTTTACAAAGTGATATATACCACATATAGAAGAAGAAGAAGAAGAAGAACTGAATGTACAACTGTAGTCAAGGCACACGGCTGGGCCTACATGTACAAATGTAGCACATTGATTGACTGTTTTCAGAGTTTATTTTTCATCAAATTAATTTTTGTTTTATTTTCCTGGCTGTACACAGGTTGTGATGTACAAACAGCTGTACACTGTTGTCGCATTGCATCTGTTCAGGCTAATGTGTACATGTAGACCTTGGTTTTCAATTAGGCTAACTACAAGTATGTCCGCGTTAAAAAAATTTAGGGTGTCTACCCGTCAATTCGAAGCTTTAGGCTATCATTGTACATTTATATAACTATTAGAGAATAGATCAGTAACCATGGTAACTGGAATCTATCATACATTGTATTTTGATTGTTTAACATCTTCTTTCTGAATTCCTTGCAGTCAAAATACTGGACATTCAAGGAAAGTTCCTGGCTTCGAACTTCATCATGTAGCACATTCCACTTACTGAGTCGGTTCCCAGAAATGCAGAAACTCCACTGTGGGATAGCTCCTTCAAGCAAAATGACCGAGTAAGTAAATTCATGTTCTGATCTTTCTTTTTTTCCTCCTTTCTTTCTTCTGCAGATTTAAGTCCCTCCTTCAGACTCCAGTTCTGAAGATTCTTGCAGTAGTCTGGGTTGTCATATGAAGATATAATATTTTTAACGCTGTATAGTGTACTACTCCACCTGGGGTTTTCACCCTGATCTTCACAAGTAGTGTTGTTCATCTTTTAATGTCCTATGTACAATTTGTACGCACACTGTATGTAAAAGAAAGTCTATAGTACTGTAAGGAGATGTCCTTAAAAAATGAAATAAAATAATTATACTTTTGTAGGGTTTTGTTTGTTTTTGCATGTCAACATTAATGTCCATAGCTCTTGAAGATGGCTGGTACCATTAGCATAACAGTAGGGAAAGGGGGTGTCAACCCCCCCCCCCCCCCCCCATTTTCCTGAATGATACTCACTAAACAAAAGGGTAATAATTCTGACATTTGTTTTGTGTGTGTGTTGGCGGGTATTGAGCAAAATCCTGTGAGAATTTATCTCTCTCTTTCTGTCTTTTCTGTTTTTCTTTTTCTTTTTCTTTTTCTTTTTTTTTTGGGGAGGGGTCCAATCATTTGCACTGGAATTTAAAACTATGAAATTCATTAAAATCTTTTCCTGAAATATAGAATTTGTTCTTTATCTTTGCTTGTATAGCATTTATAGATTCATTGAAACATTTTTTTTTTTGAAAATATTTTTCTTGAGTTTCTTTGATGTTTAACAGTGCAGTCATGATGTTTATTTTCTTTCCTTTTCTGCATTTCTTTTATAGATGGCTGAAGGTTCACATCTATGGTGTTTCAATGGTACAGAATCTGGAACTGGATCGAAATGATGCACAAGTATTTGTTACCCTGGAGCAAAAAATCTCTTATTTAGTGGAAAAGATTGAACTGTGTGACATTGACACTAGTGGAGGTGATGCAGCACTTTTACGCGTATGTAGGTACAAACAGCCTTTCGTCAAGTGTGCGGAATATTGATAGACATTCTTCTCAGAAGTTATATAACTTAGCACATGAAAAGTACCCAACAACAAAAATCCTTTTGAGTGGAATTCTTGCCAGGTTGGGCTGTGATTGTTTGCACGATAGATACCCGGGTTTACCGGTACATATGATAATACGTTGCAACCAAATTGTTCAACTGCTCTTGCATCAACTTGTGTAAAATTTTACTTTGTTCATTACAGCAAATACAAAGGCTGTTCATGAAAAGGCAACCTTTAGGAAGCGTGAAAGAAGAAACTTAAAACAAAATCACAAACTAACAAACAAACAAAAATGGAAAAAACGTAAGAGTGGCCGGTGAAGAAGGATGGCCCCTCTTCTAAAGCCTCCCGATTTCCAACTCAGCCACCCAACCCCTTCAAGGGGTTTACATCCCGTATGAGTACAACTGTATATTTCATCTGGAGACGGATGCTGATACAGTAACGGAATGTGAGACAGTGAAAGAAAGTATGTGTTTGTTACACTTTTCCTGTTTAAGCCATTGTAAAAATAAACATTCTTGCTTTTAATCATTTGCTATGTTCGAGAAGATTCTATAGGCACCCACAGGTATGCCTGTATAATGTACAAAATATAAGCCAGAAGTCCGTTTCAGTAAAGTTAGATATAATATGTACATGTACAATGCACATTGAGCTTCCTAAAAATGCAATTAACATTATCAAGATTTCATTACAAAAGTTTACCGATTTTGAAAAAATGTTAGTTTTCTAAGTGTTGCATGATTAAGCAAAATGATAAGTGCATACAGTATTTTGGTGCATTGTATTTGCATTTGATTTTTTTTTTTTTCTGAAACAGAAGCAGTTATTGGCACAATGTATGTGATTTTGTTTTCACATATATTATTAAACATAAGTTATGTTGGGATTCATGTGTGCTGTCTCTATGTTATTTTGTGATGATTGGAAGGACTTGCTTCTTGTGTTTTGTATGAGCATGTTTCTTTTGGGGAAAAAAGTGTGTTGCATGTCTCCAATGCAGAATGAGAATATCAGTTTGTATGTTGATAAATTCCCTGAAGACTTCGACCACCTCCACCGCCAGCACTACCTGGTATAGGCTTATCCCTTCATAAACTGTACATGTACCATCAAATGTTATTATTCACAAATGTACATTGTATAATGTGTGACAAGGATGTGATTATATTTTGCCCATTTAAAGCTGTGTATGTTTACTGTCACACATTTTTATTTAAGTATAATCTCAATGAAATGATCTACATAGATTTTTTTTTTCTAATCAGCAGTTGAAATTTAGAAGCCTATTAATAAATAACAACAATTCAACAAGCAATATAACAAAGAATCACAACTATCAAAAAAAGAAGCTTGTCAAAATTCAAGACAAACAAATAATTATAACCAGAATACAGTTCCTATATACATGTGTAATTTGAAGAAAACTTGTTTAATCAACACATTGAATAGCACAGCTATGCTTGTTCAGTATTTTCTCAACTACGGTAGTCGTCATTAACTCGATTACAGGACAATTAGTTACCCTTGTGTGTGTGTGTGTGTGTGTGTGTGTGTGTGTGTGTGTGTGTGTGTGTGTGTGTGATATGCATGCTTCTACCGAATTTGATATGTTGTTTGTTTCTTGTGCAGATGTGTCGGTAAATTCCCTGAAGATGCTAACCATTCCCCCACCGACTCTGCATACCGGTACCATATAACTCATAACAAACGATTCATTCAGAAAAAGTATAAAAGTCTGACAGGGTTTATAACCTGTAAGTTTTATCTTGGCCACTGTTAATTTTTGTGTAGAATCAGATACCCATTTTAACTAGATATATCAAAACAACAATTACATGGCAACACTTGTATCTTGTCAACAAGTCGTGATGTACACGATCACACGACCAAGGCCGAGCTATACAGTAGGTATGGCCCTCTGGTAGTGCAACTGAACAGCACAATTTTCAATATGTGGGACGGATGTAAGTTTTTGTGGACGTGAGTCATTTTCTCTCATTTACGACAGTGATATAAGAAAAAAAAAGACAGAAAATATCATTCTGATAATTGTTACACAAAAAAGCAACAATGAACAGAATTTGAAGCCATTCTAGCGTTTTTGGAGTGCTTCGAGTTGCCCTCGTTCATTCAGCAGAATCGCCATGCCAATGATGTCACAGCGCGGGGTTGTGATTGGCTAACTAAGGTCGTCTGCGACTTCGCCAAGTTTTGAGCATTTTTGGATGTGTACATGGATGCTATTTTGCTGGATCCTGACCCTTCTACAAGCAATGGTTAAAAAATAGTGGTATTTCTGAAAACCTAGATAAATTTCGCTTCGAATGATGTATGATTTTAGTGGGCTCAGAAGCAAATGATATTGAAATATACAGTCCTTTCTCAATTTTTGATCTTGTGATTTTGATCTCACTTTTATCCTCCATTTACTATATTTTTCTGAGTGAGGAAAATTTTTATTTTTACATGTCTAGTACATTTCGTCCTTAAACATAAAGATGCAAAAGAAATCGTTGAAAAGCATTGATTAGTCATGGAGATATCGCAGTTTGAAAAGGGGATGTTTTCTTCGGTTCGAGACGTCATGTGAAGGTCACCGCGACCGCGCTGAAAATAAAATAAGCGTCTTTTCGGAGGCCTGCCGGTTGACTGTGAGACTCCCATAGGCCAATGCTATAATTTAGGAGTCAAAATGAGTGATGAGATCATTAGAAATGCATATAAATGAAATAAAGTTTTAGAGTGAGAAAGGACCAAAATGAGTGAGTCTCACTCTCAGTGAGTGAGAGTTGGCAGCCTGAAATAGTCAGTGTACTGTACTGTAGTACAAGTTCAAGATGTCCTTGTCATTTTTCATAGCATCCCCATTGAGGAGTTTTTCATATCAAAAATATATTCAAAAGGTCTTAGGAGTAAGGACGATATATTAACATTTCAAGAACAATTTAAAATCTGATGTCATAATCAAACATAATAATTTTTCAAATATATTATTGCAGAGTGATCGTGGTGATCAAAGTGTTCAAAATAAGGCTAATACCCATTTCCCGCTGCCCGTCTCGGTGAACCACCGAGAGGTTCCCCGGTGAATTCACCGGGGAACCTCTCGGTGAAAGTTTCAGTCCCGTCGTTTCACACTGCTCTCGGTGAAACTTTCCCCTAGACGGGTTTTCTGCTCGCAACGTGGGTGATCTTATGTACTTGAGTTTGTTGTGCATCTGCGATTTGGTTTTTTCGATCCCATGTTCAGCAAGTTTTCGGAGGAGGGACTCGTACGCGGTGCCAGCGTCAGCCGACGTCCCGCTCAGTTCTTCGTTCACTGCTGCCTCGCTACGTAATTGAAGTAACAATCTCTCTTCGTCTTTGGTCCTCGCTCCAGCCATTTGCAAAATTCCCTCAAATTTCAACAGTACAAAACGTCAAAGGATTTCTCCTGCACACTGTAAACCCAGCACTTGACGCTAAAGCACAAAATACGAAAAAATCAAGCAAGAGGCGGACTGTATCACTATCAGACTTTACTGGAAGAGTTAAGAGCTACATAGACACTAGAGGAAGACGAAGAAGGAGGAAGCATCAAAGCGATCAAGTACATTGTAAACCTATATCAGCTTTGTATACACGGCGTGCTAATTAAACAATACAATGCACAGCACGATGGAAAACAATGCTGTCGCACTGTGAACGCCACATTGCACACGAAACGACATACACGTGTACTATGTAGTGTCGTGTGTATGTTTACAAACATGAATTACTAGTACCCTTTACGTGTGGATTTGGGAGGTCGAGTGCGCGCTAGCTAGCTAGCTGAAAACGTGTGCATGACCAGAAACAAGACATGACCTTTGACATAATCTGCATATTTTCCCCGGTGTTTCACCGAGACAACCTTTCACACTGGGCGCTCTCGGTGAACCACCGGGTGATTTCCCGTTGAACTATCGGTGTTTACCCAGGACGCTTCTCGGGTAAAAATTGCCCAAAATTTCATCGGTGTTTCACCTAGGCTTCCCCTAGGTTTCAACCGAGTGACCTTTCACACTGCGGGGTTCCCCGGGTGCCCCCAGGTGCCCCCGGGGAAGATTTTCTTCAGCGGGAAAGGGGTATAAGATAGCACCAGAGAGCATCTACACTTGTAGAAACCTAGAGCTTCCAGGGCCCTTAAGCGGACACTGGATCCCGGCCACAAGGGAACTCGCGCTTCGCGCTCGTGATGTGCGCTTTGCGCACATACTTTCACGCGCAAGATCACTTTTTTCCCCTGCAACATGCTAAAATCAAGGAGGTACTAGGCGAGCTCGCCTAGTACCTCCTCGCTAAAATCTCAAGTTGTGGACCACTCTGAAGCAGCACTGTTAGTTTGTACTTCTCCACTTGTGTTGACCAATGTCTGAATTCTCTAGCTGACCATCAATTACAAGTGTACACCTGTGATTCCATTTTCCTGTCCAGCTATCCCCAGAGGTGCATATAGTCAAGGATTTTCTGGAAATTCTTTTATATTTCTTGTTTCAAAAAGAGTCTCATATCCATTATATGTTCAGAGTAGAAACACTACATTCATCTGTTGTGACTCATCTGCCTAATATGCAATAGGTCCAATAATTAATATCACGAAAAGTATAATAAAAATTCTCAAGGGTACATGTAGGTTCTAGCAACCATGCTGGTGGGGGTGGGGGATTCTTTCCTAGAATTGTTTTCTTTCTTTCCTAGAAATTTGATAAATGTAGCTTTAAATAACCTGTTGAGGACGGACTGATTTTGCTACAAAACATATTAATAATTGTCACATATTTCCCATAGATACTCGCCCGAGTATATACTCTATACTCAGGTCTCATCCTCGACGGGTTAAACCGAGATTGTAGTATAACTATTAAATGTTTGTCTTGGTTTGAGACATACATTGTAGATGATGGAGGGAGGGAGAGAGAGAGAGCTGGACAGAATGAGGGGGAAGGAGGGGGAGGGGGGGGGGAGAGTAAAGGGGATGGGAGAGGGAAGGGGGAAAGAGGTGGGAGGGGTAAGATGCATAAAAGGGGCAGGTAGGGGTGAGAGGTCCTGACCTCTGCTCCACCATCAGTCACCCAGCCCTCCATCCCATCGGAATGAACCAGAGCATAATGGACTGCTAGTGCTAAGAATGATTACCACACTCCACAGGAATGTTTGGTATACCAGAAGAATAGAACCTGGGAACGTTGTTCTATGGAGCTACAGGTTTCATGAGATGTAGCACCATAGTTGTTCCAAGAGAATTGAGTCATGGAGCAAAGTGGGAAACGATAAATACAAAATCTGTATTGTATCTCTACATTTGTACTACATGTATATACCAATACATACACACACACACACACACACACACCATATCATACCACCAGCATATCCCCCTTGCAAGTACAAAAACATCTTGTAGTAAGGAGTACCAGGTAATTATTCCACTTCCCTAGTCCACACAAATATATTGTACAATGTACCATCACATACGCATACAAGAGCATCCCTTTCTGAACATTAAAGGATAAGTTCACCTTCATAAACGTAAGGATTGAGAGGATGCAGTGCAATATTAGTAGAGCACATTAGTGAAAGTTCGAGGAAAATTGGACAATCGATGCAAAAGTTATGAATTTTTAAAATGTTTGTGTTGGAACTGCTGGATAAGGAGACTACAGTTGTACTAAGGCTTGTGATGTCATATGAGTACAACAGTATAAAGAAAATGTAAAGAAAATTCAACATATTTTCACTTTTTTCGCATAACAAAAGAGCACTTGACTTGCCTCTTTCTAAAGGCAATGGGAATAATATTACCCATAACATATATCAGTAACGAGTCAAGGGAATGTGTTCTTTTTTCAAAAGCATGTGACATCATACACTGCAGTAGTCTTCTCATCCAGCGGTGACTGCACAAAAACTTTAAAAATTCATAACTTTTGATCGGATTGTCCGATTTTCCTCAAACTTTCAATTATGTGTTCTACTAATATTGCTACATTCTCTCAATCCTTAAGTTAATGAAGGTGAACTTGTCCTTTAAATAGTATCCCTACATTGCAACATCAACAAAGTGCAAATATTTTTGCATAGTATTACCATTTATGTATTAAAGGTACGACCCTATAGAAAACTGGTTTCACCTCCCCTACCAATGCCCCCCCCCCCCCCCTCCCAACACACACACACACCTGTAGAGTCATGCCTGTTTCACCATGGAGCTACAATACATTAATACATGCTCCATGGTTTTAACATACCTTGCTGCTGGCAGCCTTGATGAGCACGACCACTCCCTGGCTTATCTTCCGCCCCACTACCTTGGCTCCGCTCATCTTTAAAGGGAACAGAGAAACAATTCAGTTAAAATGTACATAATAACATTAACAATAAAAATATTTTCTTCTTGTTGTTGCTTCCCTGTATTGTTCCTGTAAATCAAGTCACTACTAGGCTTTATCATATCACACACATGCTGCACATGCTTCGAGACCATGACTTCTGTAGCACGGATCACCGAAAAAATGCAAATGTTGCCCACTTTCAGACATTTTCACAGATGTTTTTTTTTTCCTACAGCCAGAGTAGAAGCAAAGCATTTCATAACAGGGACTGTCCAGTACTGGTTGAGGTGGGGATACATGTTTTGAACATTCCGAAGTGAGATAATGAGAAACCTCTTTATGTAATATGAAAGAGCATGTAAGCCTAATTCTAAGAAGGATTCAACATTTATTTGATGAAGTTTAGTTTTCAAATGGCCGAGATATCAAAAAAAGTGATAATAATAAAAGGCGACAGGCCACACCTTTTCTTAGGATCTCTTTGTTTCACCTTGTTTTTTGGATATCTCAGCCATTTCAAAACCGATTTTCATCAAATAAACTTTTGATACCCCTTAGAATTGCATGCTCTTTGACATCTCATTGAGTGGTTTCTGAATATCTTGCAGAACGATGAAAATTGGTAAATCCTCACCTCAACCAGAACTGTACACACCCTTAAGTTCCACAGGCAGTTCACATATAATTTGTAGTTGTCACTAGGTAGGGCAAGACTCCGACAAGCTTTGCCGGTTGTTAAGGGCAACATTTCTGAACAAAGCATGCATGAAATCTGAATATTCAGTGAATACAGACATGATCTAATGTACTGTATAAAGTGGTCTGCTCTACATCACACTGCATATACCATGCAAGGTGAGTATCATGTACATGTAATTATTCCTACTTCCAAGACAAACTTGGTACAGGATATAGAGTACAGAAGTGATGGTGTCACAGTCTTTTGTTATAGCTCAGTTTGGAACCAGGTACGTGCATGAAAACACTCTGGCCAGTTGAGGTTGCTAGGAACTAGTTTCCATAGCAATGAATGGCTATGACATCACACTTTGGTTTTCTACCTGATTATTTCAGACAGTTTGGCACCTGGAGGTTTCACGCAATGACAGCTACCACTCACTGAAGAAAGCAAGTGTAAGCCTACACACTATTTTTCACGGGTGTAGACAAGATGCATTTGCCGTCCTGTATGGCAATAAATTCCATTGTATCAAAAAAGAAAACAAAAAAACAGGGAAGGCTAGAAATTGCAATGTATACAATGAACCAGGCAACTGAAACATGCTCCTCCATACAATGTAGGATGGCCACAGGCATCAGAGTGATTTTTCTGCAGGGGCAAGTTCTGGGTCCACAAGCTTTTGAATAATAAATGTTATTACAATAAACATACAATGCACGATGCTACAGTTTGTATACATTCACTATAATAAATGCACATGAGGTTATCAAACAGTGCAGGGAAGGATTCTACACATCTATGTGCATGATAATCACAACAGAGACTATAAAGATGTTAGCTTTCCCGAAAGGAACTGCTGACTAAAATGCATCGAGTACTGTAATAACTACAATGTATTCACTGACAGTATACCTACAGTACTTAAGAATGGGGAGTGCTCATCAGCGGCCATTAGCAATCACATAAGGATGCATAATATTACGTGGATAATCAGTTATCATTTTCAAGGTTATCAATGTACAGCTGTACTACAGTGTACCGGTATATTGTATGTTACTTCCTATTGTAACACCTTTCGTTTTATCTTTAAGTGGTGCTCTTTGATGCTGTAATATCAGTTACATTGATAACGTTTTGTTTTAGCTCGATAGAAGAGACCACAATGACAGTTCGAAGTATGTACATGTAACCAGTTCCGGGCCCTTTACTTAATTTAAAGGAATGTTCCATGCAAGAATAATATAATTAGGATGGTAACACACTTGTGACAATATTCCAGGCGATGATGGGAGATATAAGATTTACAGATACAGCTGTACATGAATTATAGGTACATTGTAACTCCCTATCAGACGGCCATGTCTTCCCTATAAAAGAGGGAAGCCGAAGGAGATCAACGCAATGTACCAGTAGTCTCTACCTGAAGAGGGTGAAAGAGAGAACTCCTTTCCCAAGCACATGGTCACTTTACGATACTAGAGGGAGGGGCTTAATCTACAGTATTCAAAATAAAGGGATTCGAATTAGAATAAAACAAAGGTGTAGGTTAGTACTGACCACGGTTATTCCATGGGTCACTGACACCAATGATTTACATATTACACGATGGGGAAGAAACATAGTCTTGTAGATGATGGGGAGACAGGTTATCAAGAAATGTTTATGCAGAGAGGGTAGGCTACTGGGAGGTACTGTACAATTGTAGGGGTAGGCTAGTGGGAGGTACAGAAGGCGTGTCTTCATCAGCCCGAAGTTTCAAAATAGCGCGCTATCTTGCGGTTTAATACCAAACTAGTCCGATGCAAAGATAGCGCGCTATCTGTGTAGTGAAGACGCAAATAGCGCGCTATTTGATCGGGAAAATTTCCCCCGAAATCTTGGTCTAGTTAGTGAACTAGAGCGCTAATTCGTGAAATAGCGCGCTATCTCGGGTGCGTCTCCATCAGCCCGAAATTTTCTCGATCCCTCAACGCTTCTGGTTAGCCAGCTGGCTATTGAAAGCGCATGTACAAGCTATAGTGATTGTGTATAGTGCATACATTCACGGCGTATTCAAGGATCACACGTGTGTACTAGGCCTACTGTTGTTGACATCTTTAAAACCAGGGAGGTGATTCCGTGCATGCTAGCTGTTTTTTGTAAACTTCTTTTTCTGGTCCACTCTACCTTAGCTAGAGATTCTTGCAGATTGTGCGTATTTTGGATTTGTTTAAACATTGCAATTCGTTCATTTCATATAAGATGTGTCACTGGACAGAAGAGTAGCGTTATTAATATCCCTTTGGAGAGAATTTGCTGTACTGCTCACCTCCCTGGTTGTAGTATCATACATACGGTGTTGTAGGAGATTTTGAGCGGGAAATCCACTTTCGAACAGCGAGCTAGGCAGAGTAATGATGCAAAGTGCGCATGCGTCAATTTTCGGACTAATTTCCAGAAGTAGGCTGTTCGAGCTGATGAAGACGCACATTCGCTCTATCGGGCTATTTTCTACAGCTGTAAGACTGCAAAATGTCCCGCTAGTTTGAACTTCGGGCTGATGAAGACACGCCTAGTGTAGGGGGTGACCACAGGATGCGATGACCAGTTGGGTAGGACAAAATTCTCAGAATAGCAAAGAAGGAGGACTTTTTCCCCCAAATATGTGGTTGAAGCTTTGTTTTGTTTTTGTTTTGTTTTTTGTTTTTTGTTTTTTCGGCAAAAACATTCTTACTTTTGATACACTGTACACGTGTATATTACACGATCATAACTACAGAGCTACATTGCACAAAATGTACATGGCAATGTGACATGTACGTTGCGTATGTCTTCTGCGTATTTCTTCTGCCTTGTGTAAACAGTGCAAACAAACGAACAAAAAATCAAGAATCCTTGCAATAACCAATCATGTACAGTTGGTAGGCACAGTTTATCACTGAACTCTACAGTACAATGCATGTCCCCCAAAAAAAATTACAATCAGATTTTCACATTGATAATACCCAATATGATTAAATTATCTAAATGTTACTTCAGGGTCTTAAAACATAATACTTTAGCTATATTTTGCAGAAAAACCCATTCGATTTGGTTAAGCGGTAACAGAGAAATGTGGATTATTGTAAAGCATGTCATGAGTCTGATTCTGCCAAGTTTAGCACTTCGATGATCTTGTGTGCGAATACAATACACAGAACTTGGAGGGAAGAGATTCCCGACATCCTCTACAAAATTCCTTATTTCTCTTTGGCCACTGAAGCAAATTATTGTGTTTGTGCACAAGACTATTCTGGTGTATTGTGTTTGTATGTACAGTTTGTAAGTGTGTTATACAAAGATTGTATCATCACATGCTATCATTTCACCATCACTGCTTTGGTCACTCCAAGGAGGTACATGTACTAGGTGAGCTCGCCTAGTACCTCCTTGGTCACTTTATCCTACATATCTTTCTCTCATCCTGACATTCCTTTCTCCAGCCACCACCATGCCTCATTACCTCACATAAGCATCACCACCTGTCTATCTCACTTCCTCTGCCACCCACCCTCTTCATTCCAAGAGTGTAAATCTACTGTATGTATGACAAGTTAAAAGTATGTAATCGCCAAGCTGGCAGAAGTAAACTTCACTTGCCATCAGCCAGTCACAGAGTACAGACGTGTGTCTCACTATAGGCCCGTTCACACACAAGGGAAAAAGTGCGATTTAAAAATCGATTTTCTTATCGCGATCAAAATTTCGAAATTTTTTCCAGTGTGGACAGAAAAATTTCACTAATTACCGCGATCCTTATCGCGATCCAACTCGCACTATTAGTGCGATTTTTCAGAATAATCGCGATTATTTTGCCAAGCGTCGTGTGTGTGAGCGCGATCGAGATTCGGAAATCGGTATTTTTAATCCCATCGTTCGTAGCGCGTGCGAAACTCTATTGGGACTGCGGCGGGGTCAGTCTTCGGTCATGCAAGATTCGCGCATGCGCAGTTTGGCCACTGATCGTTCTTTCCTTGCTGCGAAGTGCGATTTTTCCCTGTGTATGAACGGTCGAAAAAAAAAATCGAAATTTGGATCGCGATTGAAATTTCGATTTTCGTTGTTTGTGAACGGGCCTTATGTTAGGCGTGTCTTCATCAGCCCGAAGTTCAAACTAGCGGGACATTTTGCGGTCTTAGAAAATAGCTCGATAGAGCGAATGTGCGTCTTCATCAGCTCGAACAGCCTACTTCGGGAAATTAGTCCGAAAATTGACGCATGCGCACTTTGCATCATTACTCTGCCTAGCTCGCTGTTCGAAAGTGGATTTCCCGCTCAAAATCTCCGACAACAACGTATGTACGATACTTCAACCAGGGAGGTGAGCAGTACAGCAAATTCTCTCCAAAGGGATATTAATAACGCTACTCTTCTGTCCAGTGACACATCTTATATGAAATGAACGAATTGCAATGTTTAAACAAATCCAAAATACACACAATCTGCAAGAATCTTTAGCTAAGGTAGAGTGGACCAGAAGAAGAAGTTTACAAAAAAACAGCTAGCATGCACGGAATCACCTCCCTGGTTTTAAAGATGTCAACAAAAGTAGGCCTACACCAGTACACACATGTGATCCTTGAATACGCCGTGAGTGTATGCACTATACACAATCGCTATAGCTTGTACATGCGCTTTCAATAGCCAGCTGGCTAACCAGAAGCGTGGAGGGATCAAGAAAATTTCGGGCTGATGGAGACGCACCCGAAATAGCGCGCTCTAGTTCACTAACTATAGACCAAGATTTCGGGGGAAATTTTCCCGATCAAATAGCGCGCTATTTGCGTCTTCACTACACAGATAGCGCGCTATCTTGACATTGGACTAGTTTGGTAACCGCAAGATAGCGCGCTATTTTGAAACTTCGGGCTGATGAAGACACGCCTATTATGTCTCAGTAACGTAACAGTCACAAACACAAAACAAATCGAATGGGGTTTTCTGTATTAAAGATGTGGGCAATGAGTTTCATAGTTTCATACCCTGAATTTGTATTTAGATTGATTCAATATTTTTAAAGATATCATTGCGGAGGGTCCAGTTGTCATTTTTTTTTTTTTTTTTGGGGGGGGGGGACATGCGGTATATTAAAGTAGGCCTACATGTACATTGTACATGTACAAATACGCAGTCAAGAATCTTGACTGTGAACTGTCATCGATGAATGTGCACTTCATGTACTGTACGAGCTGAAATTTTCGCGGTGGTTTTATTTTCGCGAATTTCGCGAATCGCCTTTGAACCGCGAAAATAACAACACGTGAAAATAACAACGCGCAAATAAGTAAGTTCAGTTAGACCCTCGCAACCGCGAAATTAACAACACGCGAAAATGTCCTCAAGTAGCAATTCGCAAAAATATTTGTACGCGAAAATTTCAGCTCGTACAGTATTCGCTGATCGGTGTAGCTAGATGGGATATGTATTCGTGGATTTTGAATGCACCATGATGGTCAGCATACATATGTATGACTTGGGCCACCTACAAATGAATCCCAAAGCTATTGGTCGGGTCTTTAAATTACATAGTCTTTTTTGCTTTTCTTTCTTTTCTTTTTTCTTTTTTGCTACATTTTGGTGCCCCTTGACCTTTCATCCCAGTCATTTCAGGCAACAAATTTCAGCCAACTCAATTCTATCCCTATACCAAATAATATTATACAACAGGACATTGTACTTGCTGTGATAATGGCTGGATGGTGACATGCTGGAGGCATATTATTGCGAGGGAAAACAAAATGATGCACTTTTCATAATACACAGAAAGAGGGGGGGGGGACATCTGATGCATCAAATCGTGACGGTACATTGATGGAAGGCGACTAATTTACAATGTTCACATCAGTGTACTGTACACATGTACCAGCTGCCAAAACCGCAGTGGTAAAAGGTACATGTACATTGTAATTTGTATGCACATTTATAAACACAACATTCTACTCTAGCTACAATGTAGGATTGCACACACACTAACACAGAGGGAGATACGTGTATCCTCGGGGGTAAAACTTTTGGGTGGACCATTAATTTCATACTGGGGGGAGGGGGAACAGTACTATGATAAGAGTGAGGACAGAAGCATTGTACCATGTACATTCGGTAGGTTTCATACCGCACAAAGTCAATCATATCATTTGCAATATTACAAAAGTACATTTTCATATTTCTCAGGGAAAAAATTAATGTGCTCACAGAGTCACAACACGCATCCTCTACATCCACATTTATGTTGTGGTGGTAGCACCATGGCAGTAGGCTTATGAGTCACAACAACAATTAAGGTCCTTACAAGTGTCTATCAATAAATAATAAATATAATTTATTACAGACAAAAGGGCCCATGCATACTGTATAAATATTGATTATTAGTCAATAGCATGCAGGTCACTGACACAAGTTATAGAATGGGTAGCGAGAATCCTGCGATCTCACTGGTTGAGAATGGTGTGTGGATTTTCTACTGGCCATACACTGCCTCACAGTGGCAGTATGTTTAATATCGCGCACTAGTTGTAGCAAGAGTACAGCACACGCACTTGTAACAAAGGTTCATGCACTAAGCAAGCGTTCGCACACTCAGTACAAAATGCCTATTGGCTGAAAATCATGCATCCAGTACTTTAATATTGGATGCATGATTTTGGGGCTTTTGATCATCTATGGCAAGCCAAAAGGAAATGCATCCTGTAAATTTGCCATCGGGTATTAAAACATGATCGCAAAATAGATTTTTGGTAAGAAAATTGCCCCCATTCTATAACACAGATGACGCACCGTATGTGCGTCAGTCGGAATAGTGTGCATGCGGTAATTGTGGAATTAAGCCTATTCAATCCATAGTTATCTTGTGCATACAATTTCGACTGACGAACTCAGACCTGTGCATCATTTGTATACTGTCAATAACAGTTGATGATTCAATTTTCTATAGGAATACAAATAATGTATCATGGCTAGCATGAATTATGCACACACAATGGGTTGTGAATAATACATTGCAGCATTTAATAAAATGGAAACATGCTATATTACATTGTAGGATCTATGCAATGCCAGGCAATATACACATGTTAACATGTACAGTAGGGCCTATGGCCTATGTGCTGTAAAAGTCCAGAATACAAATCTTGATTTTATTCTGCTTTTTTTTTTTTTTTTTCTGGACGATAGGGCCATTCACACTCTCGGTTTCACTGAAATACTGCAAGTTGTCAAACTTCCACTGGTGTTACTTGCTAGGAATATTCCCAATGTGGACACAAAATCAGTGAAAATCCACCACAAGTGTAGCGTAAAATCTCACAAATTTTGCCAATATTTAAGTACGGTATTAAATGTACAATATGTATAGTTTCATATGTACATAATCTGTACATTGTACCCTCCTGTACAAGTTCCTGCAGGGTTGTACACTTGTAAAACTGTAGGCATACAATGTATGCAATGTACAACTTGTATAACGGTAAGACGGGGCAGAAGTAAGGGAGTTGGACATCAGTTGTGCAATGGATGTCAGGGCAGTTTTATTCAAAACCATTTTCAGTTGTTTTTTGTTTGTTTATTTCCTTTTTGTGCATTTCAATGTCATTCTAGAGTCTGGTAGGAGTAAACTGCTGGCACAAGGCACAGAGCATATCTCATTAGGTTTCATGATTAAACCTTGACCCAATCAATTCCCCCCCCCCCCCCCAAAAAAAAAAAAAAAAAAAAAAAAAAAAAAAAAACACCTCCTTTCCTTGCATGTAAAGGCAGGGGAGGGGTTGACAACACAATTAAGCTGAACAATTTTTCGATACTGACTACGGCCTGTAAGGTCTCCAACAAGAACTTAAAAAAAAAAGAAAAAAAAAGTCTTTAAAAATGCTATGGGTATGGGTTTTGTTGAACATCCTTCATAAGACTACATTGTAGATGTGAGATGATCAAGTCATAACATTGAAAAAAATTCCTTTCTTATCATTTAAGCAGATTACACTCAAATTTCAGCCAGCCTGTTGCAGTGATGTCTAGTACCATCTTTTTTATATCAAAGCATGGAGCTACATGTACGTTATGTATCTCCATGATCAAAGCAACTTTCTCTACACTGGAGGACAAACCCTCCTCCAAGTGGTATGACCCTGGCCCAGCTGGAGTAGTCTCCTCTCACCAGACTTTAAAAGTTAGCCATATAAAGTGTATACATGGTAGGCTTTAATACATTTTTGTACACTGTAGATGATACAATTGTATGTAATTTTGGCCTTGAATTATTAAAGCACATGACGGCCACACACCACCCCTGGGCTTTCCTTACCTGATTTCCCCAGTGCCTCTGGCTGAGGTTCAGGTGGTGTTTGTGGTTCAATCTCAGATTCAGCTGCTTCTGGTTGGGTAAGAAATCACCCACACATTTTGGAGGCAATGGTGTTAATTTTACCCCATATGTTTTTGTCACACTACATCTCAGATTATTTCTCACATCATGGTACTGTACAATATGCCTATGTTGTTACACATTGTATACAGTACCTACCAGGCTTTCAATCAAGTGTTGATATAACATTGTACTCTCCTCTTGCTTCAAGCCTGTATTTTTTACTGCCTACGGCTGTGCAGTTTTAAGTACAATCCCTCCCAATAAAAATGGTGAATTCCTATTAATATGCTCATCACAAAATGAAACCTTTACTATTAATAGCCAAATTCTCTCCTGATTTACTAAATTTAAATCCTTAGATAGAACACATAATACAATGTACTACAGTCTCACTCTCCAGTCTCCTAAATGTATGGATCCTTCGTTTCTATAGACTAGTTTATCTTGGCTACTCAGAACACTTAACCACCACATTCCACTGTGCTGACACACTATAAAAGCGAGGCTGCCTCGTGGTCCTGCACAAGATCTTATGACCATGCACATCAGTCCTGGCACTCAAACTTTCCCCTTGACAAATCATGTACCAATTCCTCCTGATACAAACTCTTTACATGGACTAGCTGGTACATTGAATAATATACATGTAATAACACTACATGTACAATACTCTTCTCCCTTCACCTCATGAAAAGTAACCAAAATAACATACAATGTATTCACAAGTTTTGTTTAGGACAAATGTACCCATGCTGATATGTGCTCTTGATTCGTGAAACTAGAGAATTCCAAACAGTAAAATCTTACACTTTATTTGTATAGCGCAAAAGTGAAAATTTGATCAAAATTGGAGAAAACTTTTGGGAAGTTTGACATACAGTGTACGTGACAATTCGCTAATTCCTGCAAAATAGTTCCTGTACAGTTGACATAAATAATATAGGCCTATGCAGATGAGTGAGCTGATGATATATCTTTAGATCACCTTTAATTTTCCATTGACATTTTTATCAACAAAAAATAGACCAAAATTCAAATATTCTGGAACATGTATAGGGTTCGGCATGTAGGCCTATATACAAATGTACATAGGACCCTAAGCATAAAACATTATGCCATTTCTGGCGGACTACCTTTAATATGAAATACAAAAAAAAAAAAAAAAAAATTATCAGTCAGATATATCAGGATTTGAGACAGGGGCATAATTGCATTCAATGAAAAAAAAAAAGAGAGGAAATTTCATGACTTTGTGTAAGTAGGGGCCTATACAGTGCAGCACACTGTGAGGGGGTAACATCATCAATTCACTCTTTATACAATAAATCATGCACACTTTTCAAGAACTGCTGGTTGCCCAAATTAGCAAAACTTCACAATTTCAATTTCATACAATGTAACTTCCTTAATTTTCATCCGATTTTGATCATACTTTCACTATTGTGCTTTGGGGATTTCACTCTTTCAGTTACATTGTAGATTAACTTTTATTTGTTCTGACTACATCCTCTTTCAACAAGCTATTTGAACATACAATGTACTTCAACAAAAATGTAATACCTTTGTATGTGACAATATCTCCTACAGCCTCTTTCTCTCTCTCTCTCTCTCTCTCTCTCTCCTACACACATACAATGTACACATTGCAACTAAAAAGAAACAGAGGGATCACTTTACTTAGAAGAACAAAAATGTACATTCACCAAGAAAAAAAGAGGAAACTAATAGAATCACATTGAAATGTCAACAAGAATTTAGGAATGTCTGCTATATTGAAATTTGTTAATTTTCTTTTTTTAATCAAAGACTTACATGTATATCAGTCTTTATCTACTACTTACATGTACAAACACAAATCTGAGAGTAAATGTACCATTGCATGTCTCTTGTAGAATCATGAAAAAAAAAGTTCAAAAAATAGAGTTTTTCAAAAATTACTGATAAAAACAAAAAAGACAAAACACCCCCCCCCCCAAAAAAAAAAAAAAAAATATCATATTCTAACTTTAAGGGTCAACCAAGATTACTCCACAGCCTGAGCTTTTCATAACTACTAGAGCTGGGATCTACAGAGAACTAGTAAACATTTGTGACATCAAAAAATAAATCATAATGCAACATTGGGGTATGGACATAGAACTCACCCAAGATGGTCAGAGTACTGTATTATATTGAATGTTAATACCTGGACGTGCCAGATTTCAATTTTCACACTGATAGATTGCAAAGTGTGACAGGGGTCAGAGGGTTTTGTAGCCCATTAGCAGCCCGTATCTTGAACAGTTTCTTTTTGAATATGAGGAATGTCGGTGATCAGATGACCGTGGCAAAATCGTTGGACTCACCTAGCAGATCTACCCAGTCGGAGAGGTCCAGAAGGCTCTCACAAATCACCGGACGGACATCAGGACTGGCGCAGTCTGACGTCGATGAGTCTTCCATCCCGACACCATGCAGTCATCGTAGTCGGCTTCAGAGCTGCACTTGCCGCATACCTTGGATTTAGTGGGTTGTCACTGGAGTGGAAGAGAGCACTAGACCATTTTTAATGGTATCAAAATATGATGAATATACAGTATGGCAGAACTGTATACAGTGTACAATTGTACTTCCAATTTGAACAGGTGTCCTGAAATAACTGTCCATTACGATAAAGTTGTTGTAATGCCTTCTTGTTGTGATGTATTGCAGTTGCAGTACTATAAAACACAATATTTTTGCGGCATGAAATTTTCGCGAACTGGAGCCAACGGCCTTTATCACGGCACAAAATTTTCACGAGTTGCCTCTGACATTCAATGCACAGAGTGTAGACAAGAACTTTCAAGTGCAGTTTAATTTCACGAATCTTGGCTCAAGCAAAATTTTGCAAAATTAAAATGCCTGCCAACATTCCTCGTTTTACAGTACATACCTTGTGCTCTAGTGTAGGGAACACTATTAAAAGAGAAATGAAGGCCGGGCATTGCATTTGGTGGCGGTTGGGAGAATGGGTGTTCTTTCAAAATGGGATCTTAAATGTCAGTTTACACAGTTTACAGTCAGTGACTGACAGATGTTTTGATTCGATGTCTGGGTTTGGTAATAGGTGTTTTGACTTTGGATGTTTGTCAGATGGGATTTGTAAGATTTGTAAGATTTTATTGACTCTATCGACCCCCTCTCGGGGTATGAGAGTACAAACATATTTTACAATATCTCCTATATATATGAATACAAAAATATAAGTGATAATGTACATGTATGTGTGAAAATAACAGATATATGGGAATGGAGGTCTAGAGAATGGCTAAACAATGGAATGAGAGTTCAGCAGAAATGCAGTACCTGGTATGTACAATTGTACATCTTGTTTATCAGCAGGTAGGGTGAGGATGAAAATACATTGTATGTTGGTCAGAAAGATACCAAGGCTCACACTTGTCTGGTGGCCTGTTCGGGCTATTAAAATCTTTAAATCAAGAATTTTAGTGGCCTGAAAAAGAAGAATTATGGCCCACACTGAAAGTAAAAGTTACAATCCTTTTTTAATCAATCTTCCATTTTTTTTTTCACTTTCACTGAAAGGGACACAAAGACTACAATACTGAATACTAATCAGTATTCACTATGGTTACATCATTACTTCTTTGTCATTGCAATACCTACCAGCATATTCACTTCTTTTCTTATTTAGGTTAGAATACAGTCCACCATGTGGTGCATTTTTGTACCGGTACTGATTGACTGGTCTGCTCCACTATGCATACAGTGCAATCATACTGTACGTACAATGTAAAAGACACTATATATACTTTCTACCTCAAAAACAATGTGTAACTTATTAAAGACCTGTACTGTTTATCATAGGGAACAGTGATTTAAACAACAACAACAAAAATGTTAGAGATATCACATTTGATGCATGTGTAGGTCAGTTGTATCGCAAAACACCCTGTACCATATAAAATTTTCAATAAATCCGTTTGGTGGAGTTTTTATGAAATTTAGAATCTACCCATTTGTCTTTTTTTACACTGACACGGGACAGCTCTCCAAGCCAAACATAATATTAGCCTAAGATGGCTATGGGGAGGGATTACATGAAGCCAGACTTACCGTGGAATATCGATGTCTGTCCTATTCTTGCATTTTGGCTGAGCTTTTTAGAGTAAACGTGCTTGTGGTTTAATGTTTAAAAGATCATGTTGGGCGCTAGTGTACCTTCGCACAGCCTGTTTGTGAAATGACCTCCAAACATGCACAAACTGGTTATAAATATTCTACTGCCTTGAATATCAGCATCTGAGTGAGATTCAAGTCCAGGAGAAAAGGAATTTTCATGGTTTTGACACTTTTACACTTGTCGGGATATGTTGATCGGAGCTACTTTTGCTCTGCAATAACTGTATTGCGCAGGAGCAGACAACGCAGCGCAGCATGGCACGGTGTACAAAAAATATGTTCATGGCAGCGAGTGCTGCAATTGATCTGAATACGTACTGTACACTGTAGCTATCTCACAGTGATCACAGCAAGTTCTTCTATGGTATCTTTAAAAAGATAATACTTTTTCTGCCTTTTTCTCAGCTTATACCAAATCACGGTATCGATTAATGAGTTTGTTCGTGTTGTGTGCGTATGTGTGTGTGTGTGCAGGTGTGTGTGTGCGTGCGATGCATACGTTGTGCATTGTACATGTGTGAGGTTGTGTGTGTGTGTGTGTGCATGAAAGAAAATTCTGAAAAATGTGGTTATAAGGCAAAGGTGAAATAATATAATAGGCTAGGAAAAGGCAGAAAAGGAAATGCAAGAAAATCTGGGGAAAAAATGAAACAAAAGGTTGACAAAATAGAGAGTTCACTAAAAGATAATGGAAGGAAAGAAAGAAGATAAACTTGCATTATACAGGAAAGCAAGGGAGAGATGGATATGTTTGAAAAGAAAAGAGGAAAGCAAAGAAAAATATAGCTTGAAAACAGAAAAGCACTAGGTAGATGAAATGAGAGATGAATCAAAACTGGATAAAAGCAAAGATGATCAGAAAGGAAAGAAAGAATCATATAGGTTGAAAAGGAAATGAAGAAAAGGATTCATTTATAGAATGACACAAGAAAACGATATTGGAGAGGATGGAAAGGAATGACCCTTGTAGTTTGAGGGAAAAACAACCCATGAAGGAAACAAAAAAAAAAAACAATTAGACAAAAACCGTAGAAAAAGTAGTATAGATATAAGTAGGAAATTGAGAAAGTTACAATGTAGATAAAAGGAAAACTACGAAATAAAGAAATGACTGATAGGAGGAAAGAAAATGAAGATATAGATCTAGATTCTACTTGAAAATAAAAGAAAAGATAGAAAACGATTATGAGTGGCTGGCTGCACACTTGTGTGCGCACTCAACCGCTTTGCAATTGATGCTACAAGTACAACCGCTAATGCAAGACTTGGCTTTTCAATGAAGCTTTTCATGAAGCCACTGAAAAAGCAGCTGTGTCGCTACACTATACAAATGTAATCAACCCTTAACAGAATAACACTCCTCTTAGCATGCGATGAACGTTTTCGTACTGTGCTTGTGCAAGCGGCAGGCCTAGGCTATATAAAATTTACAGAGCAGTTTTCTAGCAATCAAGATTTTCCGGTAATCATGTAGAAATGCACACCATGCACACCTACCATTTCCTTCCTTAATTTGTCAATGAAAATTTCTTGTGGCTATCAGAAATGTCAAGATGGACCATATCTGACGGTTTCATGAAATTTCATAGTCAATTACAGAAGAAAAGTAGCTAATTTTGACTCGAAAGTACGCCGATCGACGCTGTCTCAGCGTAGCATGATGGATGATCGATTATGTGAAAGAGCGATATAACGAGAATAATCGATCGTTGTAGTCTGTAATACAGCCGCTTGTTTGGTGTTTAACCACAATAATTACGTCGGCTCGACAGTATAATGTGGAAAAAAGAAAGTGATCTTGATGCGTCTGTTTTTTTTTTTTCGTTTTAGTTAATTTTCTCCTGCATGTGACTGTATATCTGTCAACATTTTTCGCTGACTAAATGATGGACGGATAATATGTGTACAAAACAGTAAAAGATATATGAAAAAATGGGAATTATCCATCATGAATATTGCACAATAAAATGGATTTCTACAAAACAAAAGCAAATACTGGGTTGCTGTTTTTGTATACATAATAAAAAAAATGAAATGGAAAAATAAATACTATCATAAAAACAATTACTTTCTACTGTAAGTTGAACTTATCAATCGAAAACATATTACCATTTCAATTTCAATATTCTGTTTCTTTTTAGGTAAAATGAGCACTTTATGAGAAGTCCAGAATAGTAATACATGATTGTATAACATACACTTTTTGTAATACTATTCTCATTAATTTATTAAATTCGGTATAATGAAAATTACTAGAAACAAATCCCCTTTGAATTCAACTTCCTTCTCATCTTCTTTTCTCTCTCTTTCTCTCTCCCTAATAGCCCAACCTTTTTCTTCCACTTTTCCTTCAACCACATTCTATTCCCTTCAATACTATTCAAATTAAATAATTTAATCTAAATTATTATCAACTTTTTTCATGATAAAATCAATACTTGCCATAATTTTTAAAGAAAGGATCGATGTCTTAATCCTGGTATGAATAATCGTATCAATAATTTGAACAGTGGTAATCATGATAGTGGCAATGAAAACAAAGAACTATCACAATAGCTCACTTGAGCCTTCGACCAGGGAGGTGGTCCCACGCCTCCCTGCTTCGACTCGGTGAGCTAACAATAAGAAAAAAAAATACGAAAAAGAAAGTAGGGCCTTAGGGCTACACGTATTGCACGAGTCGAGTTCGATATTGTTAGTAAGCGGCTAATTAGAGACTACCAGAATCGATTATAATCGTTGACATCGTTCTCTGCGAAATCGGTGCACTAGTAATACGTCGGAGACTATGGTCGCGACCGACGTACTTTTCAACTCCGATTTCTCATTTTTCTTACCTTTTCGGCCTTCTAATTCCATGAAAACTCTTTGATATGGTTCAATTTAGCATCTCCAATAGCTGCACAAAATTTGATTGACAAACAGCGAAGCGAACGGTAGGTGTGCATTTCTACACGATTACCGATTTTCCAACCATTTTCCGATAGATCTACTTGAAAAGCTGTATAAATACTTTTTTAAGTGTTAAAACTTAACATGCTAGATCTAGAACAATGGACACTCAGATGCAAGTATTTCAGTTTACTGAATAACAAGGCAAGGGTGAGTTTGTGCATGTTTGGTTTGGAGGTCAATTGACAAACAGGTGTGCTGAAAGTACACTAGCGCCGGATGTTGTTTTTCCTCTAAGTTTAAATCATGGTGATACTTGATAGCAAAAGTTACATTTGTACATAACCGTGATAACATCATAGACAGATTGGCAGTACTAAAAACGGTTCCACCAAGAACTTGCTTACTTGAAACTTACTGTCTGTCACATAGCAGTTGGCTCGGTGTAATTATTTTTAAATAACTGTAATAATACTATAGCACATTGTCTCACCAATTGTCTTTCGCGAGTTCAGTCGCCACCGACCGTCGAACGTTTCCACATCAGGAGAAGAAGGGTCTTGCGCTGGCTTTTCACACCTTCACAAACTCTAAATTCTACAAGCTTTCTCGTACTAGAAACGAACAAGTAGAAAATCCCCTCTACCCCCGAAATACTCGATTGTATTACTCCGGTGTGTAATGAAAAGATGCTTCTATGTCGCGTTAGTATCACGAATTAATTCCAACCGAGAGTTGAGTGTTCGGAGGCTCGCTGCAACGCTTTGTTGTACTTGTCTCCACTATACAAGGGACAGACTGCATAGAGTGCTAGTGCTAGCATGCTATGGCCTATGCTAGTGCTACATACACTGTTCAATCACATTGGTTTCATTATGCAGCGCCAGCCTTACAAGTGTATACTTCGTCGAGCGTGCCACCTCATTTAGCTCGTTCTCTCGCCAGGTGGAGCATGCTAGCAAACTCATCTAGAGCTGCATCTCTCGCAGCAGTTCTCGGGATCGCGCCATCACTCGGCTTGACGCGTATAGTCAGCGAAAAAAGATAATACGCGAGTACTGAGTAATATTATTGTAAATTATACTTTATTATTGTATAAAAGGGGTACAAGGACCTTTTTCGAAAAGAGTTACGATTGATCTTACCCTCGGTCCACTCTTGAGCGTAAAAATTAGATAGGTGAATCGAGCTTCACGTGAATTCAGTTTTGAGTGAAAGCCTTGTTTCATACAGAGACTCACGCCTGGTTTCAAGAAAAATCATGCGTAACTTTCAGTAGATTGATCGTAACTTGCGCTCAGTAGCAAAGTTGTACATGAAACGCAATTTGCGATTGATCGCAACTTACGCTCAATCTTTATGAAACAGGTCCCTGAACTAGAGCTCATCACTTCGCGCGAGCTCACAGCGCGCGAGATTTGCTGATAGTAAAACACACTGTTAATTCACTGTTCACTACGATTGATAAAAATAATATGGTCTTGAGTTAACTATCTTAGGCCTATACTAATATCTTTTCACGATTCATGATTGAAACTGACGACAGTGGTCTTTTATTTTATGTGTAAAGCAACCCCACATAATTCTGCTGAAAAATTTAAGGCGTTAAATACAAACAGAGAAACAACAATTGGGGTGCGGGGCTATTATTAAAGCTGCGAATTATAAGAGGTAGGGCCCTATTTTCTCAATTTTAATCATCATGTATACTGGAAAGCAAAGGAAGAAACATGGGCACAGTGTAGTACAGTGTCGGTGTCACTTGAGGAGCACCTGTATGCCATGGGTGCATGGATCTCGGGTGAGATGCAGGGCCGGCGGAGCGTTTTCAAAAGTGGGGAAGGGGGGGGGGGGGGGCGGGAGGGGGCACTTCCGGGTTACATGAACTAACAAGCTAAAAAAAAAAAAAAAAAAAGTCGTCTTCAGCTCATCTTTCTCCTTCCACTTCCGAGTTTCTTCAGCTGACAAAGAAAAAAAAAAGAAAAAAAAGAAAGGGTCTTCAGCGGAAAAACATAACCATACCGCGCTCACACTTCAAAATCTCTCTCTAGATATCTATTTCTTTTTAGTGCCACTTACGTACTCCCGGGTTAAAAAAGTGGGGGCCCAAAGTGATGACACCTTATGTATTCCTTTACGGTGCACAAAAAGTGGGGGCCGAGCCACCCTGCCCCCCGTTCCGCCGGCCATGAGATGGGGCCGCTGAACGGGGGAGGGGCAAGGACTATTCGAAAAGATATAGATTAAAATATCCCGTACTTTATTTTATTTTCTTTTTTTTCAGCAGCTTTAATCACAAATATCTCAACTTAGGCCTAACAAGAATGGAATTTGCTCGTTTTATGATAAAACTCTTCAAATATTTATCACTTTTTCCATCTCGCAAAGCCACTGGCAAGGGTATCATGAGACCTACACTGCAAAAGCATATATAGGTGTTAAATTTAATATACCACGGGTGTTAAATCTAACACCGATCAAAAAATAGAGGACCACACCCACAGGTGTAGAAAGTATGTTGTGATGGTGTTGAAAAGTGTTCACCTGGCACTTTATGATGGTGTTGATTTGACACTGCAGCTGGTGATACTTTTGACACTGCTATGCATGTGCTGCGGTGTTAGTTAATTCAACAATGGCACCGCATGGCGTTGATTTGATAATGCTGGTATTAATATCAATGGTATAACACCCGCCCAGCTTCAATAGGAGACCACACCAACTGGTGTTACTGTGGTGTACATGTGTTCACACCTTTTTTCCAAGAATCAAGTGCTTTATCGGAAAATTCTTGATCGTCTTGTTGAAGTTCAAAATCAACAAGAAAAACAGTAACTAAGAAACTATTCAAAAAACAATTCTGTATTTTGAAATGACACCCGGAGGTGTTAATCTAACACCACAATTAGGCCTAATGAGCACCGAAAATTTAACACCAGCTCGGTGTTTCATACACCGGACTTTTTGCAGTGTACCGACTTTTTTTCTAATATAAGACACGCCTAGGCGGTTACTCTCAGTCTTCATCGTCTTCCCAGCTTTGACAGTACAATCTGTACCATAGCGATGAGCTGCATCATGGTTCATTTTTTTTTTTTTTTTTTGCAATAATTATAATCTATGACTGCGGGCCCAGAAGAGGAAATAAGAACAAGAAAAAGAACACAAAAACAGGAAGGGATGAACATGATTATGATGGTGATGTCGGAGATGGTATAGGGTGTCATCATTTCCTTCCTTTACTTTCCTCATCCTTAAATGAAAAACAGGAGGGAAAAACACAAACACTGATTGTACCATACACCAATAGGCCATACTGGTAGGTCCTACGACATGTGGATAAAGTGAATGCAACAATTTTAGTTGAATCATGAGAGTCTGAGGAAAATCAGACAATCTGTCCCAAACTTATGAATTTGTAAATTATCTGCGCAGTCACTGCTGGATGAGAAGACTACTGCAGTGTATGATGTCACATGCGTAGAACGATATAAGGAAAATGTAAAGAGAATTTCACAAAATTTATTTTTTTGAAAAAATTGCACATTATTTATTTTCCTCGACTTGTCATGGATGTATGTTAAGGGTAATATTATTCCCCTTGCCTTCTAAAAGAGGCAAGTGAAGTGTTCTTTTATTATGCGAGAAAAGTGAAAATATGTTGACTGCTGGATGAGAAGACTACTGCAGTGTATGATGTCACATGCGTAACGATATAAAGGAAAATATAAAGAGAATTTCACAAAATTTTATTTTTAGAAAAAAAATGCACATTTCCTCCGCTTGTCATGGATGTATGTTAAGGGTAATGTTGTTCCCCCTTCCTTCTGATAGAGGCAAGTGAAGTGTTCTTTTATCATGCGAGGAAAGTGAAAATATTTTATGTTGATTTTTCTTCATCTTTTCTTTACATTGTTGTACACATGTGACGTCACAAGCTGTAGTACACTGTAGTCTTCTCATCCAGCGGTGACTCAGCAGAAACTTAAAAAATTCATAACTTTTGAACAGATTGTGCGATTTTCCTCAAACTCTCACTGATGTGTTCTACTAATATTGCTGCATTTATGAAGGTGGACTTGTCCTTTAATTCTATTGGTCCATTTTATCTATGATGAGTGCACTGTATCAAAAGGGCAAAAGGATAATTGCGTGAAGCAGCACGTCAGAATACAACTCACATCGCGGTTTTCTCAACCACATCAATGAACGGATTACATAACTATTCCGCTTCGGGTGATAGATTTTGTCACAAATTTCCGAAACTTGCAAATTTCATTAATGAAGAGTTTCATTGCAAAATGATCTGAGCGCCATGTTTAAAAAAAAAAACAGTGAATTTTTTATGTCCATCGTCAGATTAGAGCAAAATAAGAATTGAGCTTTCCGGTGATACCTCATACTTAAGGAATGGAGTATTCTAGAAGTCGCGATTAAAGATATCCCATATTATTTTCCTTCTTCTTTAGCAGCTTTAATCACAAATATCTCAACTTAACAAGAATGGAGTTAGCTCGTTTTGCTATAAAACTCTTTTTCTTTGATACAACCATGTACGCACATTTCGCTTGGCGTGCTTGTAATCCAAAGAGATTTTTCTCCTCCCCACCACTAGAGGGCGGACTCTACAATGGAGTCAGTGATTTCATGGGGGCCGCCATAGCTCACTTAACAATGGCGGACTTTGCGTACTATGTATACATTTCTACAGCGCGTATTACGCGAACTTCTGAACTTTTACGCGAGTACGCACTTGATTTTGGCTGCTCCTCGGTTGCTCGTTTGCTAGCGTGTTAGCACGAGGGGTGAGCCTACCGTTGTACCTCCTCGTTGTCATCCAATGCTCCCCTTGCGCTCACAAAACAATAGTACAGGGCGTATGAAGACTCCGCACTCTAGCAGTCACTGGGGAAAATCTCTTTGTTGTAATCTTAGTGCAGATCAAAGAGATTTTTCTTCTCCCCACCACTAGAGGGCGGACTCTACAATGGAGTCAAACAATGGCGGACTTTGCGTACTATGTATACATTTCTACAGCGCGTATTACGCGAACTTATGAACTTTTACGCGAGTACGCACTTGATTTTGGCTGCTCCTCGGTTGCTCGTTTGCTAGCGTGTTAGCACGAGGGGTGAGCCTACCGTTGTACCGCCTCGTTGTCATCCAATGCTCCCCTTGCGCTCACAAAACAATAGTACAGGGCGTATGAAGACTCCGCACTCTAGCAGTCACTGGGGAAAATCTCTTTGGTGCAGATTAACAACACTTTTCAAAATACACCAGTCGTTTCTTCAAGTTTGCAGATTTGGTGGTAGGATCTATTGTCAACATAAAATAATAAATCTGGTAAAGAAATGTTTTCTTCTATCATGCCAATAGAATAGTAAAAAACAAACAGCAAGTAAGAACAGGTGAAATCGGCCAACAATGCAAATTCGCGTAATTGATATCATAGTTATAAATAAGCGACTTCTATCAAGTCTAGATAGGGTCTGTGTGATTGATGTCAAAGGTCAAATATTTCCCTGACGATCGTTGACGCTCTCTTGACTGTCGGTTCTTCGTGACGAAATTTCAGGTAAAATAGTGAACAAAATCTGTTGTTTCATGCGTTAAGGAATAATCACGTCATTATCCTGTAGTTATATGTGGTACACTCAAGATGGAAAGGTATTGCGGTATGTGATGGCGAATTTTTGGGAATTCTGGCATGATTTACGCGATGATCGCGGTAACAACAGAAATTGTCTGTGTCGTGCCAGTACAGAAGTTGCAATGCATGGGACTAAGTAAGGTTGCAACCTTGCCATCAGATCCACTTCAACGATCAACTTCTCAAGCAATGTAACCTACATTATGTTACAGTCTGTTTCACTCTGAATTATTTTAAAATTATCTACATCGTAAAATGACAAGAACATGCACTTGACATTAAAGCAGCACATTGCTTTGTAATTTGTATTGTAGGAACCTAAACCGATCTTCACCATGTTCACACGATTTTGTCTTTCTAAAAAAAAAAAAAAAGAGTGAATTGTGACTTTCTCTGTGCTGACTCTGAACCTGTTTTTGGTGGTTTATAATTGTTTATAGGGGGAATGTTAAAAATTGTTGATGATGATTGATGATGTTCATTGATGAGGAATGATTATATATTTATGGAGTGAAAGTTGATCTTGATGTTGATATTTCGTGCATCTTATTCTTAATTTTCATTTGGCATTGCATTGCATCCCATAGTGGGTCACAGTGAGAAATTTTGTTGAAGATCGACAAGATTGTACATTTTTGTACATTTGTTGACATGATTGGCAATACCACGCTGATACAGCGCAGCGTGTTGTCTGTTGTCGAAACTTGCATCATTCTTTCTCATCTCAGCCGAGTTCTTGAAAGGGCAGATGAATGATGTGCAGTTACTGTACATGTAACATTTTAATCTAAAATTTATAGAAAACCTTGTCACTCTTTCATCTGAGCCTTGACGTGTACGTCTGTTTGTAGAGAATTTTGAAAAGTTATTGTTCGTAGTCATATAGACTCATAAACCCCTCAAAGTGGCATGGAGAGACCTCAGCTCAGCAATAGCAAATCTTAACAAAAGAGGGGGGGGGGGGACTAATATGTTTGTGTGTAATGTATGTTTCAGAATACACATTAGTATTTAACTATGATCCATGAGGCCCAAAGTCAAAGATCATCTTTCATTCATTGTTACTTCAAATCAAGAGCTTTTGGAGAACCTAGAGTATTCAAAGACCTCCAACAAGCAGCAGACACAGCCTGCTGAAAATCACCCTATTTTCCAAAGGAGCCTTTCTCCCTGTTTGAGCTTTCTGCATGATGCTGCACCTCGAGTGTGAATACAGTGCATGTATGCACAGCACAAATATGCGCTGCGCAGCTTTAACTCTCTTGTTTGTTGACCCTATTTGCCGATGATAATGTTTCAAAAAGAATTTTCAAAAATGAATGAATTCCTGGATCCATACGGTGGTCCAAATCACTACCAAAATATAATCTTCTGTTTCAGATGTCATCATCAACTTTATGCATCTACACCTCCTGTACACAATTTTTTGAGCTATTTTGCAATTACAGACAAACAAACAAACACCGCTGCCCCCCACGGAAGAAAGCAGTAACTGCATAGCTGCTGAGCTGAGATAAATGCGATTTTGTGTTTTTTGCAGATTCTTTAAAAACACAGAAACATTCAAAAATAATTTTGTGGTATGATTATGCACCATACCTAGTTGTCTAACAATACCTAGGAAAATATGATGTTTCCGTTATTTTTTAAATGTTATTTAGGAAAATGCAGTTACTGCGGTGGCTCACCCTTGATTCTGAGTAGTTTCCCCACGGAAAAAAGCAGTAACTGCAGACGGCCAGGAGTCTGCTGTTTTCCCCATGGAAAAAAGCAGTAACTGCACATGTCACATGACCATAGGAGGAGAATTGTTACCACCACCAGGTTATAAAGTTCTTCTACTTTCTGGTTAGTCTAGATCTATAAGATCTAGGACCTATCGCTAGACCTAGACTAGGTCTTGTCGATTGAATGGCATTCTGTGTAAAAATAAGGTAGACACCTATGTACCCTAATTGAACTCTGGAGTGCCCGGCCTGGCCCCTGACACATCATGACATGACCCTGGACTAGACAATAAAGTCAAGTCTCTTCGTCTTAGATCCTAGTCGAACTCTGACGTTACACTTAAGCTAGACTACAGATCTATGCCCAATGTTAGTGCTAGACCTAGGTCTATTACGTTAGATTAGGCCTACTGACATTTTGTCTAACACTAAACAGTTAACAATAGATTAGAATCTAGATCTACTCTGTAACGTTAGATCTGGTAGGTTCCTAGACCTATTTTAAACTTTAGGGCCTACATCTAACATTAGACTAATGTTAGTGCATTAATACTAGTGCTCATCTCCCTTCAATATATTTTCAGCTCACCTAGATTTTCTGGTTCTGGCCAAAGCCATGGCTACCATGACTTTTCCTCTGCAATTCATGATAGATTTACAGGCATGCCTGGACCGCAGAAACTGTGTGACAGCATGGTTAGCACTGGCATGATCACTCAGACTGTACCAGACCTGCAATACTGTGCATGCAAGTGATGAGTGTGATGTGATGCAATGTTTAGCTAGTTACTGTATGTTGCAGAATTTATGCGCATACATGCAGCTGCTGCACGCGTATTCTGCACTCTGAGCGCGCTGAGTCTGCCAGGTTTGCTAGTCTCCAGAAAGAAGCTTTTTCTACAACTTGTCATATGATTCCCTGCGGGCAGAGTCAAGTTACTGGTGAAACAATCTTTTTATATCTACTCTCCTAAATTATGGGAGAAACTGCTGTTTACATTGTTTAAACAAAAATTAGTAGAAAAAATAAATGGTATTAGGGAAAAAAATATGCAGGAAGGACTATACAGAGTCTGAATGATAAAGACTAAATTGTTAGTTACTGCTTTCTTCCGTGGGCTTTGTTAGTTACTGCTTTTTTCCGTGGGGAAACTTGCAAAGTTGAATCAACTGGATGCAGTTACTGCTTTTTGCAAAAGTGAAAAATTGTATTTTTGGTCACTTTCATTTTTCTTTTTGCAAAACTGACCTATTAACATTGGAAAGCATTGGGTAAACTATTCATTTTTGCAAAAAAGTAGACATTCATAAAAATGTCAGTTACTGCTTTTTTCCGTGGGGGGGCAGACCGGCAAACATAACCTTGATGGGGGTAACTAAAGACTTGTGTAGTGTCTAGTCAACATGAAATGAGAATATATGCTAGTTTCTTTATTTAACCCCAGTTTTATTTGTGTGTATGTGTGTGTTGGCCTTAATGAATTTATTGAATGAGGTTACTTGATACTAAGAGTAAAGATATTGCTTGGAGTTATACCCTGTAACCTTCAGTACTTGAAGTTGAGGTTGTCGCACAACTTTTTCAGTTTTGTTTTTGTTTTGTTTTGTTTTTTACTCCTAACTTGCAATGCCACATGTTTTCAAAATAATTTTGAAATGTATTTCTCTTAAGATTCTATTGTGAAAGAATAATTGCAACCTCACATTTCTTTTACTTGAATTCTTTATTTTTCAGGAGCAGTCGATGCAAACTTGTACATCACGCTGCAGTGCCATGAAGCAAACGAGTGGACCTTCTTCATGACAAGAGTTGTTCGAGAGCCAGAGTCAGCGAAGGAATCATTCGTCTTGTCGGTGTAGTCTCAAGAGAAGGCTGTATTTGATGTCGAATGCCATGTTCCACCCCTCAGTGTTCGAGTGATTCAGTTTCCTCAACAACTGCTTTGCATGTACGATAATATGGGACAATATTTTCGTAGTGAGAAGATTGGTGATTAATTTGAAGCTTGACATTGGTTACTGCTTTTCAACGGTCAAACACACACGCACATACACACACACAAGGTACAAATCTTTGATTTTGTGGAGAGCCTTGGAGTGAGGATAAATAGGCAAGATGGGAGACGACAAAGGAAGAGAGGAGGGAACGGAAGTAGGCCCCGGCCAGATGTACCAGTACTTCATTGTCATGGAGGACCTTCTGGATAAACTAAAGGTGAGTGAATAACAGGTTTCTCTTTTACACCTTTTCCTCATGTAGCCATACACTGTACACCGTTTATATTTCTATGGGAAGAGTAAAACCTAAAAGGCAGGTTCTTTTACTTGTGTTGATTGAAGGTCAACTGTCAGTTGTGTGAAAATGTTCATCTCCAAACCATGGTGGTGTAGATTTTAGAAACTGTTTCAGATGAATTTTCTGCCTCGGTTACCAATTCCTGTCCTGTCACAGGACATTTTGCACAAGCATATTGAGACATACAATGTATGCATTATTGTATTGTGAGCATTTACAGTTCATTGTAGAAACCATCAAATAATGTGAGCCATCTACAGGCTGTACCTCTTAATAAGTCATGCTAATTTTAGTACAAACAACAATGGTGTTATACAGATTTGCATAATTCCTCTTTTCTCTGCCTCCTCCTCTTCTCTTTATTATTATTGTTATTATTGTTATTATTATTATTATTATTATTGTTACTATTATTATTATCATCATCATCATTATCATTTTTGTTGCGTATGACATGATGTTACTGATTGATGACATATTTTGTTTAATTGTTAGATTATAACTTGTTACCAGAGGTGAACCACGAGGGGCCCAGTGTTGTTCACTCATTCTCATTCTCTCTCTGTATCAACGAAGCATGCAATCAGTCATGCCTCCTAATCTCAGTCTTTTTTATACTGCCATTCTTTTCTCACAGCTCCTGAATTACGAGGAGGAGTTCCTGAAGGAGCTCGGCTTCAAGCCACTCTCAAGACACTACTTTGCCATCGCCACCAATCCCGGGGAGCAGTTCTACATGTTCACCTCCCTCTCCGCCTGGCTGATAAGTCAAAGCGGGAGGCAGTTCGACAGACCTCAAGAGGTACTCTATTCCCTCATTCTTTACCCGTTGAAGACCGTCCAGAGTATACTCGGGCAGATGTCTATTGGAAATGCATGTTGTAGCAATATCAGTCGGTCCTCAGCATGTTAACAACCTCAGTCAACTCTGCCAAAGTCAACTTTGCCAAAACAGACTTTGGTATATTTTTGCTTTAGCTCAATTTGGTATTTCGCCTTGGTGCTACTTGAATGAAGTAACGGACCATAGTCGAAAATTTGATTAAAGTTTTGATGCACTACAATTTTGACTCATATGACCTTGACCATATATCAGTCTTATTCTTACTTTCATAACCAGTGGACTCCTGTTACATGTATAACAAAATCCTCGGGACAGGCAGTTTTCTTTCATTATATCGAAATTTCATTATAACCGAACAAATAAACTGTAAAAAAAAAAACATAGAGCCGATAATTTTGTGACCTGGATTTTTATTTCGTTGTAACCAGAATTTTGTTATGACCGTGTATGTTATAACGGGAGTGCACTGTAAAGTCCAAAGGTCAATTCCACGGAAAGGTTGCATATTATGAAAATCAAACTATAGAGTATAGATGATTAATGAAGCTTAATTAGATGATCTGGTATTGTTTACTCAAAACAACCTTTCACAACGGATATTTTGATACCTCATTTGTGAACATCAGTGAACTTGGAGTGGAGTTATGTCCGAAAAACCTTCATTTTTCATGAAAATTGCCAATTTTTGCAGAATTTATATATCATTTCTGATACACTATTATGACCATAATACAGCATGTGTAATTCTCAGATGGCTTATTTTCTGAATGTTCTTTGGTCATAGATTGGTTTTATGATGTTCTAGAACTTGTTCCAGCATCAGTATATATTATTCTCTCAATCTCAAAATGTGGTAGTTGATAGCGTCCCATAAGTCACGTTTTTGTGTCCCATCAGTCACACTGGTTTTCCCTATCCTGCTACTGTACCAATGAGTAGATATTCATACCACTTGGCTCAGGGTAAGCACCAACCCTTTGCTACATTCAGGAAAGAAAATATCTTTCCAGAGACTCTGTGTGTAAGAATATTTCAGAACTTACTTTCCCATGTGAAAAACGGTGGACCTCAAATGTCCCATAAGTCACGACAGCAATTTTTCGTTGCTTACGTAATGCAATGATACTTTTCAAACTAAGTATGGTGTTTACATAAACTGTGATATGATGGATCTAACCATGAACTGAGAACAATGCATTTGATGCAACTATTTTCTCAAAATACTGGTTTGAAATTGCTGAAAATTGTCATTTTGTCCCATAAGTCACAATGGAATTGACCCAAAGTCAAATGTGTGCACAGAGTCAAGCTAAGAATTCTATGAAGCTTCCACTTTACACCCGTATGCAATTGACTTTCTCAGTATTGATGTGGAAAAAAAGTAACTGACTTCACTCTGGGAGATGTGTTCATGAAGACACCCACCCTGCAAACAAAGAAGGCTCTCTTTCAAACCTGAAATATGTCAGAAAGTTATACGTAGATTTCATCATTCTTGTTACTTTCTAGTAGAAAATCTATTGTGACAGTGCAAAACCCCAATGACAGTTTGGGGGTGATTTTCTTTTATCTTACTGTTCTAAGAACCTGTGTCGATGGATATAGATGCATTCTCTAAGAGGTGGCTTTATCTTTCACCACATTACAGTAGAAGCTTGCATCATTAGATCTTTCTAGAATTTTCCACAAATTACTGTAAAAGTGGAAATTTTCGCGGTGTTGAAATTTTCGCGCATTTCGCGCAACCAGAAACTAGCGCGAAAATAAAAACACGCGAATATTTTTGCTTGCCATACATTCCTGTGCGTGATGTCTTGATTCCGCGGAATTAAAAACACGCGAAACTCTTCTGACCCGGCCTAGCGCGAAAAATTAGTCGCGCGAAAATATCCACTTTTACAGTAGTCATAAATGTACCTTGCATACTTGCCAACTAGTAAGATTTTATCAGATTCAGTAAGATTTTTTACGTTAAAAATAGCAAAATCAGATTTTCTGTCAGAGAAATCAGATTTTTTAAAAATATTTAGATATACCTTTCATGTGTATTTTCTGAAGATTTGACCGAAGGTAAGATTTTTAACTTCAGTTTGCATATGAAATAAGATTTTTGCAATCCACGAGTAAGATATTTCATCTTGAAATGTTGGCAGGTATGACCTTGAGTACTTCAGAAGCATTACATTCAAATAGTGATGCTAAGCAAAAGTAGCATGAGTACAATGCTGCAGGGCCCAGTTTGAAGTGGTCAGAAAGAAAAGATTGTGTCACTGGTTAGATAACATATTTCTCTGCAATTACAACACTGATGTTTGAACTGCTCCGTTATTCACAAAATATCGTGTTTGATTGAAGCTCATACACAATGTGGTACAGCAGTATGATTTAAAAAAAAAAAGAGAGTGGATCTAACTGTGTGACAAACAACTGAAAGCCGATGTTTTATTACATCACACTTGTGGTTTTCCTTGTCCACTTAGTACGATGACCCCAATGCAACCATCGCCAACATCCTGACCGAGGTTCGCCACTTGGGGGCAGCAACCGACTTCCCGCCAAACAAACTCAAGACTGGGCATGGGGAGTACTGCATCTACGTCCTGGACAAGTTGGCTGATGAGGCTCTCAAGAAATCAAGCTTTAAGTGGGGAAAGTAAGGCGCCCTCTCTTGTCTCAAAAGAAGCTACATTTGTAGCAATCATTAACACAAAACTGAAAAGAAAAATAATGAGATATCCAGGCTTTGTATAATCAGGAAGAATTCAGAAAATTTAAACTGTTCAACCCTTAACTCTTTATGTACCATAGTTTAAACTCCCTGTGTGCCACATTATTCTGAGACAGCAACCTGGTTATTCTTCGGGAAAACATTCTGTTTGGGTTTTTTTTTTCAAATCTGTGTAACTTTTTATAGATTTTTGTTACCCTGGACATGTAATGAGCAAAGTTGTAGAGAGAATGGCAAGCTTTGCTTTGTTATAAATTGTATAAAACAAATCTATTATTGTTTTTCTTTCAAATAACCAGTATCTACTAACATTTGATATTATAGAGGCACAACTTTTGCATACGTGTACATAACAGTGACAGAAACTTAGAATTGACTTGCAAATCCGGTCGGGAACACCGCTTTATAGTCAATCACCACATGAAATGCAACCTACATTAGACAGGAATGAAATTGCAAGAAACACTCTCATCGTACTGGGGCATTTGGCGATTTATCAGTCAGTTTGGGTGGATTTGTGCGTTTGAGCAGAATATGTGAACTTGGCACGCCGTCGACTGAGTCAGGCATGTGAACGTGGCACATAAAGCGGTAATGCCTTTTGTTCACTGATTGGCACATCCAATGGAGTGCACAGATATTTTGAAGCTAAATGCCAACGAGGAGAGAAATTATTTAATCCCCTCTAATCCTTACTGGGTCACCATTGTCTTCCTGTTTTACTTTGGCATGTTGCCTCACCTCAATGAACTTGCTAACTCACCGTTAAGATTGGTCAAGTTTTGAGTGGTTAGCTGAAAGCTGCTGAAAACATCTGGGCAAGTTATAGCCAAGTACCTGAGCACATTAGGGGTTAAGCAACAATGTCATTTTAATTGCTACATTGAAGCACATTAGGCTTCTACCCATCATAGTTGTGTCTGATATGTTAGAAACAGACTGGAAATTTACTGTGAATACCAGCAGTGCTTGACGGGGGAATCTCATTTTAACCCTAAAAGGGCTGGGGGGGGGGGCAGAATCCGCCCCCCCCCCCCTTGACGTTTCGCGCTATAATTCTGTAACGCGAGAAGGCCTCATCGCGAGGCTTCTTGACTTTCTTCGTTCAAGTCTCGCGCAACTTTTGAGACCAAATTTGCAACGTCCGCGCATACTTTTGCGAAGCCACGCCCATTTTTGTAACGGAATGTCGCTCCAAAACGGGCACAATTTTGTGATTTTGTGTACATTTCCTATGGAAAACAGTGCTCTGTCATGAAAGGCATAAAAACCTGATTATTTTTACAATTAATCACTTTCATTTATTAATTTTGTGCTAATTATGGTAGAAAAGTGGTCAGTGACAATTTCCAATGAAAAAACAAAGAAAAAGCAAAAGTTGAAAAACAGAGAAATACATAAGAAATTCTGAAAACAATAAAATACATAAGAATTGAAATGAGTTTTGGAAGTTTTTGTGATGTACAATTGTTGAATATGCTAAAACAGATTTACAGATCAAAAATTAGACTCTCAATGCTTTTAATTAAGGTAAAATATCACCTTGAGCTTAATTTGCATAATTAATTAATTAAAATTAGAAATTGATTGTTTCAAAAAATCTTATGACACAATCTTGTAGATTATGACGCGGGTCTCACGCATGCAAAATTTCATCGCGATCGCACCACCGATGGCCGAGATCTCGGGGGGGGGGGGGGGGGGGGGGGGGGGGGGGGCGGAATCCCCCCCCCCCCTTGAGCTTAATTTGCATAATTAATTAATTAAAATTAGAAATTGATTGTTTCAAAAAATCTTATGACACAATCTTGTAGATTATGACGCGGGTCTCACGCATGCAAAATTTCATCGCGATCGCACCACCGATGGCCGAGATCTCGGGGGGGGGGGGGGGGGGGGGCGGTATCCCCCCCCCCCCCCGGGCCAAAAAACCCGGCCCCTTTAGGGTTAATGAGGACCTATAGTAACAACCATAGCAATGGATCTTGTTACATCAGGTTTCTCACTTTATCAGGATACAAAAAAAAAAAGAAATATAAAGAGTTAGGACCTGCAGTTATGAACCAGGAAGAATAAAGTGTTGTAGTCAGTCAGTGCCTAAGTATAGTCTTGCATCTTTCCAGACCCATGTATCCCGAGGAAGAGACGGAGGAGGAGTCCACCATGGACGGTGATGTAGAGCTCACCCTGGACAAGGTGGAGGATGAAATTGCTGTAAGTCTTGAACAGAGACTAATCAGACTTGTTAGGTTGTTAGGCAGGCATAAATATTCACAATTGAATGACACATGCCTTAAAAATTAAGATAACAACAACGACAAAGTTGGGATGCCAATCCAAAATAGGAGGCTGATCCAAATGAAAACAGCTGTTATAAGAGTTGGTAACAATGTTTCTGGTGTACATATTAACTATGGAAAATGGAACTTTGGAAAATTACATAAAATTTAACAACAACAGTGATTGCAAGGCAAACATAATAATCCCCCTGCCAGTGCATTCTAATTACTTATATACGTGGTTGAAGTGGTTGTGAGCTTTCAGTTGTGCATGAATGTGAACAGTGTTCTTTTTTTTTCTTCTTCTTCTTCTTTTTTCCATGGCAGTCTTTCGACAAAAAGAGAGAGAGAGAGAGAGAGATATGCAGTTTGTGCCCGAATATTCTCTTTACAACTTGAACGATGCTAGCAAATTCATTGTGTATTTCATAGATATTCATCATTTTGTTTTTGTTTTTGTTTTTGTTTTTTGTTTGTTTGTTTTTTGTTTGTTTGTTTTTTTTTTAATGCAGGAGGAAGACATTGAGGAGGAGGAAGAGAGTTTCCTGGATCTGGAAGGACTGAGGAATTTACAATCAAATAAGGTAAGAGGGTCCTGGGACCTGTTTCATAAAGATTGAGGGTAAGTTGCAGTCGATCGCAAATTGTGTTTCATAAACAACTTTGAAAGTGATTATACCCAGTCTACTGAAAGTTGCTCCTGATTTTTCTTGAAATCAAGCGGAAGTGTCTTTATGAAATGGTCCTTGTGCTCAATACTGAACTTTTGCTCGATTCAACAAGTTACGCTCAATAAATCAAGTATAAGATCTGCTAAACAGTGTTTTTCATTCAAACTTGCCAAACTTCAAACCATTTAAGGTTGGAGAGGTAGATATCAACTTAGAAAGTGCAATATTGAAACTATTTCTCCCCCGTTTATCTCATTGTGCCTAACGAGCCAAGATCTTATAATTAGAATGTTCCAAATTTATCACAGCAGCCTCAAAGTGTTGTGAAAGATTGAGAAGGGTACTTTAGAAACCTAACACCAACCTCTACATTGAATAAAGCACACACATGCAGACCCACGCACAGATACAAACAATGCATCTGATTGTTGCATATACTGTTTCAGCAAGTCACAATGTTTTGGAAGGGAAACTGACAATTATATGCACATGTATTGTCATTAACAAAAGTGTGAAGGGTTAAATATAGAAGAAAATGGTCAGGTAATGCTACAATAAGATTTATCAAAGTGTTACAGCAAATGCATTCTTCACAGGGACTAGGTGTTCAAATTGTATGATTATTTTTCATATTCTCCATCAGTGCAACTTCAACTTCCAGCTCACCACTGCCCTTTTGACTGTCATTATTTGCCTCCCTTACACTCTCCCTTTGCTATTTCCCTCCCCCAGTCTCCTCTTTTTCAGGTCATCTTTAATAGTCGTTTCAAAGACTACATACACATGGTGTTACTGCAAACGTCTCTTCCTTTATTTCTAGTCATGTTCATTTACTTTCCAAATGTTTGTTAATCCGAAAATGGAAAGATGGTGCGTACTAACAAACTTTCAGAATTATGAACCTTATGTCATTTTCGGATTAACAAACCTTTAAAATAACAAACCTCTGGAATAAAGAACCGTATTTCATTTTCGGATTCACAATCTTTTGGAATAATGATCCTTCTTTCATTTTCGGATGTACAAACCTTTAGAATAACAAACCTCTGGAATAAAGAACCCTATTTCATTTTTGGATTCACAATCTTTTAGAATAATGAACCTTATTTCACTTTTAGATTAATGAACCTTCAGAATAACAAAACTTTCGAGGATATCAAACTATGGGAATAACGAACCTTATTTCATTTATGTATTAAAGAGCATTCTGAATAACAAACTATAACCCTTTTTTTATGTGTCTTTGCTGTTCTTGTCCAGGAGGCGGCCGAGAGCTCGCGACCGGAGGAGATCATGGAGGCTACGGTGGACGCCAGCGAGTGGAAGCTGGAGGTGGAGCGGGTCACTCCCTCGCTCAAAGTTCACATCCGCACCGACAACAAGGACTGGCGCACCCACGTGGACCAGATGCACACACACAAGGACGGCATTGAGACCGCCCTCTCAGAAACAAAGGTATGTCACTGTGCATACGCATGTTCTCTTAGCTCTTTGTGTGCTACAATGTAAGCACCCTGTGTGTCCCATTAGTTTGAGATCGCAGCATGTGAATGCTCTTGGAAAACATTCTGTTTTTTCAAAAAAATGGAATTTCTAATAGAAGCATTTATACTAGAAATTTGGTACAGAAAGTTTGCAGACAAGATTGCAAGCTTTGATGTGATGAAAATCTGTGACAAAGCCACAGCACTGATGCTTTTGGTGTACAGTGGCATATGGCAATTTATAGAGCGTAGTTTCACGTTTGAGCATACTGTGTGAAGTGGGCAAGCTGTCGACTGACTCAGAGGTGCAATCGTCTAAGTGTTTTTTTCTTCATTTTAGCTTGGTCATAATTTACTGATGGGATTGTTCTTTTCTCGCTTGTTAGTGTTATGCTGTATGACCTTAAAGCACTTACACATTATGCAGCATGAATAGGTTTACCCTGGTAATGGTTTTAAGCAGAGAGCAAAAAGGAATACATAAAAGATCACAATAGTGAAGGGTTAGAAGCAGTGTTTTCCAACCATTCATTGACTTTTGGGTCATGAAGAACAGGTCATGGAGTCATGCAGACATTCGTAGAAGTTGCTATAAGTTTATTAGAAACGGCATACATAAGAAGTGAACGCAAACCAAAAATGAACACACACTTCACTTTTTATGTTTGTCATTTTGCTTCTGACAAAGATTCTGCTGGGATCAAAAGCTCAGGCTCTCTTTGACTCTCTCTTTTTTCTCCACTAACTTGTTATTACTGGATGTGTAGTTTTAGCAACTACTTTTTTTTTTTTAAAGATATTATTCAGAGGGGTAAAGGTTCAGGTGTGAGTATTTTTTTTTCCTGCTTAAGTTTTTTAACAGTACAATTCAGCGAAAGAACTTTGTTTAGTGATTAAAAAGTGAAGACTAGCATCTTTAATGCTCTGGAGCAGGAAAGCTTTTTTTTACAATTCTTTTGTTTCTTGGATAACCAATCCATCTTCTCATATCCCTCTTCTTAATTCATCCTCTTGTACCTGCTCTCCTCGCCCCTCCCCCCCCCCCCCCCCCATGCCACCTTTCACCCACCCACCTTCCAGGGCCACCTTGATAAACTCCACAAGGAAATCACCAGGACGCTGGAGAAGATTGGCAGCCGAGAGAAGTACATCAACAACCAGCTGGAGCACCTCCTACAGGAGTTCCGCAGCACCCAGGATGGCCTGGCAGAGGTGAGATGGTGCCCCCCTCCTGAGTGTGTGGCTCCTCCAGACTGAATGAAACATATCTGACTTTGCTTTTTTTTTTTTTTTTTTTTTGCTTATAAAGAAAAACAGCAAACATGATTCATTCTATCAAGTTTCTAACAACATATTCCTATGTAAGAGAAACGTCACTTTGACTCTCATAATAAGCACCAAACATAATAATGTAGTTTGTATGGGGGATTATAAATTCGTGATTTAGTGAATGGATCCTTGTTCACATCTTCTAAGACTGCCGATAAGAGTTGGATACAGCAATTACTCAAATTGACATACTCCTAAAAAGTATTCAATTTCTCCTCAATAGTGCAAGGAGATGAGTATTAATGTGGTTGAAATTCGGTATGACAACAGAATGAGATTCGAGAGATTTGAGATTCTACGTCTGTGTGTACTGATAGGTGGAAATCAGATATCAGTGATTATCCTGTACACAATTCTTTAAGGGTATTCCCAAATAAACATGTATATCTGAATTGTACCATCCTTCCCATTACAATGTATCCCCATGCTACCAGGTCTCTAATGTGGCAATGTCTTCATTAAGAAACAGAAACACACATTCTGACACTCTTTACAAAACTAGATGTTCTCTTGATGTGAGACCATCTGCTGTGAAGAACATCTAAGTTGTGAGACAATCTTAAGCAGAGGGATGAAGGTTGAGGTGTAAATCTTCTTCAAATTTTCTCCCCTTCAAACGAATTTTGTAAGATCGCAGCTGCTGATCTGTAATTTAACAAACATGTTGGCAAAATGAACCACAGGACTTGAACCTGTCATCTACTGCTTTTTGGGCAGCAACACTACCAGCAGGCTATCCCTGGTTGCAAGCAGTGACACAATGAACTTGGAACAAATACCCAAGCTCCGAAATTCCGACATTGCTGTGTTAAGTAGTCCAAGGTGGAAAAAAATTTAAGAAAATCCATGTCTCAACATTTAAATTGTTGTAAAAAGCTGGATGAAATCCATAGAAAAGTTCACAGCATCCACTCACTATCCTCTCCCTTGCCCCGTGTCTCGTCTCTGGGCGTGGTGCAGGTGAAGGAGCAGTACCGTCAGGCCAGTGGAGGGGTGACGGAGCGGACCAGGCAGCTGGCGGAGATCACCGAGGAGCTGGAGCGCATCAAGCAGGAGATGGAGGAGAGGGGGTCCAGCATGACGGACGGATGTGAGTCATGTTGTCATGGAGACCACAAGTGGTCTTATTTCTTGCAAACCACAGTAGAAGTTTATTTTTGTCTTTGTTTTTGTTTATTCAGAAGCGGGATTGAGGAGTGAAAGGGGCTGGTTAAAATTTAGTGGACAAATTTTGACATTGCTGCCAATAAAAGTGTGTTAGTCATATGAAACCTTGGCTATCACATGACACATTGATTTGATTTTTTTTTTTTTTTTTTTGCTATGTTATTGCATTAATGAAGATAATGTTGATACAGTGTAATCGTTCATCATTTTGTTATCATTGGTGTCATCATCGTCATTTTCATCACTGGTATCGTTATTAGTGAAAGTAGTAGTAGTAGAAGTAGCAGTAGAAGTAGCAGTGGCAGTAGTAGCAATAGTTCTCTTTAAGTAATAATACTACTGCACATGTCCGTACTAGTTTAAAAAGTAGTAGTCAACAAGGAGACTGACACCTCTTGAGATGTTGATAAGGTTGTTTTAACACTCATTCTCTTGTATTGTTTATGTCCTTCTCTCCCTTTCTCCCTCTCTCTCTTGTCAATCCCTCTTTTTCTCAACCCGTCTCCCGGGCCTGGCTGGGCGTGGTCATCCTCTCAGCTCCCCTGGTGAAGATCAAGCAGTCATTGCAGCGACTCAAGAACGAGGTCATCCAGATGGACGTGAGGATAGGGGTGGTGGAGCAGTCCCTGCTGCAGGCCAAGCTCAAGGACAAGACCAACATGCAGCGCGACATGAACAAGCCCGTTTCCAACGGCAACGACTACGACTACTGAGATGTGAAACCCTCTGTTGGCCCAAATTCAGCATCAAACATTTTATATGACCAATGGGACATACTTTTATACGTTTCTCAGCCCGCTAGGACATGTTGAGGCCCATCTCATCTCCAGATGTAAATCACCATAACTACCGTGACAGCAGTCTGCACCCGTGGGATCCAGGTGCGTCTTTGATTCAGGTTGCTATGAAGATCGGGGAACTTGTCCACCTCTAAGCTGACAGCGTCACACCTTGCAGATAATAGACCATTCCAAAGTTAACTTGTATATCAAATTCTCACCAATCTGCCTAAGACTGTGCATCTTATATTTATAAAAATGCGGCATGTACTGGTATGTAAACAAAACGGCAGATTGTGAACCCATTTTCAAGTATCTATAGTCATACATCCAGTGCAAAACTTAACCTGAAGAAATTTACCAATGCATGGTCATGCACAAATTCTCCGGAAGATTATTCCTGACTTTTGTTACCATCTTACCCTACATGTGGCAGGGCAAACAATTTTTTGGAAGTATATTGATGTGGCCACTTTCTTAGCGATGATATTCTTACCACACTATCAGTCAATCAGGGCAGTATTTCATGAAACTTGTCAGTTATCAACAACTGTATTAATGTGCTGAAATTGTTACATCTGATTGGCTGAGAGCAAATTTGTTACTGAAAATCACTGGCAAAACACTTGATAAAATGCCTCCCAGATCATACAAATTCTGACAGCCTTCTCATCACTGTGAAAATGGAAATTTTCGCACGACCAAAAACTTGTTCTTATCCTGCCAAGCATGAAGAATTGCTTGCGCAAAAAAATATCCAGTTTTACAGTATTGCACTAAGTGACTCACAAACCTAAATCCTTCGTCGTCAAAACTGACTGAATGTGAGAATACAGGTGTTGATTGTATGGTTATCACAAACCAAATTCTTTTAGAGGTTGACAAAGAATGTACATTATCATTTCCTGTTTAACAGCCAAAAGGAGCTTATTTGCAGCAACCATCACTGTCTTCACTTCAGAAGCTGAAAGGCATTAATTGCTTGAACAGTTTTTAATGCCATTTTGCTTGTTATCTGACTTTGAGCAAATCAAGGGTGACAAATCATGCTGTAGATTCAAGCAAAGATCGTCGACCGTTATTTCTTGCAGCACATGAATCAATCTCTGTCCCTGCCAGGGATGCAGCAGTATAGTAGTCCCATGCTGACAATTTAAAATCAGCTCTTTCAGATTTTGATGGATTACTGTTATGAAGGATTCACTGGAAATTTGTATAAATAGTGTTGTTTCAGAGTAAACAGCACACTTGGAGGAAGTGAGCACACATTTTAATTGTGATATTGTTCAAAGTAATGCTTTTGCATCATCAATCTACCAGCATTTGCTATTTCAGTGAAACTCTCAGGCTGTGAGTAGTTGCTTACTCAACTTAATAACAATAGCATATAATTTCTACATTATCACAAGTTTTTTACTTCACAAGTGAAATATTGAAATAAGCGTGGACTATTAATCATTTGCAATCTTAACCTGTTGAAGACTAGTCCCGAGTAAACTCTGGCAGGTGTCTGTGGAAAATTAGTGTTATAGCATGATCAGCTCATCTTCAACAGGTTAAAGGTCAGTTTGACACCAGGGCCCGCATTTTATCAAAAGATATAATCGATTATAAATTCCCTTTCCACACAGGCTGCCATAGACTTACCATAGAAATCAACTTTAAAATCAATTACAGTAAAATTCTTTATAAAAAGGGGCCCAGGGGTGATGAGAGTTGGATATTATCGTTGCATTGACACAATGTGTGCATTACTGTCTTAGGGGATCTGTATACTGCAGATAGTGTCATTTCCTTTACTTGTTAGCACTTGTTAATTGCTGATGAATAGAGATTATCTAATCCCCCTAATCCCCTAATCCCCTAATCCCCCTAATCCCTGTTATGTCACCGTGGCCTCCAGTGGGACCATAGCACATTGCTACACCTGAGTAGGCTTCAAGTTGCTTTTAAACTAGGTTAAGTTTGGCTGGCTTAGTCATTACTAAATGGATTACTGACTGGATAACTGAATGCTGGTGGAAAAACTTGGCAAGTTAATGCCTGGGCACATAAAGGGTGGAGTAGTGATGTCATCATTGTACAGTGCATTCCTGTCGTAACGAATTTGGTTATAACAAGATTCTTGTCACAGCAAAGTTTAAATTGAGGCCCGCAAATCATCGTCTATATATCTTCATATGCTTCACTGTTCAGTTGCATCAAAATTTCTATATATCGATAGAAAACTGCTGGTCCTGAGAAGTGCGTTCTAATGGGAGTCACCTGTAATTGTCATATTATTGTAGCACATTTGGGCTTCTACCTGTTTCACTGCGTCTGGTCCGTTCAAAACAGATCAGAAATTTACTATTGATTATACCCGTATTTCATTATAACAAGGATCTGTTAAAAGCCAGAACAAGAACGGTGGACTCCCGTTATAACAAAGTCCTCGGGACCCGCGGTTTTCTTTCGTTATATCGAAATTTCGTTATAACCGAACAAATAAACAATAAAAAAAAAAACCGATAAGTTTGCTACCTGGATTTTTATTTCATTGTAACCAGAACTTTTTTATAACCATGTTCGTTATAACGGGAATGCACTGTACCTTGTTATATAATTTTTCTCACTCTCTCAGGGTACAAAAAACAGGAAAATAGGAACACTTACACATTTGTAGGACCTGCACAATCACCTTGTTATAATCGTGTGTGTTATATCTGACCATTTTATGAGGTTCAACTGTACAATGCACTCCCCTTGTATCAAACGTGGTTATACAATTTTAACAAAATTTTGGATACAACGAAGTAAAATTCATGTTCCACAATTATAATCTATAAATCTTTATATACTTTCTTTGTTGGGCTACGACTGAATCTAGATGTAATGCAAGAAAACTGCTGATCCCAAGGACTTTGTTATGATGGGAGTTTCCTGTATTCCAGTAAATAAGATATCCTTTTTTAATCATGACATAATTCAGGCTTGAAACGGTAGGTTGAACCCATCATAAACTCTAACACATGGCAATTCCCCAAAGATTGGGTCAGGCTAGAGACCCACTTCCCATTGGTTTTCAGGTCAAAGTTACTATTCCTTGAAAGGAGTGGGCAAAGTATATACATATGCATGTATTTGTTTGCAGGAAGTCAAATAGCTGAGCACAGAGTTGTGCATACCTTCGTAAATTAGCATATATGTACATAGAAATGTGTTCAAAGTGTGAATAAAATGATAGTCTTCTTCAAGATGCTTTGTTTGAAATAGAGTCATCCCTTTGTCTGATCCTGGTGTGTGTGGAGCTTAATCAATATATCGTGTCACTACACTTTCAGGCCCTGAATAGAAAGGAACAAAAAAAAAAAAAAAAAAAAAAAAAACCACTCATACATTTTTGTCCTTGAATAAAAGCCACTCATACGTTTTTGTCCTTGAATATCAGAATATCGCATCAAACTTGTTTTCTTGAATAGATAGAAAAAGTGAGATGTTACATACTATCTGCTTTTGTGTAGAAAAAAAAAAAAAACCACTTATCTCCTGCCCTTGAATAGAAGCAAAAATCACATCCTTTCTGCGTTTGAATAGAAAATAAAAAAAAAAAAAATTTTTCATTATACTAATTAATTATGCTAATATATGCCGAAAATCATACATTTTGCTCTAAATCAGAAAGTAAAGCTCCTAGAATCCTAATTTTCGGTGATAACATTCTTTGTAGCATTCCTAACAATGTATTTGAAGAAAAAAAAAATCCGGTATAATGTATAATAAAGGTTGTGCAGCGTTGTAACGGTATGCGCGATTTTCGCGAAAATGGTGTCAAAAGATGCAGAGACTCCAACTCTCCCGCCGAAACCCCATTTTTGCAAAATCTCCCGTTCTCCCGCTGGAGATTAAATTTCTCCCGCCCTGGCTCTGTGTCGCCCGCTTGAAATTATTTCTTACTTAATTCCACCGTATGTTGAAAAATAAGCCTTAGATAGCAGGAGAGAGCATCTAGAACCCTAGAGCTTCCAGGCTCTTAAGCGGACCCTGGACCACGGCCACAAGGAAATTCGCGCTTCGCGCACATCAAGTTTGAGTCTCCCGTTTGCTAGGGGTTTCAGGCGGGAGAATCTCCAGATCAGAAGGTGCTTGGGGTTGGAGTCTCTGAAGATGCGCGAGACTTTGAAGTAAAAAGTCAGCGAACGGCGCGGTCAAAAAATTTCGCGTGGCGGAATAGTCGCGAAAAAAGTCGGGGGGGGGGTGATTCAACCCCCCCCCCCCCCCGTCCTTTTTAGGGTTAGAGGGGGAGGTTTGTTTTGTTTTGTTTTGTTTTGTTTTGTTTTGTTTTGTTTTGTTTTGTTTTGTTTTGTTTTAGAGGAGTAGCAACGTCTGTGTAGAAAACAAGACAAAAACGGGTGTAATGACTGCACGGCTAAGCAGGGAGTTCGGGGTGGCGTACAATTGTATATTGTGCAATTTGTTTATCGCTATGTATGGTTGAGGGGTCTAGATCTCGCGCACGTAAATTTGAAATGCTCTTATAATAGAAGTTATTCTAAAATCGTACCTGAATTTCTCAATGAATATCACGAAAAAGCAGAAAAATCACCTCCCAGAATCTCCTGATGATACGATGACGGAGTAGTGCGCTGTCGCCGTTTGTATGTCGGACTTTCTTTTATGCGTTCAATTTCTCGGGGTATGTAAAGATCGCGCAGCTGCCCTCTGTAGTTTCATGCGTGAAAGTGTCTGCCCCTCTGCGGCTGTAACGTGCTCCGGCTTTCGTAGAATATTTTTTCACTTGATATTAAATTTGTCCCTGTTATAAGCAACAGCAGTTTTACCTAACTTGTGTATATTATTGTTATTATTATTATTATATGTGTTATTATTATTATCATTATTATTATTATTATTGTTATTATTATTATCATCATTATTACTATTATCACCACCACCATCATCGATCATCATAATCATCATCATCATTATCATTTTCATTATTATTATTATCACTTCCACCACCATCATCATTTTATCATTCTTATTATCATTATTTCTATCATTGATATTTTCATAATCGTTAATGATTTTCATTTATAAAGTTTTCTTACAATATTTCTAATCACTTTAACCAATAATATACACGTAATATAAAATGGAAAAAAGTAAAATATGAACATATACTTTGTGTGTGTGTGTGTGTGTGTGTGTTTGTGTGTGTGCTTACCCATTCGTCACCCTCTCATTTTCGTCACCCATTTGTCACACTCTCATCTAATTTGTTTTCTTCATATTATGGCCCTCCCCTGTCACAAATATATCACAAGTTAGCGCAAGAAATCACAAGCAAATTCAAATTGAAATCACACTTCAACTTCGATAGACTGAAATATTTATTCCTTTGTAATATTATAATCGTTGTGTTAAAATTTGACTTAAAACAACATTTATTAACAGTATTTCAGCGTAGCTGGCAGCATACATTGTTCTTGTGTATGATGACGTCACGTGGTAAACGATCGATCGAACAAATTACGAATTCTATCGACTACGAACGAGACAAGCGAGACGACACGTCTAGGCTACAACATCCTTAGAACAGATTTTAAGGGAAGGTAGGTTTGCACAAGGTAAAAAATTGGAAATTTAGTGGAAAATTCGTTGGAAATCAAAATTTCTTACCTGCTTCCTTCTCATGTTGAGCGGTAAGTCAGGTATGTTTATTCCATGGGCGTATCGGCAAATTTTGCGCTTAGTCCTACGCGTAATATCGCTTGCTATACGCAGTTACGCTATGCGCGATCATTAAGTCCCTGCGCGAGACCTAGTACCCTCACTATATCTATAGTCTAACTGCCCTTGGTCAGACTTTTTCTAACACTTCCAAATCGTAGCAACTGCAGTTACCGTTTGAAGGCTGCGGAGGTGTACAGCGTAGACATGCCAGGATTGAGGGGGATGAGGTTAACACATTCTGTACCAGGGATACTACTGGGATAGTCCTATCAATACAATAATCATATGTTATGTGGTTTTTTTGTACCGTTTCTGAAAGTAGTACACAAAGGGTTAAATTGGTACGCTATTACTGGCCCTGCATGAAGCATAGATAAAAAAAAAATCTCTGTCACCTTCTCCTGTGATATCACCTGTAAACTTTATACCGTTCCCGACGATTGCCAGTCACTGAGAAGCGAACCGGAAGGAGCCGGCATCGCATCACTTACCCCTATTGCGGCGTTGGATGTGTGGAGCGGACCATCTCACTGGGTTTGCACCTTTTTGGATCACCCACTCTTCCACCTCCATTGTAAATCATATCCGCGAAGGACAAAGTAGTTTGCCTCTTACAGAGAGAAAAGAGTATGGTCACACCAGAGCCAACACTAATTGCAAGGCAGAGACATACTATTAACTGAGTAATCTTGCCGTCCCCAGTTAAAAACAAACAAAGAAAAACAAAACAAAACACAAAAATTAAATAAAAAGAACATAAGTGTGTATAAACAACAACAACAACAACAACAGCAAATATACAGTACTCTTATTGTTCTAGCAGCCACCTTTTTGTTGACCATGTATACCTTAACTGGATTACATTAATTTCTAATATTTCTTATGTAACAGCATGAATATGACACTTTTTATGGGGGTGTAACTTTGTATCGTTTCATTCATTCTTTCATCGTCTCGTTCTTCGAGAAATGCTGAATAAGGTACATCACTTTCACTCCAGCAAAAACAAATTGAGTGAAATAAAGATAAATAAACGCATTATAATAAAAATTGGTGATAAGTTTTTCAAATAAATCGAGATGAATCCCCCCCCCCCCCATTACAAGTATAAGTAAAAGAAAATGCTATTTTGGATTACTAGTATTGCATCACAACGTTGAGCCTGGCAGGAGGGTTGCACGTCGTATACTTAATATAGCAGCGGCGAAAATTGGAAATTCCACTCAGCGCTATTGTCCCATTTCCTCCGCAGGCATTATTCTTCCAGAAAAAAAAAATTAAAAAAAATAAAGAAACTCATGACTTCAATTCATGGAACTGCACAAAGTTGTTGTTGTTTTTTTTATCTGTATGCTGCTCTGTTAACGTTAAATCGTAGTGCAGCACTTTTATTCATCATACAACGTCATGTTGGCCTCAAAAGGATTGATTCTGTACGTTGTATTGTCCGGCTTTTCAGCCGAAAAGCATGTTCAATACGTATACAGGCTCTGTTGGAAAAACAAAAAAAAAAAAGATGTTATAAGCCAGTCAGATTACTCCACGCGGGGAGTTGTTTGTGATGCATATGGCACTAAATGGATTGGATTCTGTCTGCTATATTGTCACGTTTTTCCTGTTGGAAACTGATCTGTGGTGCCCGTTTGCTCTGTAAAAACATTTGAAAAGACTACATCCACGTCGCTCAGTCCGTCCCTTAAAAATCTTACGCAAATGTGTGCGTGTGTGTGTGTGTGTGTGTGTGTGTCTGTGTCTGTGTCTGTGTCTGTGTGTGCGTTTTGTCCATGTGTGTATGTCGGTATGTTCTAGCGATCATATTTGGTTGAAAAAGCTCAGGGGATATAGGCCTGTTATGACGGCACATTTATCTTTTATTACTATTAGCAAGGGCCCTCTGGTAGGGCAGTGACAACCTCTGTGAATAAAGAAGATCATATTATTATTATTATTTTTATTATTATTATTATTATTATTATTATTATTATTATTATTATTATTATTATTATTATTATTGTTATTATTATTATTATTATTGTTATTATTATTATTACCATCTTCTTCTTCTTCTTCTTTTTCTTCATTTTTATACCGATTATATCTAGTAGAAAACAACCTTGGGCGCAATCTTGAAATCAGAGCAATAAATCGACAGAAGTTTGATTTCTTGCAAAGATACTTCAGAAGGTGATTGAAAATTTGAATGTCAGCAAGTTATTTGACATGACTTCACACGAGGGACATGGAAATCAATCCATTTCTGTTTATAGGACCGTTTAATGCTCGCCGATAATGCATCATTTATAGCGTGAATGGAGATATAAATTGACTATATTTTTCCTTGGGTCACGCCGACGAACTATTTTCCCAGTTTTTTTTTCTTTTTCTCGAGTATTTGAATTGTTTTGCGTGCTCTTCTTTATCACTAATAACGATCTTCTGTTGACCGTTTATGAAATTAATAATCAATACATCTTGAGACAGAATGTGGAATTCGCGACACTTTGCGCATATTAAGGTCGCGCTGTCAGATACGGTATACGATATGACATAATATATCATCTGTACATACATATTACGCCGTGTTATTGTCACAGTCAGAATCTGGGCCCCGTTTCATAAAACTTGTTATCAGTGACAAGTTGTCGTAGTTGTTATAAGCTACTGAAATCCTTGCATCAATTGGCTAAGAGCAAATTTGTCACAGAAATGTGGCAGTTGTCACTGATAACAGGTTTTCTGAAATGGGACCCAGATCTCACTACTTTCTAGAAGAAAGGCCTACCGTAGCAATAAAATTATTCTACGTGATTTACAAACAGGTGAACTGTATATTATGTATATAATATATATATATATATATATATATATATATAGAGAGAGAGAGAGAGAGAGAGAGAGAGAGAGAGAGAGAGAGAGAGAGATACATGTATATATATATATATATATATATATATATATATATATATATATATGTATATATATATATATATAATTCATTATTCCTTGAAAACAAACCAGGGCCCTGTTTCATAAAGCTGTTCGCAAAGTTACGAACAACTTACGAGTGACTGGTGATCAGTTCTGATGTGCTATACTTATCAGAATTTCCATAATTCAGCACAAGTACTGATCACCAGTCTCTCGTAAGTTGTTCGTAACTTTACGAACAGCTTTATGAAACACCCCCCAGGCCCGTTTCATAAAACTTGTCATCAGTGACAAGTTGTCATAGATGTGACAAGCTACTGAAATCCTTGCATCTGATTGGCTGAGAGCAAATTTGTCATAGAAATGTGGCAGTTGTCACTGATGACAAGTTTTATGAAACGGGCCCCCTGGTGTGGCTTGTGGCTTTCCTGGGATACTAGTAAGAGGCACCCTAAAAACAAATATCGGGAAAGGAAACACTTTGTTCGAAATGTTCGTAACACGGTAACACGGTTGCAATATAATTATTGTTATGGCTTAATTTTGTTATTGTTCTCTCAGTATCAACACTTGAGAAAGGGCGGCGAGACGCTCGAAAATTTGTGTGAAGAAATAAACCGTTGGTGAATACAGCATGAACTTTGTTGCAGCTTTGTTACTTATATATATATATATATATATAATTACATATATAGATTTTTTTCTCTCTAATTTATATATATATATATATATATATATATATATATATATATATATATATATATATATATATATATATATATAATGAGAGAGGAGGAGGAAGGGGATACAGGACTCGACATAAGCGGCTCAGTGGCCCTGGGCAACTTAGAAATGGTGTCGGGCTACCAAATTTATCTTTTGGCAAGATGTTTGATGGCTCGAATCACCAGTCAAACAGGTTAGTGTCCAGTCCTGATACCTATATTTACATATATATTATATTTCTATGTATATCATAAGTATATTACAATAGTGCGATCTTTTACATTGCATTGGATAACAACAAAAAAGCAAAGAAGAGAGAGAGAGAGAGAAAGATGACCAATAAAAAATGGGGATGAAATTACACATAAAAGGGCACTTCCTCTAAAACTAGATGAAACGTATATAAACGTATTCAAGTTTCGATTCACAAATTATTATGGAGGCACTATACTGTGCCAAAAACAATCCTGATGAGTGTGTGTGTGTGTGTGTGTGTGTGTGTGTGTGTGTGTGCGTGTGTGTGTGTGTGTGTGTGTGTGTGTGTGTGTGTGTGTGTGTGTGTGTGTGTGTGTATGTGTATTGGGAGAAACCTGCAGAATCGTTCTCGCTTCGGTGGATTTAATACTCCAGTGAGTTGAGAAAATTATCCTACTTCTATTGATTTTTCGTTTAGCTGCATAGTATTCTAAAGTGAAAGAGCAATAAATGTTTAGAATCCCACGACTCTTGCCGCCCTTGCAAATTTCGGAGAATTCTGTAATGAACGCAGACTTAAACACCACATCTCACACGTAGGCATTACATGTATATTAAGAGGTATTTCTCATGCCGTCTTAACGTTATTAAATTCCATCAATTATTTAGTAGTAGGAGTATTAAAAAATTGAAGAATTTGTCCAGATTTTGTAAGATAATTATGGCGAAGTGTGACTAGAATCATTTTTTTATTTTCAAGTAACTGGTTGTATTTTTTTTAGTAGTGCCAAAACTGTTAAGTGTGTCAGTTGACACAGTGTGCTCTATTTGTTGTTAAATCTTGCCGATATTATATTATTTATGTGTTGTGACTGCCAAAGATGTAATCCTTTTTATTGTGTGTTTCATAGTCATTGTATTTCTTCCATGCTCCGGGAGGGACCGTTTTAAGAAATAAAATTCATCGTCACTGTCACCCTGCATGCTCTCTCAAGCTCAGCGCTTTCTAGGAAGTCACTAATCCCGCGGATCTAGGAACGGGCACGTTCACCACATCAAAATTCAGTAAACAAGTCTAAATCACGCTACAATCACCCCATGTTGTTACAAACACTCGAGTCAGGAGTGTATAATATAGGTAGGATGTCATGCGGCGGAATGCGAGAAGTCTTGTTCGCTTGTTCTGCGTCTTGATCCGGCCTTGCGCACACCTGTCCGTGACGTCATGTTTGTCAGCCACATGACAAGGTGAAAGTGATTTCATTCTCGACGACTTACTGCAAATTAACCGCCATCGATAAATGAACTGAATATTAACCCACGCTAGAGAGGCCACGTCGAAAGACTTCCCAAAGGAAGAAATTTCTTAGCACAAGGTTACCCTTCTCTACCCCTTTGCCCATACTCACACTCCCCCCCCCCAAAAAAAAAAAAAAAAAAAAAAAAAAAAAAAACTGACATTACGATTGGATGGATGTGTGAAACTGAATGGCGTTATTTTTATCAAATTACTGCTTCGTCTTTAAACGCTTTGCGACAATAATATTGAAGGATGTGCGCAATTACATTCTTACGAAAATCCGCTGATAAAGAAACCCGGGGAAAAAAAAAGCCGGCCTGACTTCAGATCAAATGGAACGATACGAACTGAAATTATCGTTAAGCACACACAAAGAATAAAATACACCCCTCTCGAAAAAAAAACAAACAACAGAAAAACAAAACGATATTCTGTGCAAAGTGAAATTCAATGAAAAATGAATAAATTTCAATTTGAGAGAAAGAGAGGAGCGTTACAACAAGAGCCTTATTTTTTTTTTCTTGGTCACCTGTACTGTTTTGTTGTTGTTATTGCTTTTCTTTGGATTTTCGTCTTGTTTTTGTCATTGTTTATGGTTTGTTCGTTTGTTTGTTTTGCTTTGCTTTGCTTTGCTTTGTTTTCCGTTGCGTTTATGTTGTTTTCCTGTTTTTGTTATTGTTGTTGCTGGTTTGTTTGTTTTGTTGTTTGTTTGTTTGTTTGTTTTTTGTTTGTTTTTTTGCTTTAAATGTGGTATCATGGACAAACCATAGCGTCGGTAAACCAGAAGTACGACAACAGCACTAGTACCGCTGCATAATGTAGATCTAATCTAAAGGCTCTCCCCGTCATTCAAATCCAAGTTATAATCTTATTTTGGTAATAAGTGGGTTAATAACATCCCACAACCACTTCAGGCGTCTCCATGGATGCTTCTCCGGATTTTCTCGTCAAAGCACTGCTTTTCGGACAAGCACTGATCAGAGACGGCTAGCAAAGATTTACCTGTCAAAGAATGTGGAGCAGGGCTTCGTTGCCATGACAACAAAGATTGATAGAGCGCCAAAACTTTCGTGGAGATGTAAGAGGCGTCCATCGTAACCACACTCGACAAATCAGCGGAAAACACCCATTGATCAGACGACATCGTCTTTGTGTAAAATACGGTCATGTCACCAGAGCTAAAAAAAAAGAGAGAAAAAAATACGAGAAAAAAAAAGAAGGAAGATGGCAAGATAGGAGAGATAGAACATTTTTGTGGCTTTTCGTCGCTGAGCAGAGAAAGTCTTACAAGTCCATTAGCTGATTTCATAATAATGGCCGAACTAGGTCTGTTTCACAGAGTTCGACTCCGATATATCTCGATCTATTATGTAGGAAACGAAGTATCGCCGAACGCATTATAGTCAGATCTGCAGACTTGGTTTATCGACTTTGACTTGACGAGGATCCAGGCAATGTGAGAATTTACTGTAGGTCTGTTTGCAGTATCTAATTTAGATTTAACTTTTTCATACATAATTATCGTTGTGTTATTACTCACTACAGTGTATAAAGGTGGAACGATTTGCTTCTAGGCGATGTGCGTCAGTTTGTTAAAACGAATAATATTATGTTTTTACGCCGGAATATTGTCGGCAAATTTGTGCCTGCATGGTCAAATTTTCTCAAGAGTCATCTTGAAACATATCTGTCCAGTACAATAGGAATTTGATTATCTGAGAGGCATTTCATGAAGCGTTTTGTCGGATATTTCTTAACATACCTTCCTGCAGCCAATCAGATGAAAGGATTTCAGTAGCTTATAACCGTTTGTTAGAAAAAAAAAAAAGCTTCATGAAATGCCCACATGTTCTGTCAAAATAATTGGGGTCGAAAATGATATTTAACCTAAAATAAGTGTATCATCGCCAAATCATGGATACCTTGACAGGGAAGCTTATTTCAGAACTTACATTAATAACTCATGATAGAGAGACCAGCCTTATGGTTGTGGTGTTTGATAGTTTGCATGGTAAATGAGGGACAGAGGTTTGTGTTAAAGCTATGTGTATGTAATTCTTGAAATGACCACTTTTGGGCGAAAAAAAGACCATATAGAAAGAGGAGAGTGTAGGAAGGAAGCAACACAGGGAGAGTGTGAGAAAAGCATATCAGTAGCGACGGTCGAAGACTCGCGTGACCAATGTTGTCTCCATGTGCTGTTTGAATCTTGACATCTTTTTTTTTTTTTAACGAGGAGAATGTTTGTTCACATTTTTTTAACGAGGAGATTTTGTTCATTTCGTAACACTGATTTCCCTCATGTGTACTAGTGCGACGTGCCTTCGCTTCAAATCTATAAAAAGTAGAAGAGTCGACGTCATATGGCCCATGCTCTAAGAGAGATTGGCAAAAAAAGAAAGAGAACTTGATATTTGTAGAGAGGAATCAAAAGACGATCGTGTAACACGCGTCTCAGATATCACGCTCTCTTTTAGTATTATGTACTAGGCTAACCAAACGGATGCCACATACAACGGACACGTGGGAACAAATACGAACAACTGGATATTCACAGTGGGCATACTTTCATATCTTCTGGAATTTCAGGTGACATGACATGAGCTATAGTATACTAACACACCACTTCTTTGAAAAATATATGGAAGACCAGCTTGGAAAAGCTGAATATGGGCTATCTTCTCAGATGAAAAATGAACAAACAAACAGTACTCTCTAAAAAATAAAAAATAAAAAACAAAACCGAGTGAAAATGTTCACTCTTGAAGGAGTAAATAACCGAAAAGAGTGAATTCAGAGTGAAATTGGAGTGAACTTTGAGTGAAAATGTTCATTTTCACTCCAAATTCACTCCAATTTCACTCTGAATTCACTCTTTTTTGCATTCACTCCTTCAAGAGTGTATATATATATATCGCATTCCCGGCTCGCCGCAGAATAAAATGATAAGGGTCTGTAATATAAAACTACAGTCTATGAGATGATGCAAACTAGTCCCAAATAATTCTTATTAACCTACATTGCAATTGTAGTTCACTTTTCCTCGAAAGAGGGGATGATCTTTTCGTCGTATGATGTAGTAATGCACGAAAATGATGATAATAACGATACCTCGTGATGGAGCTCATCCTTGGTTGCCACAGTGATTGCTATCTTGCCACATACTCAAGTTTCTGTGTGGCATCTATGTGGTAAATAGGTCTTGGTTGTATGCATGAGAATGAGAAAACAATCAAGAAAATAAGAGTTTGTTGCGTCGCTCCAGAGGAGTTTTCTAGGATGAGAAGAGGAGCGAAAGATGACAGGTATTTTTTTTATTATTATGGCGGTAAATTGGTGAAAGTGCAAACGTGCAAATGTTCCTTTAGAACCCTCTATCGTTATCATAAGTATCATCTGCATTAAAAGCTAGATTTTGGTGAAAATGAGTGCATTGTAGCAAGTCTCTTGTTTTACCATTTATAGTTCATTTATGCAATCATTTCTTTTTGTAAAGTATAAATAAATCACATGGCTTCGGCAAAAATAGAAACATTATCCTAAAAAGAACAATGTTCCCTACAAATCTTTGTCCTCACGTCATCTGCATACGAAACTCTATTTTGGTTAACATTAATGCTGTATTGGAGCAAATCTCTCGAGTTAGTTTAGTTACCATCAACTTTTTTTTTCTACAGTATACTAGTACGTAAATCACACAAAAAATGTAGCTTATGCAGAAATTGAAACATAGCTCAAAAAATTATTCAACTGGAATTGGCATTGAACTGGCATTGGTACACAAATAGAAAAAACTTACAGAACCAAAGACATTAAATGCAATCATGCAAATAATGTCAAGGTGCAATATACAAAGATAATAATAATCTAAGAAACTATATGATTGCAATCATGCAAATAATGTCTACGTAAAATATACAAAAATAAGAACATAATTTGTTCATAATATGTTCATAATGTAAATATATCAAAATAATAAGTTCAGGATATGTTATGGACTTTCCCTGTATGATATTTGATAGCAAAGGGAAAGTTACTTTGTATTAAAACAGATAAATCAGAGAAGTAGAGCAGTGAAAATTTAGGGGATAAAATCAGACACACAGAAAGAGACTGACAGCCCTGTGTGACGTAATTGAGCAGCTCTCTATTTCTTTTTTCATACAAACTATAATTTTCATTTTTTCTCTAATATTTTTGTACAGAGAGAACTTATATATTGCTGAGGCGGACATGCAAATCTTATTACTCTTATCATAACTAACTATACCAAGGACAGATCTGAATAAAATTCTCTCGTGAGAAATATGAAACTCACTGTGGTTTGTGCGTATGTGTTTTGTGTGTGTATGCGTGTCTTTTTTTATGAACGGCTCGTTTGACAGTGAACGAGGCTCCTTGTAAACATAAAAAGTATATTTATCATACAGTTTCGTCACATTGCTTGTTCGTTGTGATAATGTTAGCGATGTGTAAGCGTATAGAAATTACAAACAAACAAAATATTCGTTATCAGTCGTAATATAAAGAGCAATATTGACAGCGCAAACATTTTTGGGGAATAATAAAAAATGATTATAACAGTATTGTATAGAGCAAAAACGAAAGTTAAGCCGTACAATGGCAGCATCGTTTATAGGCTCGGGAGAAAACTTCTGTAAATATTTGTTTTGTCATTGATACCCGCGTCCTTCAATTTTCGTTGATATGCAGTGAAATTAAAAAAAAAAAAAAAAAAAAAAAACTAACTGATCCTCTTGAAGCTTTCCCATTACCGTTCTTGGAAAAAAGAAATTTCCCAAATGTCGTCTGACAATGGAAAGTTTGTCGACCTAAAGGGAGAAAGGCAGGCACGCGGGGAGGGTAGCAAGTGAGGCATTGGGAGTCGCACATGGATGAACTTGTCTTCCTGCCTTATGTTTTATTTAATGGATATAACAACAATGTCTCTATTGTTTCCCCAACATCGACACTCTATAAAGGACAGACCAAAGGACTTTTTGTTAAATATGAAACACGCTACAAATAAAACAAGAAAAATTGTTCTGTTAAAAGTCTAAGTGACCACCAATAGACTTGCTACCTAACAATGCCTAACCCTGATGAGCCTTGCCTACCAACTCTGAGGACAGATTTTTCAAAGGCTTTTCCTGTAATCTCTCTCTCTCTCCTTCATATATAATATTTTCATCAATGTTTGTGTGTGTGTGTGTGTGTGTGTGTATGTGTGTGTGTGCGTGTGTGTGTGTGTGTGTGTGTGAGTGTGTGTGTTGTGAGATGATGACTTCATCACCTTGTCACATATCACATTGCGTTAAAACAGGAAGATCTTCCAAATGCTATAATGTTATAATTTCGTATTCTTTTTTTTTATTAAACGGATATAACCATTATAGTGACTCATTTATTTTTATTACTTATTCATACAAAAGTCAACTTGAATAATACGTGGTATACTGCTCTACTTCCACGTTTCAACCAGTAATTAAGGCAGGCGCGCATTTATATCCCTTCAGTGGATGGAGTTACGTCAACATAAACGCCACCCCTCCCCCTGTTTTTGTTTTGTTTTTGTTTTGTTTTTTGCTGCTGCTGCTGTTGTTAATGTTTTATTTCATTCATTTCATTTATTTCATTGTCATTTTTCTTTCAACAAAACATAACACAAAGTAAATCAAAAATTCAATTATCAATACATTAATACAATCAAATCAATACATTACAAAGCATGACAATCAATGGTAATCAACAAACTTATAAAGATATGCACACATACTGGAATTACAAAGTTACGTTTAAAGGGTTAAAAAAAAAGAGAACTGAGAGGTCCACTAAAAAGCATTGCTTGTAGATTATGGACCACTCTAAAATATCTTCAAAAAAAAATTATTATAATTACAAGTACATAATACATAATACAGAAAATAAGAAAAAATGAAACAAACAACACAGACACAACAACATGACATGACTAAACTGAAGGGGATACGATGGAAAGGAATAGAGCCAAAACAAAATCAAAGGAAAAAAGGAAAGAAAGAAAGAGACAGAGAGAATGTTTTAGTTGTTGTTGTTTATGATGATGATCTTGTAGCTCCACACCACTTACTTGTGCACCTGAGAGCCTAAACTGTTTAATGGCTTTTGTGGTATGTTGCAAGTGGTTGGAAATGTATATGCAGTGAAGAATGGGGAACATCCAGTAAGGACCCAGTGTCACATTCCACTTGACATTTCTGTTGTATATAATATATATGTATATGTATATGTATATATACATACATATATATATATATATATATATATATATATATATATACATATATATATATATATAAATACATACATACATATATATATATATCCGTTTGGTATATATCTGTCGGGAATATGTAGTTTGTTGAGGTACAGGTACGCCTTAACAGGAGCAGACGTACACCCTTTTGTGTATGTCTGCTTCGGAAACGGATTTTAATCTAACATCACATCACATCCTGGTCGCTGATGAAGGATGCGATGACTAACCTGCTTGGTGTCTTGTTTCTATAGCATGCGCTTTCCTCGCCAGGATAAAGCGTTTTATACATGCCATTTATGGTTTTTATCACAATCACTCTGGATCCAGCATTTTAGGGAGATATTGTGTAGATAAGCAATATCAGCAGTAAAGCATGCAATTGAATGTAATTTGATATAGCTGAAAACGTCAAGGTAGTAACATTGAACATGATTATCATGTCTCCCTAAATCTGTATCTTATACCTTTTTGTCCATGAGTCTTTTCAATAGGGACAGGCAAACTATCAATGTGATGCACAAAATACTCGAGTAGACTTTTCAATTTGTTTTCATGTCGCCCCAGAGAATAGGTAAACAGTTTCTCTCATATAATTCGCTTCTTCGCATTATTCTTCTAGTTGGTAATGACGGTCGAGGAACGAGAGATATGACGAAGGCATGTTCGTGATCACATGAATCACGATAGTTGATCGCTCATGAAAAGAAACATCCATATTTTCACTCGAGTGCAATATTGCCTTCAGTATGGAGATAGGTCATCTTTCTATTTATGTGTTGTGACAGCTACCTCTTATGATGTCAAAAAGCAAACACGCAATGTCATTACAGCTTGAAACAAATAAAAAAGAAAATGGGAAAAGTGGTACAAAAAATATTAGTACAAAATATGATTGACAAAATTCACACAAACATCTTCGCGAGCGAGCGCGCGCGCACACACACACACACACATACAGACACACAATGCCGTGTGATTCTGTTTTGCGTAGACTTACTGAATTGTAAACTGAAGAAGGAAAAAAAACGAGAGCCTTTCAGGGGAAAAGAGCTGAAGTTATCTAAGCTTATGATATATATATATATATTTTTTTTGATTGAGTCATTTCTTTATTCAAGAAAATGTTTATACATAACCAGGTCAATTATCTCTTTAGATAATTGCAGGTACACATTGAACATACAACACATATAACATCCTTGGGATTAATGCGCCAGTATCAACAATAATATTTTAACACTAACAATCATTATAACATTTATATCAATTCTTCAGAATATATACATATATATATATATATATATATATATATATATATCGGACGTTTATAGAAACTTCACACTCCGGACGGACCAATAATCGGTCAATGTTCTACTCTTTTTTTCTGATATATATATGTATATATATATATATATATATATCAGACATATATATATATATATATATATATAAATAAATAAGATATATATATTTATATATATATATATATATATATATATATATATATATATATATATATATAATATATATATGAACAATATAGGACTAAGGGTGATGGTTGTCAAAATACACACACATACAAACACACGCATACAGACACACACACACACACACACACACACACACACCCACAATGAATTGAAGCTTCTTTTTTTCCTTTAAATAGGGATATTGTAACTTTATGTATTTCATAAGCATTTAGGGTGTTTTTCTTGTGTGTGTGTGTGTGAGGGGGTCTTTCTACTACATAAATTCCAAGATAAATCGTGGGTAAGTGTATGTGGTCGTATGGATGTATATACCACACATTATTATGTCATGTGACTGTTCAGTCGGAGAAAGGGCACTGTGATGTTTTGAGACTGAAATCATTTCATATCTACGAAAGATCGGTATAGTCGAGTATTCCTACTGACAAGGGCAAAGCAGAATATAGAGGGGTGAAAATAATGTGCTTTCGCTCAGGACATGTCGTTGAGCAGACAGAATCATTCCGCCCCAAATATTGATCCACTTTCTCTATTACGAATACTTAACATGAACCTTTCATTGGCAGTCTGATAATCCGTTTCTAAGAGTACTGACGTTAAACATGTTTACCCGCTGCTGACAATTAGTCGGGTTTTTTTTTTTTCAATTCAATGGGTTATTTATTTCCATCATCAAAAAGAAAAGAAAAGAAAAAGTTGACATAATCCAAAGTGATACATTTTTTTTTCATTTCTATTACACTCGTCTGATAAAGGATTTTTTTCAATACAATATAAAGAATATACACGAATGATGTAAAACAGAAACAATGCACTTTGCCATGGCAACAAAAATAGTAAATAATCACAATGATGGAAAACAGTGTTCCACTAAAAAAAAGTCAAGCTTGTAAGACGTGGAACACTGGAACAAAACAACGACAGCACCAATTTGTTATACCAACAAAACATATTCATTTTAAATTCTTCTATAACGTAAATGGTCTAGGCCGATTCTTAATAACCCCAAAACTGCGACCAAGTCACGTCCCACCGTGTTTGTTTAATACATAATGTTTTAAGCATATTCTTTTTGAGTGAATTGCATTTTTGACAATGTCTGGTGATCGCAACCTTGCTTCACACAATACAATACATGCACAATGCGCGGACGCCTTGCGTACAATGTGTTACAACAACTATGGCATTACCGTGATTGGTCATTACAGGCGCGGTGGAGCACTCCAATTTGCATCTCATTATCGCCCCGTTCTATTTGAATTTCCAACGGGCATCCACGGCTGCCCGAAACTGTGTGCATGAAAAAGTCAAATCTTTACCTTCTCCTTGTGCCGCTATGCGTGCCGCTAGTAAACTCAAACTTCCCACACTATCTAAGTTTTTAAAAACCTTCCTTTTGATGAAAAAAATTATGAAATTTGCTGCACTAGAACTTGAGATATTAAAGCGTTTTGAAAATCACCTCTCGCAAAACATGCTCTCTGTTTTTTTCCGACTGGACTATGGCCGGGCTCCAATGTGTCCGAAATTGGCAACATAAGTTTATCAGGCCTCAATCCATTTATGGTGAAAGTTTTCGCTTGGTTCCACCTGTACTTTTTGAGAAATCAACTTGTTTCTACAGGGTTTGAAATAGAAAATTGTAGTCAGCGAAACAATTGAAAATGACGTCATTTCTTTTCCCGTAATATTGGGCATGCGTGGTACAGTACGTGAGATTCAGGATTTCGTGCTCATTGTTGGTTTGCATGTGACGCAGTCAATTTTGCTGAGTGTCGCACGGCGGTGACTGCTCAGAGCGTGTTAACCCGCTAGCTGTGACTGCTGAGCTGCTGCCGCGCACGTTGCATGCAGCAAAGCGTTGTGTGTGCTGTGACATGCAACGCTACAGTCACGCGATTATACATACATGGGACCGACCTGTACGCTTTGCGTTCGTGTCATTTTTGATATCACCTTCTGTTTTTTTCCGACACAACCATGGCCGGGAATATTACGGTATGACATTTAAAACGCAAGCAGATAAATACGTTTCGGTGTACTTTGTTCGAATGGCGCTGTGGTTCCGCAATCACACTTCGTGAATTTTAGGATGATTTTCGAGGCATATTTTTGGTAATTTTGCTCGCCAGGTTTTCGCTAAAATTTCACATTTTATCATTGTCAAATCCTTTAATATGTTATATGTGCATATTCGGACATGTTTTCAAATTCAAACGAACTCAATTTTAATCCGAAAATAGGTTTCCTTAAATTGTTATTAGCTTGAGAAGTTGTTTACTTTTTCTCAACTACGCGAGTACATGTTGTTTACTTTATGCAAATGAGTCTCGGCTGCCGATGGATTTCTGCGAGATAATTGGGGTGCTCCACCGCGCCTGATTAGTGTATCAATAGATTCATGATGATATTGCCGACACAATATGGATGATGGCTTTGAAATGTAGACTGTGCACCCTGTAAAACCAAGGTTTCAGCTATTGTGTGATGTCACAGTTCGAACTCTTTTTCTATGTTGTATAGGATACGAAGCAAGTATAGGACCTTTAGGCCCTATGTCTCGAGATGTATTTTTCTTCTTCTTCTGATTAAGTCTGCCTCCTTCAATAGGCTGAAGATTCTTGCAGACTGTGCTATTTACATTATAATACAGTTTATAACAAATTTGAAGAAAATAAGTAGCCACTGTGATGAACCGTGAATCGGTTACGGAATGATCCCGCAGATGGTACTGAAACAATTTCTGACGACAGGGAATTCCAGTTCCTTACAGTTCTTGGAAAGAACGAATGGCGATACGATTCAGTTCTCGAGTATGGTACCTGATAGGAATGTTGTTGTTGTTGTTGTTGTTGTTGTTGTTGTTGTTTTTTAATGAAAGCAATACAAACATTGCTTATCATGCATGCTTGTAGAGAATATATCCATACGGATGTGCAGTCGCATGGATGCTGAGACAAACTTCATGCATTTGTGACTTAATTGATCATGAAGAGTAGGCCTATCGTCTGCAGGCAGGCAGGAGTGACATGTCATAATCTAACGATGGCATTTCCGTGCCTAAGTCGGTCCCTCAGAAGCGCCGCGGCTGGCCAGAGTATCTTTTTGCCGCTCGGCACTCCAGCTGCAAAACTTGTGAAGCAGAAAGGAGAAAGAATTCCGGATGCATCGTTTTTTGTTTGTTTGTTTGTTTGTTTGTTTGTTGTTGTTTTGTTTTATGGCTGACCTTATCTCGGTCTGCCACAGTTTGTGCAGTTGTCGTCCCCCATCCATCAAACTCTTTGTTTGTACGATTTTATCTTTCATTGAGAATACAGGACATTTGAATTTTTTGTTGTTGTTTTTGTTGTTGTTTTTTGTTTGTTTGTTGTTTTTTTTTTTTTGCTTGCTTTGAGTGTTTGGTTTTGTTTGGTTTTTGTTCTTAGGATTTTTGGTGTTTTTTTTTTTTTTTTTTTTTTTTTCCTCTCTGAGGGCAGGTCACTTCCGTAGCGTCTCACGCTCTGGCTGCTCAGTCTTTCCTCGAAATCCCAGCTTCTGATCTTCGCAAGTGAAAAAACACTAAAGAAATACGAAAAAAAAAATGTTCTTTCATGCAAGTGAGTTGCATTGCTACGTTGTCTCTTTACTCAACTTATTCTTGTTTTGTTTGGTTGGTTCTGATATTTTCCTTCTTTACAGACATGTAGGTTCCTACACGTGCACTTATAGATTGCTTGACGAAACACATTTCTTCCGCCTTAGGGACGCACTTTTTCTCTCACTATACAAATTCGATGTGAACCAGTGATGCTAGCTCCTATGGAGAGGTATAAGCCGCTTACGCATATCATAGCTCCTACATACACGACATTGAATAGAATACTTGTGGCAATTCCCTACAGACGATGTAATAGCAACGTCAGTTTATGCCACAATTTATGATATTCACATTGACGTATTATATATGCCGAATGAGTTACTTAACAGTGTGAAAGCATGACTATTAATAGACAGGAATTTGAATCTATTGCTTCATGTTAGTTTACCGGATGACCTAACACGAATGATGTTGCATCTTTCGTGTTGTTTCCAAATTGGGTTGAGTTTTTTTTTTTTTTTTTTTTTAATTAGGCCTACATATCTTTTCAGACATCTCTGTATGTAGGATGGTTCATTTAGTGGAGTCTAAGAATAACCTTGGCGCCAATCTTAGGAGGACGATGCGATCTAAAACGTTCCATGCCTAAGAAATAGGAACAGATCTAGAAAAGCACAGCATACTACGTGTCTCTTCAGACCGAGATACCTTTGTAACTCACACGTTTCGTTCAATTTCAAGACGGCCACCCTTTCTCGTTGTACGACCTACCGGATAGTATAGGAAAGATATGACAAGATTCATACCATATTATGCTCTCAGACCTTATTATGCCCAGATTTAGGGTTGGGACGACATGGCTGTTCAATTTTCGAAGTCTCAGTTCTGCTCCTAAGTAAATCCCCTTTCATCGCTTTCTTCTCTTCTTCCACCTATTTTGCCTCTTGTAATTCTTCTGGACACTCTGTACTCCTTGTCAACGCTTTTCTTCTTCTCCACTGTCCCAATATGCAGTTGCTTTTTCTATTCATATCAATTCAAAAGTTTATTTATTTCCATAAAAATACATGATACAAAGTGTTACATGTGTATATTCGACTCTCATCCAGTTGGGAAGGACAGATCATTGAACACAATGTAGAATATGAAATAGTCTTCTTCTTTTTTTTTTCTTAGTCACTATTTCCGTTTCTGTCATCATCATCAGCTAAATAGCAGCAGCAACAACAACACCTTTATCTTCATTGTTCAACATGACGACCTTATAATCACTGCGTGGTCGCCACTATCCCCACGAACACGATCATTGCTATCATAAGAGATTAACGGGACCATGTTCATTATCATCATCATTACTTTGTGGTATCTTCATCGTTGTATTATCCACGATCACAATTTCTTCGGTGATCGCCACTATCCCCACAAGCATAACATTTAACATACATAACGATCATTGCTATTATAAGAGATTAACAGATCCATGTTCATTATCATCATAATTATCTTCATCACCATCGTTTATCCACGATCATAATCTGTTGGGCGATCACTATCTCAATTTAACATAACAATCATTGCTATCATAGGAGATTAACGGAACCATGTTCATCATCATTATCATCATCATCTTCATCATCATTATCACAACATTTTCATGATAATCGTAATATCTACCACCATCTTCATCTTATTCCAATTCTGATTTTATTCAATTAAAGATAGGGACTGCATCATGATCACATCAGACATTATTGATTTTTATTCATTAGTGACATTCGTCAGGTTGAATTCCGCAGATGACCAGCCAATCGATGTATTGATTTCCTTGGTCGCCCAACATGAACTTATCATGGAAATACCATGCAGAAAACAGATGGCAACCATTCTTTCTTTTTGTACCGTGGTGTGTGTGAAGTGGGTGTGCGGTGTGTGTGTGTTTGCCTTTTCCCTATCGATTAGCAGTTCATGTGTGCGTATTTATATATAAACGTGTCTGTGTGCCAGCGTGTACAAGTGTGTGTGTGGTGTGTGTGTGTGTGTGTGCGTGCGTGTGTGTGTATGTGTTTGTGTGTGCTTGAAGTAATGTATTTCTGCTTCACCTTCGCCCACCATCGTCATCGCGCCAAAGGTTGCCAAGCATGCTGTGTGGAGGGCAAATGCATGGGTTAAAAAAGTCAACACACCATCACCGGAGGCGCCATTCGCCCAAGCGCGGGAAAATCCTCTTCTCACCTGTCAGTCATGATCGTCTGCCGGACGCACACCCGACTGACTTCTGCCATTAGCAACCCATTTGTATACACTGTGTCAACGCAATTTTAATTTGACACTCGTGACAGAGATAGGATTAACCGTTACGGCGTCCAAAGCACGGATGCCGACAGACACTTAACTCATCGTATCCATTCCACTTGAAAGATAAATCCTCATCATTGAGTTGCAACCAGAGATCGGATTTCATCTTCACTGCTTTAAGCTGCCATCCCTCTTCGAATGATTGGAATACTGCCTGCTTTCTGTTTCAAAAAGACTTTCGTAAAGAACAAAAGTCTCTAGCACGAAGATGAATCCGTGCTCATACAGTGTGCTATATAAAATTATCTCCTCAGAAAAAAGGAAAACAATATGATCAGATTCTATGACACACTGAACGCGGGAAGTGTATGTTTAGACCGCACTGAACGTTGAACCACAATTATTTATATATTATGTGAGATGCAACTCTCTTAAATGCTCAAGAAACGAGTGAAAATGCGCCCATTCGGAATTCATACGAGTAATTTCATCGCGGAGAATTACATGACTACAATACAGCTCTCATCTAACTACTGAGGTAAGTCCTGTCATGGTATAGCAACTTTGAGTAATGTGAAAGCATGTGAGATATGGGGACAGTATAGTTTTTTGTTTGTTTGTTTGTCTGTTTGCACTTATTTATCTTTTCGAAACAAAAATAGAATATATTGTTGCAAAGAATATGAATCAAACATAACTAGATTAGAAAGAAACAAAAGAAACATTCATGGTTGCATAAATAGTAAAAGGTAGTTACACATTTTATTTTGTTTAAACAAGTAAGCAGGAGACCGTAAGAACAAGCATAGATAGTTTGACTGGGCTGGAGGCCTCATGGGAAATTTATGTCAGGTGTATGCCTCTCTCAAAAGTTAGATCTCTGCAATTAGTATGCTGTGGGGAAAAAACAAACAAACAAGATGTAAGGTAGTGTTGCAATACAAGGTTGTGACGGGTGAGAAAAGAAGTAAGAAGTGATTCTTGTTTTCGGTATTCCTGTATCTTAACTATGGTGAACATTAAGCAGCCTATAGTAATCCTTATGCAATGGCGTTTACAATTACTCTATGATCATTAATAATGCAGTACTTTAGAGTCAAACTATACCATCGAGGGTTACAGCTCGTTATTCCGAATGTTCGTTATTCCGAAGGCTCTTCAGTCCGAAGATTCGTTATTCCGAAGGTTCGTTTTTCCGAATTTCATTTCACAAATATTCCGATAACGAACCTTCGGAATAACGCCACAAGAATGTTCGGATTAACGAACCCTTTTTCATTTTCGGATTAACGAACCTCTAGGTATAGGGAATTTGTGTGTTTCGGATAACGAACCTTCGGAATAACGAACAGCACCCATCATCGAGTGCCCCCGCTAGATAACGTATAATCATCATTAACGCAATTTGCATGTTTACTACATGAAACTCTTCAAATGCCACTTCCCTTTACGCTGAAAATTTGACTTTGATTGTCGCTATCTCACATTCTTTGCTCACACTATATGTCCTTCTTGCGCCAAAATGTTTCATATTTCAGTGATGTCCATCTTCAGTATGGCACGTCGCTAATGTTGTATTTTATATAAACGATGATGTCCGCTTTTACAGTAATATCTTTTGGAGACGCTTTCAGAATCGAATTCAATGAACGAAGTCGTGCCGTTTGAACATTAATGGTCAAAGTGTACATCATGGCAGTTGTTAAAGGGGATGGCTAGTAACCGATCAGTGGGAATCAGTGGGAATGCTGGGGATGATTGTTCCAATTCTTGTGGGATTCATTTAAAAGAGTACATTATCTACTGTTGTGTGAAGTATATTATTTGCTTCAGAACGGTCTCATATTCAAGTAATGTGCAGATTAATGCCCAGTCACTGACCAGGCACGCTAACCTGGAAACATTAAACTGCACATTACTTGAATATGAGACCATTCTGAAGCAAATAATTTTTACACAACAATATATAATGTACTCTTAAATGAATCCCACAAGGATTGCAACAATCATCCCTCAGCATTCCCACTGATTCCCACTGATCGGTTACTAGCCACCCCCTTTGATTGGGAGCACACCACGAATTGATATTTGGATATGTTCAATTGTTGATAGCGGATGATGCAAATAATGGTTGACAAGTGAATGTGTTCATCTTCCAATGAATGCATTGACAACTACGATTTGATTATTTAATCCCATTTGAGCGGCAACGTAAAGTTGGAGGACGAATCTGTTAACATTGTAATTGTCACAGTTTAATCATTATTGTATTGTATTGGGGGATCACGAATAACAGTGCAGACGAATCACGAGAAGGGTGGAAATGTCATTATTGAAGAGAAAATTTTTTAAAAAGAAGCTTTTTCTGGTTTGGGGATGAATGAAATGATATTACTTTTTGATAATGGACAGATATTTCTCCCAAAAAATTCATTTCCAATAGGATTATGCATGGCAAACCTTGATGCGCCACGAGCAGGATAAAATTAGAGCTAGCGACTGACATCCCATTGCTTCGAGGTACCAAGTTCGTACCAAATCCGAGTCGAATCTTCGTGTTTTGAGAAGTAAAAAAAAAATACAACCCCCAAACAAAAAAAAAACAACAAACACACACACACACACACACACACACACATACACACACACACACACACACACACACACACACAAACTTAAATGCCATGGGATGCTGGGCCAAATAACTTTCTTTGCCTACTGAATCGATCAGAGACAATGGGTGGTCAATGGATGTAGCTATACGGCTGACAAACGGTATGATATACACCGTAACTTTTACAATCATGTCATACGAATAATGCTATACATTATGAATGACAAGCTTGCACGCAGGGGTGGATCCAAGAATTCCGTAAGGGGGGGGGGGTGGGGGCACAAAGCAGTTTATCTAACACTTCCGGGTTTAATCAATATTGTCAAGCAAAAAAAAAAAAAAGAAAAGAATGTCTCAACAGGTATTTTCTCGTTCCACTTCCGCGTTTTAACCAGGTCCTGACTAGCAAAAAATAAGAAAATAAGCTAAAGTGCAATACAACCGGCTGATAAAATCGACTTCTAAAACAAAATGAAAGGGGGCGGACGCACCCCTTTCATTTTTTTTTTTTCGTTTAACTTTCACAAGTTGAATCATACCATATTACAGTATCAAATTAAAGGGTGCACCCCCTCCTGGATACGGTATGTATTTTGTGTGCACTCACACAAATACACATGGTTATTATACAACATTTTAAAGATTAAACACATGTTACACTTGCTGGGCACACGCCATGACGTTCAGAGACATTAAACCACTGCACGGCAAATGGCGTAAAACGTGATAATACATTACCCCACCCCCTTTCCACTTCTGTCAAAATTGCATTAGAAGAGAGAGAAGATGGCGTGTTCGTGATTGTCGTATTTGCTCACGACTATATTAAGTACTTTACTGAAATGCGCCGACGAAGCATCCAAATGCTGTTCCAGCCCAAGGTATACTTTCACAAGTTGAATCATACCACATTATATAGGCTATAGATGAGAAGCAGAAGCTTCTGCCAATATTGGAAATGTCCTCGGTCATAACTGTGCATGTTCTCGTAAGGCGATCGAACCATGGACACAAGAAAATGTATTTGATATTTTTCCTCTTTTTTTTTTCTTTCTTTTTGTCCGCGTTTGCGAGGCGCGAGAAAAAGAAGGGGGAAAAAAAAATCATCGTCTGCAATCGATAGTGCAATAACGCTTGTTAGTTCGGTCAGGTCTTCCAATACTCAAGCAAGCATTCGACAGGGAGCGGGTTCTAATGTTTGCTTCTTACGTGCCGACAAACAATGACTGCTCGACATTAAGACAGGATTGCACTCACTGATAAAGCGATGGAGAGAGAGCGAGCGAAGAGGAGGAAAAAGGAAAACAGAGAGGGAGGGGTGGAGGAGGAGAGGGGGAGAGAGGGGGAGAAATATGAAAGAAGGCGAGAATTGCTTACAACTTGCCCGCATGATAGACACGACATGTGGAGAAATTTCCGTCTTTTCGCGTCATCTTACAATCAGCATTATTGTTTCATACTTTGATATATACATGTATATTAAATTGAAATAATAGTCATGTTTTTCCTCCGTTTCCCACTTAGGGTTAAAACTTATCGTTTTGACCGGAAACGATACGTTTATACTAATACCGCTGATCTTTTCTAACCTATAATATTAAAGCAATTTGATCGATCAATAATATATTTTCTATCTTCTTTAGTCAACTTCTCAGGCAGGGAATATTCTTCCATAATTTCATCTTCATGGTTTAAATCCGACAGTAAAATTCAATTTAATTGATTAATTTTCTTGATCTCATGTTACATATTGATATCCGTGTACATGCACATTGTGATGCGAATGATAGTACACCATGAATACTGCGGTGTATAATAATGTAACATAATTCATCGTCCAATTTAATAAAGGTTTAAAGTGTCCCATGTATTTGTCATTAACAGGTTATAGATATGATAAATGAATTGTGTGTTTGCACTTATCTGTACAGAGTCTAATGAGTGTGTGTGTGTGTGTTTGCGCGCGCGCGCGTGTGTACGTGAGTCTATTTATAATGCCTATGAATTGGGAATAATTGCTTTGTCTAGCAACCACGTATTGTGAGAACATGACATGACATAGTCAACTGAAAATAAATTATGCGAGCTGTGTGCAGTTATGCTCTGTCTATTTGCCCGGCCATTAGTTCAGCATCTCGGCGACAATTAACCGACGCGCTTAATCAAGATTATTCATGCTAATTTTAATTCTTAATCAATATATATATGTTAACACGGTAAAATGGTGTTTACGCATAAATTGAGAAGGTGGTTGATTTCATTTTTTTTTCAATTCTAGACTCTTCTGCTTGGAGTATCTAATTTGCTTACAGCTTTGAAAATTTTGACCAACTTGTGGGAATTAGCGATATGACATTATTAACCAAAATTTATGCTTCTAACCCGTTCTTCATCATAGATATAAGTTGTGATGGTTATTGCTCTACGGCAACTTTTATCCAGTTTCCGCCCCATTATAGCTCAATCTCGTCAAAAACAATTATCCTACGTGCCTCCACACAAGACTACTTTAGCTAATTTTCATTCATATGTAAACGCGGACAAATGTGTTCATGCAATAATTAATGTTTGCTGAAAAGCTTGTGGCAATAGCAATTCGTAGTTATTGGATTTCTTTTTCTCTATTCTTATATAAACTAATCATTCTTCTCACAAATCAGATTTGCTTGCACTTTTCAGCATTCACCGAGATGTGGTAGTGTGTATGTGTGAGTGTTTGTGTGCACGCGCGCGCCATTTGTGGGTGCATGTGTGTGTGAGAGAGTGTGTGTGTGTGTATGTGTGTGTGTGTGTGTGTGTGTGTGTGTGTGTGTGTGTGTGTGTGTGTGTCTTTCGCATAGAGATAAAAAGCAATGATGGACTCACGCTGTGTTTTGCCTTCAAAGAGAAAGCTTTCGCAACAGGTAAGCAATTTTCTGCTCGCTCAGTAGAAATTAAAAAAAAAAGGTGTGCATCATACAGAAATCCTTTGCAATCACACTAGAAGTATTTCTCTTGATAGAACTGTTAATAACTGGCAAAAGGTCAAGAACAGTATGGCGCCTAATAAGCAATTTTGTTAGAACTATGTCCTGACTGACAAAATTGAAAAAAAAAATAATAATGAAATAAAAAACAAATACTTCAGGGTGGCTTTTGCTCTGTTTTTGTTAGCAAAAAAAAAAAACAACAACAACAATGTGTTTCCCATTTAATAGATCCCCGGTACGTATAAAGGAACAGATGTATGAATTGCGCTTTTAGTATGATTCAGTCTGAAAGGAGAAGAGGACTCTTTAATGGAGACCTTTTTAAGTGTGCGACATTTGAAATAGAGAGCAGAACTTTGGCATGCGATTACGCCGGTCCATCCGTCTCTCTTAGATGAATTTAAGAAAACGACCGGTTTTGTTTTTTTTCTCTCCCTTTTCGAGTCGCTTTTATTTGCGACATGCAAATAACATTTCTTTTTTTTAACAGAATGTCACGGCTTTCCCCCGCTTAACCATCTCCGGTGAGTTTCAGAAGGCAGCACAGTCGGTTTGACTTTGATCAATGTGCACTGAATGCATAATTCATCCCCATATAGATGAAGTGAACAATTTGCTGTGCAAACATACGAGCGCTTGTATCCCTCTTTTTAAACCTATAGATATTCGGTAATTTCCACTGGCGAGCTGTTTGTGTTACAATGTTTCCATGCAGTGATCTTCTATAAGGGTGAACCTTTTCTTTGCCAATGAATCGAAATATGCACAAATTTCATACAATACCTGTGGACATGAAATGAATATGGCACACAAAGGGTTAAAGTGATGGCCCGACCCTCTGTAATCTGCCCTACTTTGGCAAAAGGAAGCAAGTGACAAAAGTGAAATTTCTCGTAAAAGAGCAAAATGTGTCTGTCATTCACACTAACGTCAATGGACTATCATGATGTCTTATCTAACATATTATCTCTTAGTAGGATGAGTGTTTCTGCATGAAATTTGGCCTGGAAGAAGAGCTCATTATGTGTATTATGAAAACATCAATAACTCAAATTCGGATGGTATGTCACTTGCTTCCTTTTGCCAAAGTAGGGCAGTAATGTTCTGCGCCTCTTGAGCAAGTCAGCTACATGTACGACTAGCTGTAACTCATGCAAAATCAGTCCGTTAAGGGAACATCCGGATTATTTTCAGACTTTTACATTTGAACAACTATAAATTAGTTGCACTGAGGACAGAGTGTCAGACTTTATAGTGATTGGGATGAGGAATGAGAATGTTTTCAAAATTTATAACGATTTGCAATGAACAAGGATGATGACATGGCAGCTCCACCATAAGAATGCATAGCGCTCAAGGAAGCAGAACAAAAGAAGAAGGCATCATGCATGCATAGATTCCAGGCCCGTAGCCAGGGGGGGGGGGGGGGGGGGGGGTGCGTCGGGTGCGTACGCACCCCCCTAAATTCTGAAAGGTCCACTTTTTCATAATAACTGTTTTTAGCAATTCTCAAGATAACAATCCAAATAAATATAAAGACACATTATATGCTACGTAAATGTGGAAGAGTACGTTTAACAATGTTACAAATAATTGTACGAAACCCTTTTGTTGTATGAACCATCGGATCGTCCCCATGCACACAAACACAAATGTTATGTATCAATTTGTGCGAGCTATTATTATATTGGGCTATTGGCACTGCATGCCATGGCCCTTGGCGCGTGTGACCGGTGGGTTTTTTTTTTTTTCCACTGGCCGCCCGAGTACGTGCGATTCGTGGATGACATTGAGGTTGACACTTGCATTTTTTTCACAGGAACAGAGGTAAGTGGATGAAAATCTAATAGCCTCAAGTTTACATATATGATAAAAATTAAAGAAATTTCCTCGAAATTACTATAATCGAAAACCTGAGACATTTTATATCTACGTCTCACAAAGATATAGTACATGTATATATAAGTACATGTTGGTATGATAATGCCTGGGGATAGATTATTATGTCAACTATTTTCCATTATGAATGCATGCTCCAATCAAATTGTGAAAAGGTGGTCATGAATTAGCATTTCTTACGAACGATCAGGAGAGACAAAACAAAATGAAAGACCTGTCTTACTCCAGTTCTCTTGTAACACTCATTGGGCCATTATGCATGCCTAACGAATTATAATAGCTGCTTTTTCTAGCCCTTTTGCTAGTACCAATATTCGAGAAAAGATCATCTATCAAGTAACTGTACGATCTCCGTGCCTAATCTAATGCTTTTAAACACACTTGCCTACTCGCCTTCAGCTGGCATTTGCTTACGGTTCCAACAAATTATTAGTTATACATTTTCTCATGTTGTGACAGTTCGATTGGTTCTCATTTTGAAGTGAGCCAAAACCTAAGAACATTCTCACTTATAATTTCCAAAGAGTATTATGCAGGCACGCAAACTAAATTTAGTTGTATTTCATTTAAATGTAATGGGTAAGAGGGTATGAGAGAGAATGCTGAGCTATAAAGTAAAATGGTAAAGTAAAAAGTTTGTCAGATAGTATTACAAAAGCCTGAATATTGCAAGAGCTCCGGAGTAAAAACAGTCAGGGAAAAACCCTATGTATGATAACATTGTGAGAGCGTTAGACTGCATTCTGACGCGTCGTTATTTAATTTACATTCTTTATTCATATTTTTCATAAAAAACACAGGTAATGAGCCGGATTGGGTTAAAAGTCTCACTTACAGCTTTGTAGAAGTCTGAGTCAACAGTATCACACAGTACTTCAAGACGTATTAGTACAAACGATTTCTTGAGCCTGCACCGTTTCAGGCTCTGTTCTGGATATACGGCGGTAGAAACTCATTCTTTTTTGTTGTTTATTTAATCATTATTTACTAATCTCTTTTCTAACTTACAGGTAGCGGATTTCTTTGCAGGCCAAATTCGGAAATGTAGTGTTGATTATTACTTATACATTTTCTCATGTTGTGACAGTTCTATTGGTTCTCATTTTAAAGTGAGCCAAAACCTAAGAACATTTTCACTTATAATTTCCAAAGAGTATTATGCAGGCACGCAAACTCATTTTAGTTGTATTTCATTTAAATGTAATGGGTAAGAGGGTATGAGAGAGAATGGAAAGTGCTGAGCTATGAAGTAAAATGGTAAAGTAAAAAGTTTGTCAGATAGTATTACAAAAGCCTGAATATTGCAAGAGCTCCGGAGTAAAAACAGTCAGTGAAAAACCCTATGTATGATAGCATTGTGAGAGCGTTAGACTGCATTGTGACGCATCGTTATTTAATTTACATTCTTTATTGATATATTTTCATAAATATCTCAGGTAATGGGTCGGATTGGATTACAATTCTCACTTACAGCTTTGTAGAAGTCTGAGTCAACAGTATCACACAGTACTTCAAGACGTATTATAGTACAAACGATTTCTTGAGCCTGCACCGTTACAGGCTCTGTTCTGGATACGGCGGTAGAAACTCATTCTTTTTGTTGTTTATTTTATCATTATTTACTAATCTCTTTTCTAACTTACAGGTAGCGGATTTCTTTGCAGGCCAAATTCGGAAATGTAGTGTTGATTATTACTTATACATTTTCTCATGTTGTGACAGTTCTATTGGTTCTCATTTTAAAGTGAGCCAAAACCTAAGAACATTTTCACTTATAATTTCCAAAGAGTATTATGCAGGCACGCAAACTCATTTTAGTTGTATTTCATTTAAATGTAATGGGTAAGAGGGTATGAGAGAGAATGGAAAGTGCTGAGCTATGAAGTAAAATGGTAAAGTAAAAAGTTTGTCAGATAGTATTACAAAAGCCTGAATATTGCAAGAGCTCCGGAGTAAAAACAGTCAGTGAAAAACCCTATGTATGATAGCATTGTGAGAGCGTTAGACTGCATTGTGACGCATCGTTATTTAATTTACATTCTTTATTGATATATTTTCATAAATATCTCAGGTAATGGGTCGGATTGGATTACAATTCTCACTTACAGCTTTGTAGAAGTCTGAGTCAACAGTATCACACAGTACTTCAAGACGTATTATAGTACAAACGATTTCTTGAGCCTGCACCGTTTCAGGCTCTGTTCTGGATATATTACGGCGGTAGAAACTCATTCTTTTTTGTTGTTTATTTAATCATTATTTACTAATCTCTTTTCTAACTTACAGGTAGCGGATTTCTTTGCAGGCCAAATTCGGAAATGTAGTGTTGATTATTACTTATACATTTTCTCATGTTGTGACAGTTCTATTGGTTCTCATTTTAAAGTGAGCCAAAACCTAAGAACATTTTCACTTATAATTTCCAAAGAGTATTATGCAGGCACGCAAACTCATTTTAGTTGTATTTCATTTAAATGTAATGGGTAAGAGGGTATGAGAGAGAATGGAAAGTGCTGAGCTATGAAGTAAAATGGTAAAGTAAAAAGTTTGTCAGATAGTATTACAAAAGCCTAAATATTGCAAGAGCTCCGGAGTAAAAACAGTCAGTGAAAAACCCTATGTATGATAGCATTGTGAGAGCGTTAGACTGCATTGTGACGCATCGTTATTTAATTTACATTCTTTATTGATATATTTTCATAAATATCTCAGGTAATGGGTCGGATTGGATTACAATTCTCACTTACAGCTTTGTAGAAGTCTGAGTCAACAGTATCACACAGTACTTCAAGACGTATTATAGTACAAACGATTTCTTGAGCCTGCACCGTTTCAGGCTCTGTTCTGGATACGGCGGTAGAAACTCATTCTTTTTGTTGTTTATTTTATCATTATTTACTAATCTCTTTTCTAACTTACAGGTAGCGGATTTCTTTGCAGGCCAAATTCGGAAATGTAGTGTTGATTATTACTTATACATTTTCTCATGTTGTGACAGTTCTATTGGTTCTCATTTTAAAGTGAGCCAAAACCTAAGAACATTTTCACTTATAATTTCCAAAGAGTATTATGCAGGCACGCAAACTCATTTTAGTTGTATTTCATTTAAATGTAATGGGTAAGAGGGTATGAGAGAGAATGGAAAGTGCTGAGCTATGAAGTAAAATGGTAAAGTAAAAAGTTTGTCAGATAGTATTACAAAAGCCTGAATATTGCAAGACATATGCAAGAGCTCCGGAGTAAAAACAGTCAATGAAAAACCCTATGTATGATAGCATTGTGAGAGCGTTAGACTGCATTGTGACGCATCGTTATTTAATTTACATTCTTTATTGATATATTTTCATAAATATCTCAGGTAATGGGTCGGATTGGATTACAATTCTCACTTACAGCTTTGTAGAAGTCTGAGTCAACAGTATCACACAGTACTTCAAGACGTATTATAGTACAAACGATTTCTTGAGCCTGCACCGTTTCAGGCTCTGTTCTGGATACGGCGGTAGAAACTCATTCTTTTTGTTGTTTATTTTATCATTATTTACTAATCTCTTTTCTAACTTACAGGTAGCGGATTTCTTTGCAGGCCAAATTCGGAAATGTAGTGTTGATTATTACTTATACATTTTCTCATGTTGTGACAGTTCTATTGGTTCTCATTTTAAAGTGAGCAAAAAAACCTAAGAACATTTTCACTTATAATTTCCAAAGAGTATTATGCAGGCACGCAAACTCATTTTAGTTGTATTTCATTTAAATGTAATGGGTAAGAGGGTATGAGAGAGAATGGAAAGTGCTGAGCTATGAAGTAAAATGGTAAAGTAAAACGTTTGTCAGATTGTATTACAAAAGAAACTCATTCTTTTTTGTTTGTTTATTTTATCATTATTTACTTATCTCTCTTCTAATTTAAAGGTAGTGGATCTCTTTGCAGCCCAAATTCGAAAATGCCTATCAAGAGACAGCTAGTAACCAATATGCTACTATAATTTAATAAATAAGAAATAACCATTCCAGTATGTAACTTAGTGTGCACAGTAAGACAGATCAAATCAAATAGGAAAACATCTGAGCATTAAGCCTGAGGTCTGAATTTGCACTCAACTTCTTCCAATGGCTAACGGATGTTTAATTTTTGAATTTCACTGACCTCCAAATGTCACAAAGAAAACCTTCTTAGCATGATGGTTAATATGACATTTGACTGATATTGGAGATGTTTGCGAATCGGATCTACTACCTTTAATATTATTAAATCTAAAATGATTATTTGAAAGTTCGGAAATGCTGGAAATATCCTACCACAAGGAGGCAAAATATAAATGGTTCACATTTACAATTCATTTTGTTTTTAAAATTTTCTTATTTATTTTCGTTTTTGACAAACTCGAATACCAGGCTTCAGGCCTGCTAACGCGGGTATACAATAGAAAAAATAAAAGTTAAAACAACACCAGGAAAATCACTATTCTCAATTTTGCGGCGCGCTACGCGCGCAGAGTCTCGAACACAATTAAACTTTGCAACTTCCTGGCAAAATGAGTTTTTACTATTTCCTAGATGAAATACCGTAACGCGATTGCATGCAACAGACAAAAATACAAATTTCCTTGAGACTTTAAAACGTCATTAAAACAGTCAAAATTCACAATTTGCGGCGCGCTTCGCGCGCAAATTCTTATACAACTTTTGTAGTTCGGTCGTCCAAAGAATATATATATATATAATTGTGTGTGTGTGTGTGTGTGTGTGTGTGTGATCATTGGTATTGGTACCGAAGGTCCGTTTTTTTAGTGACCGCACCCCCCCTTGAAAAATCCTGGCTACGGGCCTGCTATAAATTATGGAATCTCTCCCCACTTTCCGCAGTACAAGCTGTGATGTAAGGTTTCAATGTAAAAATCATTGTCCTGTCGACATGTTTCCCCTTTATTTCCCCATAAAGGATGCATTCCTTGATTGGACGACACGCATGATTCATTAAATCGTAATGGACAACTATAGTGAGAGGCTTAGCAGGTACAGCCCTTTATTGCCTGTCCCATACAATGTATTGCCATACATTATGCATATTGTTCTTTTTCTTTTTCATCTATGCACTCTGTATGGTGCTGTTCTCCCCCATTAGCAGTACAGTACTATCCGCTTAGTCGGGTAGTGTCTGGTAGAGTATTTCTCCCCCGGTCAAACGGAGTACCGATTAAGCGGAGAGTACTGTACATCGTCATGCCAAATGGTGTCATCTTTTCTACTGATTCGCAGTCAATATATACCCCACTTCCACATCAACATTTCATATCAAGGCAATAGCAACGAAGCTGTATTCAACGTTCAGAAACCTTTTAAAGAGGGGGTAACTCGATGGGACAATAATTGGTTCAGGTTTATTTGGTTTTGTTTGTTTGTTTGCTTGCTTGCCTGTTTGTTTGAGTTTATGTGAACACTATCATCCCTTACCAACTTTCTTGATCAACTTCAGCGGTTATGGGGAACGGGGTATAAGCTACCCCTTCCTTTCCCCATCCGTCAATTTCGCCTTTTAGACAGCCACAAAAAAAGAACAATAGAGGATAATAATAAATCTGAACGCAAATTAAAAAAACGCATTTCTCCTCTCCTACTCCGCCATGGGACACAACAAGGCAAAAAACAAAAACAAAACAACAACAACAACAACAACAACAAAACGAAACATGAAAAGACCTCTCCCGAATTTTAAGAATCACTATTGTGTGGTATCGTAACGGGATAACTCTGCAGTGTAACTTGAATATGTGAGCCTCCTATATCATCATCCTTATTAAGTGTCTTTTGCTTTATTTGTATCATTGGTTTATCTGCTCAAGGACCTCAAAGATTCCACAATTATGTACATGACACTTATTTTTTTTTTTTAAGATTTATGTACCACATGATGTGAAATTATTCAAACTGTATGGAATCCCCTTTAACAGTGTGTGTTTTTGTTGTTGTTTTCTCATTTTGGTTTTTATACTAGAACATCGACAGCGTCAACTCCTCCCCTCGCTAGCACACTATAATATGTCGTGTCACCAGTTTATCTATGACCGTACCAACCTCGAGGTGCCTTAAAGGGATGATACAGTATTGGTGGAGATGAGGATTGGGCTTTTAATTTTTTGCAAGATACCAAGAAAACACTTATGATATAGTACAGAGCATACCATTTTAAGAGGAATTCAAATTTTATTTGATGAAAATCGGGTTTGGAATGACTGAAACATCCAAAAACAAAGTAAAACAAAGCGATCGTATCGTGTGGGTCCCACATTTTATTAGAATCGCTCTTTTTCTGGATATCTCAGCCATTTCAAAACCAATTTTCATCAAATAAACGTTGAATTCCTCATAGAATTATATTCTCTTTTATGTTTCATAAGAGGTTTCTCATTTTCTCACCAAAAAATGTTAGAAACCTGATATTAGGTCTCAACAAAAACTAAACGATCCCTTTAACCACCAGTGTATACACAATGAGGTTAAAAAAAAAAATGATTTCATTTTGAATCTGAGTTACATGACAGAAGCAAGCAATCATGTTATGGAGAGCGATCATTTCCTTATAATGCCTCTACCGTATGGTATGATTTACCTCAGAATTTAAGACCAATTACCGATACATTGTATTGAGAAATTCACGTCTACTTCGAAAGCGCATTTTTTTTTTTCTACCATGGTCTGAAACAAGCCTGAAATGGGCTTTCTTGTACAGCGTGAAATAGGCGTTTTGCGTATCAACCACCAGTTCGGTGGTATCAACATGCGTTTGTTACTGGACGCCTCTTGGCGTATCTGTCAATCGTATTTACGCAGAGCAATATTGCATAAACCATGTCACGAAAAAGTGGTAGGATAGGGCGAGGGTCAGGATTCTTGAACAGCCTGAACTAATTGGATGGTAATCTCGTGAGGAGTTGGCAATCACAAAAACCGGTAAATTGAAGCTCCAAACCTCAACGTCAATCCCAACTTTGGCCACATAAAACCTGTTCGAGAAAAGGCCAGACTGGCTGACGTGTTTTCAGAAAAGTTCGACCAAAAGTTCTTGTTGTTAATGTCACTTCATGTTAAGTCTTAATGATCTTACGGCCTATGTGGGCCTAATGATTCAATTGTTGGTTTTGTTATGAAACGCGCCATAAAGGACAGAAGAGAATAATGTCATCTTTGTCTAGTCATTAGTAGATGGAACATACAAACAGCAAAATAAAAATAACCTTCTGAACGTCACTAACATCATTATAATGCATGACGAGTTCAGGAATACCATTATAAGAGATTGACAAGACTAGGGACCATGACGGCAAACGTAGCAATCATCACAAACGCGGGAAACGTATTACAACGATCATTACAAAAGATCTATTAATGAAGTTCTATTCTGGAAGCTAATTGCTTCGCTGATTGGATTATCTGTCATGGTAACCTGACATGACAGCTGATTGGATAATTAGATGGTGCGCTTGCATCTGTATCTTGATTTTTTTTCTCTCTCTCCATCCTTTGCTCTTTCGATGGACAGCGAAAGCGTAGAGACATGTACCAATTTAAACTTAATTGACAAGGTGAAACTTCTGAAATGATTGAGTTTCAGAAGCAGTTGAAATAAGAGAATTGGACAGAAAGGACATTTCCTAAGATATATATATATATATTATATTATATTACGTCATATTATATTGTGTTACATTATATCAAATTGTGTTCTATTATATTATATTATATTATATTATATTATATTATATTATATTATATCATATTATATTACATCATCTTACATTGTATATCATATCATAATACAAAATTATATTGCATTTCATTACATAATATAATGTTATTGTACCATATAATTCTGCATAATGTTACAAGTTTTGACAAATACGCCTAAGCAATGTTGTGTACAAATCGTCAACTACGCGGCAATGGTAGGCGATGTCAGAACATCACACTTTCAAATGTACACTCTCCATACAGGAAACAGTTGACCAATTTAATTGCTCAGTGCAAATCAAAGTAGTTTAAACGACGCTCCATTCACGTCAAGATCATTTCCAGTACAGTATAATGTATGCATATAAGCACTCACTCGGCATGAAATTCAGGCTAACTTTCCCTCATGAGGAGAAAAACAGACTAACTTCCCTGTCCTGAGGACAAATTATGTTCGTCTTTAATGTGTGGGGTAGCAAGTTGTATACAAGTCTTGTTTGCCGTGAAACCTTCCACAATGTGCCTGCCCGTCGTGTTCAATTGCATACGGAGGAATAACCTTGCTTAAAACGAAAGACCGACAAATTATGGGTTATTGCTTTATTGTGAGGCCTGGCTACATGTTGTGTTCCCCCCCCCCCCTCTCTCTCTCTCTCTCTCCCTCTCTTCTTTCTTTTTTCTCTACTCCTCCTTCTTCTCCTCCTCCTCCTCTTCCTTCTTCTTCTACTACTACTACTACTACTTCTTTTCTTCTTCTTTTCTTCTTCTTCTTCTTCTTCTTCTTCTTCTTCTTCTTCTTCTTCTTCTTCTTCTTCTCCTCCTCCTCCTCCTCCTCCTTCTTCTCCCCCCTCCTCCTCCTTCTTCTGACTATTCCACCACCCGTACGACATCATATAACAGTGTCCGGGAGGGGGCGCTGTGCTATGATGCCCAAAAATCAAGATACGGTTGCCCATGACGATCGAAATGCGCCTTTCAGTCAGATGGTTGTTTTGTTGTTGTTGTTGTTAATTGTTGTTGTTGTTTTTAAAGAAACCTGCGCGAGATATTTTCTTTCTGTCTTCTTTTTTCTTTTCTTCCTATCTCTTCTCTTTTGATGTCCTCCTCCTTTTATACAAATACAGCGCATGATCAATCGATCCGCTTGAATTATGTGTATCTTTAGATTCTAGCAGGATTCTTTATTCCTAGTACTGCCTAGGTCATTTTTTTTTTCATATTCTGTATGTATCCCTGTGGTATGATGGTCACATGATTTCTATTTCCTTCTTTGCAGGTGAAATGAATCTCGCAAGCTGTTTTTTCTGCTAGAATGGAAATACCAATTCGAGGTTGAGCTTTCAGGTCAGTTGCCATGGACGTGGTCACCCCGACGTGTGCCAGGTGTGGTCTCCTCGACCAGGAACAGGAGGGTACCGCCGATTCGTGCTCGCCCTCGCTGCCGTTCTCACTGCTCTTCGTCGTCTGCGGCCTGGTGACCATCTTCTCCAACGTCGTCAACCTGCTCGCTCTCAATTTCGCGCAGCATTGCTTCAGCGAAAACACACGGCTGTGCTTCCAGGCCGTAGCCGTCATCGATTTTTTCGTCGGTCTCTTCTGCTGCACCTTCCACTCCATCCGCTTCTCCGGGCTGTCGATCGCAACCACGAGGGCTTTTTCGATCACGGGCGTCATATTCTGCTCGACACTCTTTAACCAGTCCGTTATGATTCTCGCCTGCGTCAGCGTCGACCGCTACCTTGCCATCACCCGGCCGCTCCGCTACCACACCATCGTCACTCGGCGGCGCATGATCGCGCTCATTCTGTGCGGGGTGCTGATTGGCACGATCAACTCGGCTTCGAGTCTGGCGCATAAGATCCTGGCAAACGTGAAGGATCTGAAGTTTGCCTCAGTCGAAATCGCCCACAATCCCGTACTCATTGTCTATTTCGCACTTATCGTGATCTCGGCCGGAGTAACGACATTTTGCAACATCGTACTGGTAAAATTGGCGCGTAGACACCGTAGGCGCATTTTCGCGCAGACGGCAGCGCACGGGAAGACGTCGAACGCCTTGCCACCAGTTCAGCAACCGCGCAGTAATAAAGACGTGCGCACGGTGCTCGCCGTGACGGGCGCGTTCTATGTCACGTGGGGTGCGCAGGTGTCGGTTAACTTCGTCAGCGCTGTTACAGGCGTAGAGATACATTGCATTGTCCGCAACGTTCTGCTCATTCTCGTCATCAGCAATAGTTTCTGGAACGCGCTCATTTATCTTCTCATTAACTCAACATTTCGCCGGACGGTCATTCTCATGTTCACCCGTGGACGGACGATGTTGCCAAACAGGACAGCGTCCTTTGCCTTACCCGTTGTGACAGAGACCTGAAGCTGCCTTTTAAAACTCTGTGAGACGTTGTGTGTGGTATAGAGTTTATCAATTTAGTGCAGCAAAGACAATGAAAGAGTTTCATTCTCTAGCCGATGGGGGGATTCTACTGTTCTCATGGATAAAGAAATGAAAATGCAAGAATGAGAGAGAGGTGAAGAAGACAGGAAGACGGCAAGGAAAACAGAGAGGGTTGAGAAAAGAGATTGAATAAGAACTCCGGCTGATTTTCAGACTTTTATATTTGAACGACTAGGCCTATATATTGGTTAAACTGGGTATGGAGTTTCAGAATTCATAGTGATAGGTATAAGTAATAAGAGTGTTTTCAAAATTTATCAGAAAAACAAAAAACAAACATACAAGGATGATGGCATGTAGCCTCACCATAATTATTGATAGGCAAGCGTGAGTGGTGCTTAAGGAAGCAGAACAAAAAAAAAAGTATGCACAAGATTTATTCTACACAGGTATTATGGCCTTGATAAAGGCCAAAACCCAAAGAGAAATGTGAATTGAGTGAAAACAGCAACATTAGTACAACACATCAGTGAAAGTTTGAGCAAAATCGGACAATCGATGCAAAAGTTAGGAATTTTTAAAGTTTTGGTGTTGGAACCACTGGACAAGGAGACTACTTGAGTTTATGACATTATGTGTGGACAACAATATAAAGAAAATATAAAGAAAATTTAGCATGCTTTCACTTTTCCAACAAAATGAAAGAGCACCTCAATTGTCGCTTTCAGAAAGTAGGGAGAATAATTACTACCTTTAGCATAATGTCAGTATCAAGTTGATGGAATTTGTATACATTTCATTAAAAAAATGAATTTTTGTGGAATTCTTTTTATATTTTCTTTATACTGTTGTCCACACATGACGTCATGAACTCTAGTATCCTCCTTATCCAGTGATTATAACACCAAAATTTTAAAAATAAATAGGTTTTACATCAACTGTCTGATTTCCCCCAAACTTTCACTCATATGTTCTACTAATGTAGCTGCTTTCACACATTCCACATTGCTCTTTGGGTTTTGGTTTCCTTTAAAGAAATCTCATGGACATTACACTGAAGCGCCCCCTCTACCTTTGAGGGAATTTTAGGGTTTTTAAAAGTATGAACAAGTTGGTTTCACAAAATGTGTGGGTTTTTTTTTTATTTTTTATTTAAGAATTCACGTCTTCATCTATCGTCTTTATTGTATCATCAATTTCTTGTAACACACGAACAATTTGAGATATGAAGCACGTTGGGATCCATCTGCTATGTATTATTGTTGTCAACAGATGGCGCCTTACAAAACAGCAACGGTAGTGTACCTTGCGTTTTTCTGTTTTTTGTTTTGTTGTTGTTGTTTTTTTAAACATCAGTATAGTCTTTCACAGACGCAAAAACACATGCAAGAACGTAAACAGCAAAGCAGATAGTTATGGAATTTCAGCATTGCATGTTTCATTAAATTGTAATATCTGTGGCCACCGCACAGTCACGCACACTGGATATTAAAGGTACTGTTCACCATTGGGAGCAGTGATTTAAAAAATAATAATCTTCGAGTTATCATATTTTCGCAGACATGTATGTGTAGGTCATTTGTATCACAAAACATTCTACCATATACGAATTTTGCAGTAAAGCCTATATGTTAGGAGATATCATTATTTTTCTCAATAAACTATAACTAAGGACAGTTTAGTCCGGAAACAATTTATTGTTCACATTTTGTATATTTAACAATACTTAGCAATGACTAAAAATTGATCAACAGTTTTACTTCGGTTGTTTCTATCCGTACCTCTCAACTTTAATGTCGATTCCTGGCTATTTGTGTTTCCGCAGGAACGTTATTGAAACAGCTCTTCTGTTATTTCAGAAGCAAGACTACAACAACTTTATAAAAGAGATCCCTCTTTTTTTTATTGTTTTATGTCTTAGACCCCGTTTACAGTCAGTAATATTGGCGCTCTAAATCTTGCATAATGTGAACATTGGTTTCTACGCTCTTTTCCTCCCCTCCCCAGCGATCTGTATAGTGTAGCCGAGTGGGTTTGGCCGCGCATTGGGCCCGCTTGCGTTAACATCAACTGAAGGCCGGCATCGCTTTTGGTGTAGGCATTTTGATTTTCGTGCGTTTATTTACATCAAAATGAAGGGCGATCTCGGGCCGGTCCAATCATGCCAATGCCGGCATTTTGCTCACTGTAAACCTAGTCAAAAAGGGAAATGTAATGAACACTATGTGATTACATTACATTGAAATCTTCCAGTTTGACTATGAGGTTAGGCCTATATCGCCTCATCTGGAAAATCCTGAAAACTTTAAAATGTCGTAACTTACTTATTTTTCAAGAGGGTGCTGGTGATTGATGTGATGAATGCCGCTATCTTCCTTCACGAAAGATTGACGACGTAAAGCTATGTTTTAAACTTTAAACAGCAATCTGTCGACCAGCGTATCTGTTGCATAATCTAAATCTAGTCATAATCTACATGCAGTTTCCGCGGCTAGCAAGTAAACTTGTCTTTCAAGGATCCGTATAAATGTACTGGGCGGGACCAGCCAAGATGAACATAGGGTTCTATGCCAATTCAATAGACAAAACTGAGATGGACATTTAGTATTTCGATTATCTTTGACCGTATCCGGGCAATTACCCCCAGAGGGCAATTACCCCCCGGCTAGATACTGGTTAGTGGTAAGGTTAGAGTTAAGATTAGGATTAGGGTTAGGTTTAGTGTTAGGAGTTTGGGTTATGGTTAGGATTAGTTTCAGGATTAGGATTAGGGACAGGGGAAGGGTCCGGGGTAATTGCCCAGGGGGTAATTGCCCTAGACCCATTTTTGACATAGGCCTTACTTATTATACGAATCAATTCTAATCGGGCGTTCGGAAAGTACATTATGACAGATGCGTATTGAAAATGTGTGGATCCAGCGCTGTAAAGAGAGTCTGGCAGTGTCTGGACAACTGCTAAATTGGACGCCATGTTGTTGCCCAGCAAACCAAATAAGGGGCGGTAAACAGGGTAGTTAACAATGGGCACCGTATATGAGCGCTCTTGGTAACGAAATGGCTCCACGAACATCACGGGACCAGTTTGGACCAATTACAGGCTTCAAAACTCACAAGCTCAAAACCGAGTTTGTTGTTGGTGTTTGAAGGCGCTTCATTCAATATTGAATATTTACGCCCGAGTTGGCCACACTCTTTTTTATACAGCACAGTGTGGGTCCATGCAACAGCGCCCTCTTGAGTCTTATATATTTTCTCCCTTTAATCCTCTCGCATCTGGAATTATTGTAATGCCAACCTGTCAACTCATTGTATGAGGTAGTAAATATTTCTTTTAGGGCCTACTATTTTGAATGGGTTAAAGTTTGGTTTGTTAGATTGCATAAAAGGGTTGGATTAAAGGGATGATATAGTTTTGGTTGCGATGGGCATTCAGCTTTTACTTTTTTTTTTTCTTTCTTTTTTTGCAAGGTAATCCCAAAACAACTTATGAAATATGGAAGAGCGTACAGTCATTTTCAGAGGAATCAAAAGTTTATTTTTCATCAAATAAACAGTGATTTCCTCTTAGAATTTCATGCTCTTCCATATTTCATAAGGGATTTCTCATTATCTCACACAAAAAAAGTTGGAGACCTGAAGCCAGCCACCTCAATCAAAACTATACCATACCTTTAAGCACTATGGATTAATCGGGATATCCTTTCTCACTCGAAAGAAAAGTTCAAATTAGTAGGACGGCAGCCTATCTTCTCACTAAACTCAAACATAAGACAAATGTGTGAGACCACAAGCATTTCACATTTCCCAAATAGACGTTTAATATGCATTCAAAAATCAAGCGTGGAAAGTGGTGCAAGTCGAGAATAAAATTCTTCATATCCTTTATGTCACGAGTCTGGGTGCCTACTTACGTGTACTTACGGTGAGTTACATCAAATACTACGCAATGCATCTAAGAGACGTCTCTTGCATTGTTCACCGTAATTGTGTCCAGACAATAAATGATATACAAAATAACGTGGGATTCGTTCAAATATCGTACAAGTACACTTTGACAGATTACATCACAAAATTTTTGCAATATCATGAGACATCCAAAAATATATTTCCCTTCCCTCACATCTCCAAAAACATGTACATGTATTGACAGACCGTTTGCTCATTAAAACAGCTGGACTGAACAATCACTTTATCCACGTCAGTATAAAACAGGCACGTACACACACACAAACACACATACACAAATGCAGCATGACATGAGCTTACTTCGGTACACTTTCTTCTTGTATCAGCAGGGTTCCCTTTACACATACATCATTTCGAATGAAAGCAGTTATCTTCTTCATCTTTTTCCGTGATGGCAGTTAGTAATATACAATAGGACATCTGGGAACCTGCAGTTTCCATCAAATCGATATTTCGATTAATACCACAATTCTTGCAAGGAGACCATTTCATTTACACGACATCTGAGAAGACAAGAAAAATACCAAGTTTATATCAAAGCTGATCACATTTAGTTACCATTTTGCACAGCTCCCACATTTTTAACTTAAGTAAAATAATAACACTCCCGAAGACTAAAAAACAAAAATCGGGGAGAAGAGTGATAAACTGTAGGTCAGGGGCAGATGATCAATGAGATTCCTCCCTCATATTTTTATCCCACTCTACTCCATATTCTATCAAAATCTATAAATGCGGAAGTTGTTATCATTGATTGTGTAAGGTTGTCCTCCAGTTCTTCCCAACTTTTTTTTTCAAAAACACAGAGAAAATGCATATTTCATATCACAAAGCAATTGTTGCCAGTAATTACATTGCCCAAGCCATTGCTATGACCATAATCATTACATATTTATCACTGTTATCATGACCACCAGTACTACTGATACATTACAGTGGACTCCCGTTATAACGAAGTCCTTGGGACTGGCAATTTTCTTTTGTTATATCGAAATTTCGTTACAACCGAATGAATAAACAATAAAAATACATAGAGTTGATAATGTTGCGGCCCCAAATTTTACTTCGTTGTGACCGGAATTTTGTTATAACCGTGTTCATTACAACGGGAGTGCACTGTACTCACATATCATCATTACTAAATAATTAATTACAGTGTTAGTATATCATCAATTCCATTTAAATCACTGTTTCCATTATCACCATGCATTCTTTGCTAAGATTAATTAATTCTTGCCTCGCCAACAGTTCATATTATTATATTATAATGGACATTCTACCCATACAGCTGCCACTGGCCATGACAGTGTTAAAAAGAAAATAACTCTTGTATTGGCCAGTGGAAGAATTGTGGGGAGAAACTTCCAAACTGTCTGGCAAGTACAAAATTTTGCCCATGATATCTTTCACCTCATTATAACAATTCACTTCTTAATTCATTTCTTTCTTCTGGTATTATACACTTTCACTTGATAGCAAAGGCAATACCAAATGTATTCACATTCATAATCAGATATATAAAATTATTATCATTGAATGTCTATGGACAATGGGACAGACAATGCTATAACATACTGCTTAATACAGCGGGCTAAAAAAAGTATCACCCAATATACCTCTTCCCGACTCAATTATCAAAATCCTCAATTCATTAGAATACTCTAATACATGGCAAGTCAACAATTTTCGGTTTCCACTCGTGCGTTGTGATATCAGTAACATTTATTCTTAATGAGGTCCATAATAGTGTCTGCAAGTGTCTGCACAACAGAAAATGGGCAATTACACATCATGTGCCTCTCAAACACTTGTTAAATAACTGATTAAAACTAGAAGCAGAAGCACGACCGGACAACAATTCTCGTGTTTGCATACTTTGACGTCCATTCATTAAGAAGCTGTGTGTCGTGATGCAGGGGTGCCAAGATTTACAGTGTACATACCGGTACCAAAACCACAGAGGTCCCAAAAGGACAATCTGGGAGGTACTTGTGGGGGGAGAAACGACACCATAATTTTGTTGTAAAGACACGTCAAGATACAATGTACATTTTTATTGTTCAGGATGCCTCCTGTAGAATCAGGGGGACCAGGAAGCACTGGTCATGTGGCATCACCCTTCCTCCGCTAAGTGACCAAACTTGACCCCTGCAACATCATGATGGACAATCGCCGGGGGGCCACGCAACAGGGCCCCATTTCATGAAAAGTTGATATGATAGCTCACTCTTGCTGGAATGGCAATTGTCATAGTAACGACAAGAATCCAGCTTCCTGATTGGCTGTTGCTATTGGAAGTTGCCATTCCAGCAAGAGTTGCCATCCTAAAATCTTTTATGAAATGGGGCCCAGGAGTGCAAGTTAACAGGTAAATATTGCCATCATGAATTGAGATTACAGATTTCTAGAGATAAGGTCTTGAAAGGTTTATTCCAAAAGTGAGGTGTTTTCTTTTCCTCCATCATTGCTGCATATTGTAGGTATCTTGGCAGTATGTGTAATACAAAAGTTATAACATGTTGAATTTATGGCAGAATGTACAAGGATATAAGAAAAGATTAAAACAGCCGCAAGTTGGGCAAGGATTTGAAAGTGAGTGGAATTGCAGAATTGTATGAAAATGAAGTGAAAACCATTTTTAAATTTCAGATTTAAAAGGCATTTTACTCGCACAATACAAGCTTGCAAAATCTGTGCCTACACTTTACAAAAACTTATATATTTGGCTACTCTGTCATACCTGCCAACATTTCAAGATGAAATATCTTACTCACGGATTGCAAAAATCTTATTTTCTATGCAAACTGAAGTTAAAAATCTTACTTTTGGTTAAATCTTCACATGAAAGGTATATCTAAATATCTTTTAAAAATCTGATTTCTCTGACAGAAAATCTGATTTTGCTATTTTTAACGTAAAAAATCTTACTGAATCTGATAAAATCTTCCTAGTTGGCAAGTATGCCCTGTGCATAAAATCTATATCTATATGTTTATCTCTTCTCGTGAAGCTTATAGATTTCAGACATCTTAATTCTAGATAAAGTCTTTCTCTCAAGTACTGCTTTCCAAAACACACAGAAAATTTTTGAGCCGCCTTGTTTATTTCAGAATATGTAAACTTTCAAGTCTCTTTGTTACACAAAACATACATTCACTCTAAAACTTACATTTCACTCATAAGGCAATATATGAACCACAAATATCATTTCAGATGCACAAAAATAACAAAAGCAAATGTATGAATTCTTTAGGGAGAAATCAAAACATCTACCAACCAAGCAAGAAGTTCCATTTGATCTCAAATTTCACCCTAACCACGATGAAAGGGCTAGCTAAGCCTCAACATATCTCAAACAATACATCCAAGAATCGACATGAAAAGGCAAACATTTAGATTGTTTCCAAAGTATCTCTTTAGAAACAATCTATCAAACGAAATTTGCAAGACTGCCACTGCCGATAAACATTTTTAACAAACAAACATTCTGAACAAATATAGCCTGGCAGCAGTGTCGCTGCCTGGAAAGCAGCAGATGACAGGCTTAATTCCTACTGGCTTCTCTGTTCTAACGTGTTTGTCAAAAAATGTAGGTCGGCAGTTGCGATCTTACAAATGTCATTTGTACAGAGGGCAGACAAATTGAAGAAAATTCACACACCATATCTTCACCCCTCTGCTTGATAATCTCTTAATCCTTTCATTTGTCTATTTGTTACAGATTAAAGGTTTGTGCAAAATGTTTTTGAGAAATTAAAAAAATCATTTAACTAAAAACTAAAATCAACATCACTCAATGCATAACAGATTGTGTCCCATTAACAAAAAACCACAACAAACAAACAAACAAAAAACAAAAAACGCCAAGAGAAACACTGATAACATAAGCTTCTGTGTACATCTTAATATCACACGCCCTGGTCAAAAAATTGCCATACCAAGCAACAGAGACCCAACCAATGAACCTCCACTGGATGACACTAGACATGTGAAACAGAACGCCATCAAAACGCAAATGGAAAACTCATCAACGGTGCAACGATTATGAATTCGGATATCGCCAGACATAATATGTGTACTGTGTATGATATATGTACATCTATATATGTTTAAGTGCATGTCTCTCATTGATTACTCATGTGATAAAAAACAAACAAGCGATGACTTGTACACAGTGCAGTCTCTGTAACTATGAAGATAAGTTCATTCTCCGTGGCTATTGTATATTAGATTTAAAATGTAGATTTAAGACAACCCACGCATTTTTCCCTCACCCTCAATAATTCTTTGCATCTCGCTGGACCTAATACTGCCGGCATCATATTAGGGGCCCATGACAATCTGACATGCATCATTTGGGGGGAATCAGATGAATATCACAGAAAAATAATCATACACAGTCAAACCTAGCTTAGTGGCCACCTGTCTATAGAGGCCACCTGCCATATGCAGTCACTAAAATAAGTCATATTGAAGACCCTGTCTCCGGCAGCCATTTTGTTTTTGTTTTTGTTTTTGTTTTTTTTGTCACCCTTAGAGGAACACTATGGACAGAATTAAGTGTACCTTTTGAGTTGAACAGGACGCAATCACTTCACATCTCCACTTATTCTCATAGGATACAATACAGTGTATAGTTATTTCCATGGCAGTCCCGGTGTTTGTAGATGTAGAATCATTGTACATTGGTGAATTTGTTTCACTGCACTCATTCTCCACCCCAGTTTCTACATCTCTGTATACAGTTTAGACTAACGTATATGAGTCTACATGTATAAATGCGCATCATTATGATACATAGATACATGCGTGAGAAGTAGTTTGTAAAAAAACATGTTAAAAAATAAACAAAAAATGGCATGGCGGATATATCATAATATATACTCTCCTGTGCTCATGAGGAACACAGTCTACTAGTACTTCAGACAGAGGTGGTTTTACTATTGGACTGTCTGTGATGATAAACACTCGCAGTGTATGACTTTTATAGATGATGCAGCTTAATCAATATCATCCGCCAAAACTGCAAAAATATACACATATGAACAACCCGAACAAGTGACTGAATACAACACTGTTTTGTAATGCCTGGAGTGACGCCATGTGGCCAAGACGCACGTCCATTGCAAAATGCAGCATAATGGTTTCTGTAAATTGAAAATATCATATAAAATCAAGAACTGAAAATTTGGCAGCCCTTTGTCTCAGCGGTATCCACGAAACTTGCAAGATCTCTTTGTAACATTAATATTTTTTTCTACCAGGGTTTGCAACAAAAGGGAATACAAAGACAATTAATTTGTATTGTGAGCATCATCACCTTTTCTTTCTATGACAAGACTTTGTAACATCATGGTTCTTTATTACAAGGGTCCATCATAAAAGAATTTAATGATGGCACCAGCACCCCTGGTCTAAACTGGAAGAAGCTTTCATAGTCTATGTCTACCAGTTAATGCCAGGAACTTTCAGAAGAAATTCTCTGGCACAGAAGCCTGCGCAGAATGTCTAGGGACCATTCCACCACTTACCAATTACTTCTCTCAAACTCATTGAGCACCACTGCAAGTGGAAAGTATCGAGGAAAAAAAAAAAGTAGTCACATATGGATGTGCCAGTTTCAAAAGAGTTTAATGGGGGTACTTGCACTGCTAAAATTGTTAATATGACATTACTAATTGGTGACAGAAAAGTGCAATTTCCATGATTCATCCCCTGCCCAAAACCGACTCTTTGACCACTGGGAGAAAATATCTCATTATATATAAATATATATACATGTATATATATATATTTTTCACTTTGTCTTGTTTTTTGTTTGCTTATTTGCTTGCTCATTTGTTCTGGTTTATTATGGGGGGTCCACATGATTCGGAGACTGTTATGGCATCTGCACGATTACCAAATGTCATGCAAAAATTTAAAATTTAGACCATGTCTCTCCATAACATTTCATATTATAAATATATATGATATGTGTGTGTCTACAAATTTCTTACTGTTTCAGGTCTGTAAGAAGCCTTGTTTCTCATCGTTGCCTAACACCACAGTGGTGTGTGTTCATTTTGCAGCTCATTAGTCAAGATGTAAAACAGGCTTGTAAGCAGGAATGTTTTTCACCTCTTGTGGGAACCCCTTGAAGCAAGCCTAAAACTTTGCTCATCAACCAGTAACAGATAGCACTAAACAACTAAAACCTATAAAACAAACAAGCAAACAAAAACAAATCAAATTATTAAAAACTGAACAGTCCTGTAAAGACAAAAACACCTCCCCCCCCAAAAAAAAAAAAAAGAAAGAAAGAAAGAAAGAAAGAATTAACCAAAGCTACAAAATCACTGATCTTCCTCTTGTGCTACTCATGGTCACCTACAAGTATGATCAAATTATCAGCTGCAAGCATATCTCACTAAGAGTACGTTCCTCTCAACAATTTCTATTCAGGCACAACACGCATCAGCTAAAATATATCACGTACATGGGAGGCACTCTTGAATTTTTCTCTTTTTTCCCCCTCAAACAACACAAATGATAAATCAAGGGTCCAACAAGCAAACTTTCATTTTTATTTTCTTTTGCCTGGAATGTATTTTGAAAGGAAGAGGGAATGGAAAGGCTTTAACAATGAAATATGATATGATAGATTTAGATGATAAGCTCAATTTTTGTCAATCTTGTTCAAAGCTACCAAAATTTGAAGAGAGTTGATACTGACTTGCAAGGTAAGCACAGTGCAGGACAAAAAAAAAAAAAAAAAAAAAAAAAAATCATAATTTACTTCTCTAGGTAAGCTGGTGGAAGACAAGCAAAGAAAACGTGGGGAAAATCTGTAAGTACCATGTGAAATTCTCCTCTTTGGAAAAAATAATTCTTGGGGTATTTATGTGGCCTGTGCCAGTTAGATAGGGCCTAGAGGATAGACAACTACGTTCATAATGCTACATCTAGATGCAACCAAAATTATACTAAAGACAGGATCATTAATCCCCACAAATTTTGAAATGAAGTTGAGGATTTCAAAAGAAAGAAAAAAAAAGAAAGAATATATAAAGATACTGTCATGAATTGTGCAAACAGCTTCCAAACGCTTACATGCTGAGGAACTCTGCAAAACTTGCTAAGTTTTTTCATTAGAATTAAGTAATCCAGCCAAAGTTGACCTAGTCGTAGATTAACACGCCCTGTCAGGTGTGCTTTGTGCCTCAGTTCAACAGGAAGCCAGGCAATATCCACAGAATGGGGGGAATTAAGTTATTTGCATTCATTAACAATCACTTTCCAGACATCTTTGCCAATTGGTGAAGAAAGAATTCCAGTGTCCATTCCAGTCGGCAAACATAGGACAGTAGCAGACAGTCGTGTCTTCATCAGACTGAAGTTCAAATTAGCAGGCTATTTTGCGGTTGGGAAAATAGCCCGATATCAAGAATGTGCATCCTTATTTGCTCGAAAACAGTCCGCGGGAAATTAGTCTGAAATTGACGCATGCATACTATGCCTCATTACTCGGCTCAGCTCAGCGCGCACAATTCGAAAGGGGTTTCCCCTGAATGATGGGATCAATAAAATTTCAGGCTGATGGAGACACAACCCAAACAGCACGCTAATTCAGAGTAGACAAAGATTCTGGGGGGGGGGGGGGATTTTTTTTCCATCACACACACCCTACTTTAATATGTCTTCAACACACAATCAGCAGGCTAATTTCCTATGTATTAACCACAAAACAGCATGCTATTTGGAAACTTCAGTCTGATGAAGACAGGCCTACAAAAGGGTTAAGACAATCAACATCACCACCCCACAGACCAAGGAAAAGTAAGAAAAAAGAAGAAGAAAAGAAAAGTGTGCATTCCATATTTGATCACCTGACTCATAACCCATTCAAAAAAAGTAGGCCAAAATGAATGTCTCTTTCTTTCTACGTAGCTTAAAAGTTTAAGCTGTAAGCTTTAGAATGATATTTAACCTGTTTAAATTTGACCATCCTAAACCATTCAAAAAGTTAATTCAAATAACATTTAAGAGACAGAGTAAGGAGGTCAAGATCCATCACAAAGAGCACGGTACTAGAAACTCGGTGAAGTGGATCCCCTAACTACTTTCACAAGAAAACGGGTGAAAGATGCCAACCCATCGTGATTTGCCCCAAGTGACCAGCAATAGTCAGCAAATGGTATCAACTAGACACATTGTGCTATACGCTTGAATGAAGTGCTGCTTTACCACTGGAGCAACAAAGCAATGACCACCTGATCACAAGAAAAATAGAAGCAGCAACAGATGAAAGGTCAGCCTATGTCACTCATATCATCTACATGTAAATTACACCATTCAAAACCTCATCATAATCATTTCTCACCCAATGTACAAAAATATATGTTGAAAAGCAGCACTGCAACTTATTCTGATTGGAACATTCAAGAATGATATTAGGCATGGCAGAGATTTCAATTAGATGTAACACAATGCACCATGTGTTGCCACTAATTCAGCCAGTTCCTGGATACCAAATTTGCAGCATATCTTATATTGGAGAAAAATTAGCTGGATCTTCTTGAATTCATCAAAAGTCTGCACATAAAGTCAGAAAAAAAAATGATGAAAATTTGCCAATTTGGAACAAAAGCATGAATTTCAATTTTCTAAAAATGTGTTGCCAATTTGAGGATCATATATATATGGAGTCATAAAGAGGGTACTGATAATTCTGCAAGGCAGAATATATCATGATTTCATGTATGACCAACAAAGAGCTTAACTCTTCATGTGCCATGGTGTAAACTCCCCATGTGCCCCTCAAAATAAAAAAAAAATGTGAATTGGTACTATATTGCCTTTGTCCATAGGTGGTGTACATCATGTTCACTATATCCTGTAATGATATTCCTTTCTAGCACCTTTTATTTCTGAACTACTTGGCATTGTGAGTTGGAAAATGAGGTCCACAATCAATTTGTATTTGTATTCTAGTGATACTACTGTAATTCTCACGCTTATTTCCTTTTTTGTTTTCTTATTTTTTTGGTAGCTGCTTTTGCTCTAAAGTTGGGAGAAATTCAGCACTGTTGCCTAACATGTTTAGAAGGCCTTTATAATTCTGTGACTTTAAATCTCAATACTGTAAAACATGATATATTCGCGGCATGAAATTTTCGCGAATTGGAGCTGACATCCTTTTTCGTGGCATGAAATTTTCGTGAAGTGCCACTGGCGTTCAATGCATAATAGTGTAAACAAGAACTTTCGCGTGCATTTTAATTTCGCGAATCTTGGCGCTCGCGAAATTCGCGAAATTAAAGTGCACGCAAAAATTCCTCGTTTTACAGTATTCTGTCTCATTCTTACCTAAGTATCCTACATGTATGTACCAGTAGGAATGATAAATCTGTGAGAACTACTCGGAGCAATATTCATACAGGAAATATGGCAAATCTTTGTCAATATTAGGAGGCTTTAGATTTTTGCAATGCCGACGAAATATGGCAAATCTTTGTCAATATTAGGAGGCTTTAGATTTTTGCAATGCCGACATTCAGAGGGATGAAAAAAACTGCTCTGCCAGTGCGCAAATCCCTGATCAAAATAGATCTATTTATATTTTGTGTTGTCTGAGTTTTCATTACGCATTCTATTTTTGCGTTGTACCCAACTCAATTCATGACACAGAGAGCTATTCGATGCGCTGATAATATGAGGGCGCCATTTTACTTTTGATAAGCTACATCCTCATGTAATCTAAAGTTACTTTGCAACATGACGCAGGGAGATAGGAGAACGGCAAATACAATTGTTGTCTTAACCGTCCACATCACAAATCTAATGCTCCCTAATGTTACTCAAAGACTCACAGTGAATCTAAACTTTTTCCCTGTTTCTCTTTTGTTTCAAACTCATGCATGAATGCATCACATGATTTACACAGAACCATCACGGAAGAATTCTCTGAAAAAAAGTTACTTCAGGAGCATCACCACATATAATGCTAGAGAACCAAAAAGGGTAAAAAAAGATGTGAAGATATAAAATCGTCTCCAATGCTGAACTTTTTCCGCAGGTGAACAAACTTCTCTTGAGGTTGCATTCAGGGAGTACGCCAGAATCAGTACGCTAGAATTCAAGTTTTTAAGATTTAACAAACAGGTAAACACACTTTGGGGCATGTGTGCATCCCCCTGTCAATGGTTCACGAGTTGTTGTATACATTTGGGAAACACACCGACAAACACAAAAATCCCCTCTTGAGGCAAGCCTAGTTTGTTGAGTTGTAAATGCAAAAAGTATACTGGACATGCTTTTCTATTGTATATCGGAAATGCATCTCAGAATCTTTGCAATCTTGACAGGCTGATTGCCACGTGAGAGTTTAGTTTACTTGGCGTTCATTCTATTTTCATCATCGAGCCACGCACTGGATAATCTTCTTCAGATAAGATTCATCTGACAAATGTGTGCACGGCCATGCATCTGTAAATTTCATAAGATGGATTTCCTCGCTAGATATCAGACACATGGTGGTCAAAATAGGTTAAAATTTGAATCTACGACCTCCTGATCACGAGATACGTGTATTTACTAGACCATCAAATTTCCAAAACTTGACGCAAAAACTTTGTCACGAATGTTTTGCACAAACAGGTGGCAAATGGCAGACAAGGATTTAAATGCAGCATTGTTTATTTGGAGCGTTTCTTACAGGAACCTGGTATATCAAGTTCCCGTAGTGTTGACTCATATACGAGAATCAGACCAGGGGGGCATTTCATGAAGCAGTTTGGTCGAATATTTTTCTGACAAACTGTTAGAAGCTACTGAAATCCCTGCATCTGATTGGCTGAGAGCTTTGTGATTGGCCGACAACTTTGTCAGACAAAATGCTTCATAAAAAGCCCCCCAGGTTCCCAAAATGCGGACAGGAGTGTATGCATTCGTGGATTAAATTTGTGTTTGTTTGGAACATTACTTTGATTGATAGATTAAAGATTCTTCTATCAATATCTGTTCTTTTTTTGTATTAAAAAAAAAGCATGTACTTTTGTCTAATTTACCTTTTCCAATGTAGAAGTGTGCTTGATTTGCTATAAAACTCGTATGCAGACGTACACGTTGTATGTAGCAAACAAGACTGAGCTCACTAGGTTTCTACTTTTGCTGATCCCATTCCAGTGCCCTTGCAGTGTATAACAAAAGAGTTTGCGAGCCCATCAGCGCACGCTCTACTCATAATCTCACATCCGATCCATATTTCCCATTGTTTGATGGCACATACAATGCAGTTGACCGTGAAAAAGGGATACATGTACTGCTTGCGACTGCTTTCACACAGGCCAACTACCCATACGTCTGTTCTTTGTCTACGGGAAAAAAAAATCTCGTTTGGGGGTCATGAAGGCTCTCAGAATATTGCAAAAGGAACAGGTTTAAAGGGATTGTGTAGTTTTGGTCGAGACCTAACATCAGGTTTACAACATTTTCTGGTGAAATAATAAGAAACCCCTTACAACTACATACCTGCCAACATTTCAAGATGAAATATCTTACTCGTGGATTGCAAAAAATCTTATTTTATATGCAAACTGAAGTTAAAAATCTTACTTTCGGTCAAATCTTCAGAAAATACACATGAAAGGTATATCTAAATATTTTTTTAAAATCTGATTTCTCTGACAGAAAATCTGATTTTGATATTTTTAACATTAAAAATCTTACTGAATCTGATAAAATCTTACTAGTTGGCAAGTATGCAACTATGAAAAAGCATGCAATTCCAAGGATTCAACATTCAGTTGATGCATTGGTCTTGAAATGGCCGAGATATATAAAAAAGTGATCCTGATAAAATTGACATGCCATGACTTTACTGAGGGTCTCATTGTTTTATCTTGTTTCTTGATATCTCAGTCATTTCAAAACCAATTTTCATCAAAAAACTTTTGGTTTCCGTTAGAACTGTATGCTCTATAACATTTCATAGAGTGGTTTCTGAATATCTTGCAAAATGTTACAAGCTGAATCCTCACCTCAACCATTACTGTACAGTCCCTTTAAGAGGAGGGGTATAAAGCCCATCTCCACTAGATTCATAACACTGTCAGCAAATCTTGTGCTGCTTCTCCACCACTGCTGGCATGGGTAAAATAACCTCCCAAAATAGACACTCATGGCCTGTGCACATGATCTAAAAATGAGGCTATACATACTTTAAAGTTCATTTAAGACTGGAATCAGAACCGATCAAATTCTAGGATCCATTTCTATCTTTCTTTTTTTTTGTGCCAGATATTGCATAAACTCTTTAATAAAAATATAGAAAAAGTCCACAAAAGAAAAAGGTCAACAGCAGAGGAACTACCGGCACACACACATGTGCACTCGTAAAAAAAAAAAAACACATTCAAATGTGTATGCAAATGTGGTGGATTTGTGCGATTTGCTACTCAGCGAGAAACACTGACTTTTAAACACCATTACATCCTGGACTGCAGATCTCCAAACTCCAATCATATTAAAGAGTGACCCCCCCCCCCCCAAATAAAAAAACAAACAAACAAACAAAAAAAAAACGACAAATGATCGCATCTCTGCAGGTGTCTTCTATATTCTCCTCCTCTGCAGTGGTTCCTCCACTGGTGGCATGGATGTAGAGTGATCTCAAGGTTGTCCCTCAGTAAAGAGCGCCCTCAGTAGGTGAAGAGCACCCTACAAAGATGGAGAGAGCCCTCAGCTGCTGAAGAGCTCTTCCAGAAGGGGGTTGAGCTTGCTGCCGCTCAGCTGGATGCTCATGAGGTCATCCATGTATGCCTCCGTGGTGTCTCTCACCTCCGTTAACAGCATGATGATCTATTAAGAACACAGGAGTAAGACACAAAAGTGAAACAATATTTTCTTGTTGTACTCAAAAAATAAGCCAAACATTCTTTGCAGGTACAAGTGTATCTGAGGCAAGATTACCCTAACCCCAAGAGAGGTCAATTACAATGTACTGTATACTGTAAAAATGGAAATTCTTACGATGTTAAATTTTTTGTGCATTTTGCGCAAGCAGAAGGTAGCGCAAAAATAAAAGCACGCAAATATTTTCGCTTCCCATGTGTTCTAGCAGTTGATGTTTTGTTTCCATGGAATTAAAAACACGCAAAACTCTTCTCACTCGGTCGAGCGCTAAAAATTAGTTGCGCAAAAATATCTACTTTTAGGGCTTACATTATTCTTCACCCGAGTATACTCGGGCAGGTGTCTATGGGAAATGAGTGTTGTAGCAAAATCAGTCCATCCTGAACAGGCTAATGATGAATAAATCTCTGATACAATTGTATACATGTACAAACTAAAGGTCACTGAATATTGAAAAAAAAAGTCATCCAAAGAAGATTTAAACATAGAAAAACTGGTCGACTTCATTGATTTGTGGCTGTATTACACATACGTATACCAATACCACACAAAAGACCATTACAGGACAATAATAACAGAGAATCCCCTAGAAAAGCACTCAGAGAGTGCAGCCCTCGGCCAAGCAGCTCGTTTGCATCCATACAAGCATGCTAAAGATTGCCCAATTTCCCAATGATAAAGAAGCCTTGTGAATACCTCCTTAGCTTCCTGCTGCGCAGCGCCTCAAGCAGAGCACACGCTTTGACATTTCTTAATATGCAATCCTCACACACGCGCAGCTTGAACTCCCAAGTTCATCGACCCTGTTTGCCAAAACATTAAAAAAAAAATCCTTCAAACTTCGAAAAGATACCTGAATCACTACCAAAATTTAATCATCTGTACCTCAATTTATCATTATCAACTCTTCCAGGAAGTTTCATCCAAAGCCATTCTCAACTTCTTGAGTTATTTTGCAGACAGACAGACAAACCAACGCAGACAAAAACATAACCTCCTTGACAGAGATGATAAACTGAACATTTGAGTTACAAAATGACCCTGTTCTGCACACTGACCCATTTTTTTTCTACTCGTCAGACCTGAATGTCCACATACTGTATGTAATTTTCTGAGCATGTACTGGGTAATTTTCTATACATACACGTGTTTACACACACACACACACACATATTAAAGGGGAAAGACAGACAGAATGAGAGAATGTTTAGATTGTGAAACTGTTTAACTCACTTCTGGCACAGAATGAAGGTTAAAAAAAAACAGTAAGGGAGTTTGGGCAGTTGATGAATGCAAAGTTGTTTTGATTATGGGGTTAGAATCAGGTTTCTGAAATGTAAAAAAAAAGTGCAATAACAAAATAATGCTTTTGAGCCAGAAACGTGTTTCTGGAGAGGTGATAAATGAGAAATTGTTTTGTACACATGTACACATCTCCACTCCTCTAGTCAAACTGCACAATGAAGCTGCACAGTGACAGAGCCTCCAAACTGACTCATGATAGAGTTGATAAGTGAACCAACTCAAAAACACATGATCCCAAATGTGTTTGCGAACTCGCTTTGATAGTAGGTACTGAAACAAATTTCAAACATGGGAAAGATGATAAACGCAGCCAAAGACAATCAAAGGAAACACATGATGCAAAATTCGGTACCCTGGAGTACCCTGGGGTACCAAATGAAAATTCGCCATTTTGTTGGTGTAGTTGTTTTTTTTCAGCGCTGTATCCTGGGTTACCAAAAATATGTACAAATAATTTTCAGCATTATTTTGCACAAAAATGTTCTCTTGTTTGTGCTTGTGCAACAACTAATGCATGCAAATAACAATTTTCTTTTTTCTCATTAACATGCTCTGTTGTAATCTTTACTGTTTAAAAGTTGACATGGAAGAAAAATTGGCACTGGGATCATTATCACAGTAACGATTTATGCCGGCACAGATCATGAGAAAATGGTCGCCATGACAACATTGCACAACTGTATGATAATGGACACGAGATGGCACTACACAACAGTGTACATTGGGTTACGACAGTACCCCAGTGTATGGCATGGGGAATCATATGCTTGGTAATCATGGGAAAAGTGGCTTGCATCCATCAACAAACATTTCTCACTGCTTTCTTCTATTTTGTTTGGTTTTGTAAATACCACATTAGCATTTAAGTGACAGTAGGAAGTCCTTGCGGGCAAATGTCAGATCTAGGCCTAACCTCATCAAGGATGGGGGGGGGGGGGGTAGCTGGCTGGCATGCTTCTCCGGGGCAGCGACACCTAACATTTCTTCTCTCTCTCTCTCTCTCTCTCTTGCTATTAATCACGTCTGTTTAGATGCCAGGGTAAAACCTCAAACCACAAATTATTTCTCTCAACCTCCATGGACAGCAGAAAGCATCCCTTCTTTCTTATCGCCACGGCAACCCACTACGCAAGATGGCTACGATTAGCAAAACGGGGATGGGGATACACATTTCCCAAGGCGACACACTCATGCAATTAAAGGCCACACTCCTCTAGCTATTTCCTCTTTTTTTTTTTATAAAGAAAATATCTCCTATATCTCCTATTCTACAAAATTGGCTGAAAAATGGCACTGATTTGCAGCATCTAGGTAGCATATTATACACCTGTACGTATCAAAATGCTAAAGACCACCAAGATTGAACAATACAATAAATATATCATCTGAGCCTGGCTCACAAGAAAGCAACATGAAAAATCCTTCATTTCGAGCAGCCAACCCCAAAACAGGAGTGGAGATGAATATTGCCTTGGAAGCAGAGTCTAACTGGGCGGGCCCTTTTAACTCTTTATGTGGCATGGTGGAAACCCCCTGTGTGCCACGTTATTCTGAGACACGAAGGTAGTCATGCTTTGAGAAAGAATTCTGTTTTTCCAATCTGTATAACTTCTACAAATTTCTGTTAAGCTGGACATAATAGTAAGCAAAGTTAAAGAGGAATGCCAAACTTTGCTTCAATATACAATGTATAACAATTCTATTTTCATTTTTTCTTTTGAATTACCAATTCCTACATTACTGTAAAGGCATGACTTTTGCACATAAAATAGTGACAGAAACTTAGAATGTAAAGCAAATCTAGTTGGGAACACCACTTGATAGTCAATCACCACATAGAATGCAAGCCGTATGTGAGAGGAACAAAAGCGCGAGAAACGCTATGATTGTACCGCGGGATTAGCGATTTATCGATCGGTTTTGGCGGCTCTGTTTGTAGAGCAGAATATGCGAAGTTGGCACGCCGTCGACTGAGCCGGACGTGCGAACTTGGCACATAAAGAGTTAATGATGCAATACCACTTCATGTTCAAACTTAGGACTCTATTGAGGAAAAGGAAATAAAACAAAAACAAAAACAAAAACAATATGGAGGAAAATTCACCAGAGGTGGACAAAAAAAAAAGAAAGATATAAAATAAGAAAGGCACAGCATTTCAAAGAGAGACTGAGGTCAAATATTGCGGAAAAGTTGAATTAAATGTATAAGAGCAATGACATCATCGCCTAACTAGTACTTCAATTCTCATAATTCAACCTCCACAGACAACAATAGAAAAAGTAAATACAGTGATGTATAATATAAAAATAAAGGCTTTGCAGGAAAAAATATAGCAACAATATTTTCAGTCAAAGGTGGGGAAATTGCAGATTATATCAGGCAAATTAAATAAAATCTGAAAAAAAAAGCATACTGTCAATGTAATACCATATCTCCTACCTCTGTATAAAATAAAACAAACATATCTAATAAACACAAACAATAATTCGCAGATAATACATGTATGTGCTTGTTACTGATACTTACATCATGAAAACATACAACTGCAAGTAATTCTTTACCTTTCTTCATTATGTGACATAAGATCATTAAAACTAAACTGACTATTCTGTACTCTAATTTCACTGGATTCATTTATGTCACCTTCAACTGGAAAATTGTGCATCCCTTTAACTTTTTGCTCTCAAGAAATTGGAACCATAATGGGATGCTAAGCTAAGTGGTGCCAGTGTGCCTTTCTCTGTAAACTCTGCATATTGGTGGATTTCACTGACTAATGAGTGGGATTCGCAGTGATTCTCTTCTTACGCAGGAGTGTGGGCGTTACACAGCCGCATCTGTCCTACAATCACCAGCAAATTAGATTGACTGAAGTTTCAGCAAACACTATCTATGGCTTAAAAAACAGCAAACATGTATATGTACATCTCACTACTACAGCTATGACTACTTCTACTTCAATCTACTCATTTTTTCTTCTCCTCCTCCTCCTCCTCTTCCTCCTCCTCCTCCTCCACCACCACCTTCTCCTCCTCATCATCCTCCTCCTCCTCTTCCTTCTCCTCCTCCTCCTCTTCCTCCACCTTCTCCTCCTCCTCCTCCTCCTCCTCTTCATCTTCATCCTCATCCTCCTCTTCCTCCTCATCCTCCTCCTCCTCTTCCTCCTCCTCCTCCTCCTCCTCCTCCTCCTCCTCCTCCTCTTCCTCCTACTCTTCCTCCTCTTCCTCATCCTCCTTCTTCTTTTTCTTCTGCTTCTTTTAAAAAAAGGAGGACTATTATAGCAATAGAGTGTAACAGATTTAATAGTAGCCACGGTATAAAATCCAACGCCCATCTTTCTGCAATGTATGTCTGTGTATATTCAGACATACAGAGCTGTTAGAAAGTGTGAGCAGGAGGAAATCATGTCAATATCGATATCACCATCTGACTATGAATCAATTGATTTGCCATTCTCAGATTGCTTCATATGAACTCATGGTGATGCATGGTTTGTTTACATAAAGGTTTGTTTTTCTTCATCCATTCTGTACAAATGTCCTGATTCCTGATTCCTAGACTGACAGTGAGGCGGAAAGACATAATCCCAGCAGCTCTCAGGGATTTGAAGTAAAGACTTCTGACCTGCTTTCTCCTTTAAGGTTATAATCTTACCCATATTAGTCTTCATCCAAGACTTTCTCCCTGTAATTATTGCCAGAGAAGTAAGGAGAGGTTCGTGAGTGAGACAGAAACAAGCTACCAGTAAAGGAGCGTTCACATTGGGCTTGCGTAGTTGGACCTGCGTATCGACTATGCAAATGTTACACTACTCTAACCAGGCCTATGCCAGCATTCATAACAATATGCCAAGCGACGCAGAGTTGTACACGAGGTATGCAAAAAAAAATTAAACATGTTCAATTTTTTCAGCGTATACATCCAGCTTAGAACACAGGATGCAAGTCTACTCAACCCTATGCTACTGTACGCCATGTCTTCATTAAACTGTATAAGCCGTTATTTTTGCGTAAAGATATTCTCGTGAATGAGGTGGGCACGGCATTTTCACAAGATGTTGTTTTCGCGATTTGACACCGAGGCGATCATAAGTGCACTATCAGCCTAGTGTATACAGTACATGGCGATATTTTCGCGTGTTGTTAAATTCGTGGTCCAGCCTTGATTAGCGAAATTTGGGAACCCTCGCGAAAATAACAGCTTATACAGTAGTATGCAACACGGGGCTACTTTACGGCTGCAGTGACTCCTAACGCAGTAGTATGCTACTCTACACTAGTCCAATAATAAATCATTTGTGGGTGGATCCAAGGATTTACACAAACACTCCTTTTCTCACTCTTGCATTAGCTTGCTTCTGTCAAAATTTTTCACTGAAAACTCAAATAGACAAGTCTGTTGTTCAGACTGGTAGTGACATATCTCTACAATTGACTTCTTTTTTTTTTGGGGGGGGGGGGGGGAAGGGTGATATTAGGCAATTAACATATATAGTGCAAGTTTATGAATTCATAGAGGAGTTTCATAGGAATGCTTTCATGTGAACTCAGCCAGAATGCTCACCCATGCTCATTTCAACAACCTGAACTCCTGAACTGGTTGGATGCACATTGGCTAGACAGTGTGCTGCACCTTACTGTGATTATAATACACCCTTGGCCTGGTGGGCTAAGTGCAAATTTTTCGCACATGGCCACAGGGAAGGGGGGGGGGGAGGAGGGGGAATCAGTCATAAATAAATGTAGAAACTGTGACTCTTCTTTAGTGAGAATTCTTATTGTAAATTGTCACAGTACTCTCCAGAAGAAGCTGGGAAAAAACAGCAACAAACAAACAGACAAACAATGATAATTATCCAGTGTCCAAGTTTGCTGTCGACCATGGCAGCTTTGGCACCAATAATCCAGCAACCTCCCCCACTATGATGTTGGTAAATTCTGCTAATGTCTATAGAGTCTTAGCGTGGGTGTGAATCACCCAACACATAATAGTCTGGAAGGGTTTGACCTTCACCCACTTTTGTTTAGTTGTCCACACCCTGAAGCGAATAGCCACCACACCAATTTGGCCTTTTTGAACAGCAACTGACCCATGAGCAGTCAAATCTATCCAAAGAGTCATAATAAGTCAACACAGGTCTCTTCTTCTATGCTAGATTTGGCTGTGTTGTACAAATTCACTACTGTTATCAGTTTAAGAATCTATCCAACCTTTGAATACAAAACCAACGAGGGGATCATTTAGGTCAAAGAAGAATAATTAAGCTTGACCCCAGCTCTGCAGATGTCCTATGGTAGAATTGACCCATACTGTCCAATCTGTGTTTCTACATTAAGGTTCTGTGCAGTATATATTTTCATCATGGTTGTAATTATGCATTGTTTTTGTTCAAGTGTTCAATAACTCTAGAGTAAAAAGAAAGACAAGATGCTTTTTCATTTGTTTCTCTGGCAGAATTTTCAAGGGACTCTAAATTGCTAAATACAGATTTATAAAAAGTGCCTTAACTCACAGCTGTATGTGCCATATTTGCACGTCCAACTCAGTTGACAGCATGCCAACTTCACATATTTTGCTCAAACGCACAAACTGGTCCAAACCAGTCGATAAATCGTCAAATCAATCCGCAGTACAATGAAAGCTTCACTTGCGATTCCATTCCCATCACATGTATCCCAGATGATGTCTGTGAAGAGCGCCCTCACTCACCTTGGCAAAGTGGCCCGTCTTCTGCGAGTGTTGAGTTGTACGTGCGTCTGGAGGGCGTCAACGAACGTCTGCTGAATCTCCTCCACCGTCGTCGTGTCTTCCAGATCTCTGCGATCTGAACGGACGTGACAGACCACACACATTTATTGATTCTTGCATCAAGCTGTTTTTTTTATAAATTGCAAGCGATTGACAAATTGCTCTTCATCGAAATGAATTAGCAAACAGTTCATTCAGTATTAAAGTAGTAGCTATGATTAAAAATTATTGGCATACATACTGGTACTCAGGATAGTTTCAAATGAAAAAAAATTACCAGAACATTGAAACCACAAGACTGCTATGAGCTTAAGAATCGGTGCTTATTCATATCTATGTAGGGCAATTTGTCAATTAGCTACATAAAGGTCACACGATATAAGAGAAAAGAGCAGTATATTAAGTGGGATATTAAGCAGAAATCATTCCATAGCAACTGGTGCGTACAGGAGATCCCTGCTGAACAAACCCTTGTACCTTTCCCATGCAGACAATTAAAGACATACAAAGACAAGGTGGGGGGGGGGGGGGGAGTGTTGTGAAAGTCTGTTTCATGTTCAGAGAAGTTCTGAAGTTATGCATTATGGAAAGCACTGAAACACAGTGTAAAGAATTTGCTTGGGCAGTTTAAATCTTGTATAACATACAGTGTATGCATTACACATATTGCCATTATTGCATATTAATACTTGAGACACCTTCTGTATGCAAACAGAGGTCCAATGATGAACATATGCACACATTACATGTAGACATTACACAGGAAAAGGGTATACTAATTTTGTGATTAATGATTCATTAAGTACTCATTAGGGATTTGCAGAGATAGGCCTAAGCTGGCGCCAATCTTTTTATTTTGAGCATGTCCAAAATCTCCAACGTACATCTCTGGGAATCCCTATGAATAGCTACTGAATACAAAGAACGTCATACATGTTACAAACTATTCTAGTATTGGCAGTGGGTGCACACGTATCCTCAAATTTCCAAATTCATAAGACATTGGTTGGAAGTCGCTCTAGTGTGACGGGACCTTTGAATGTAGAAACTGCCCCTAAATCATAACGAGTACAGGATCCTTTACAGCGTATACATGTAGTATTCCTTGATCTATCTAGACGATGATCAAGATCACCACTGAAAAAAAACAGTCATAAGTTTTTTGGCCTGGCCTTTTCTGACTCTTCCCCAGAAAGTTCTGCCTCATCTGTTCAAAATATTTGGCACATGCTGCCAATTGACAAACACAGCTAGAAGTGCCTACAGAATCAAAACGTCACTGGGGTGACAAGACCTTTTATCTCTAATTTTGGTGAAAATTATTTTTTAAAAATGAATTATCAAGAAATAATTTAAGTAATGTCCTGTCCAAATTAGAGCTGTCTTCCCCCCCCCCCCTACAAAAAAAGAAAGAAGCCACCACTGCATGTCAAAGGAAAGGTAATCCCATTAGATATATCACTTTGGCTGGCATGTTTTTATTTGCTTTCCTGAACATATGGCATTTTTGAGATACGAGGTTTTGTCACGGAAAGAGGGACAAGCTCCTTGGCAGAAACGGATACAGACCACACATGAATCTCTGCTCATTGGACATTGTATGGTCTGTCCAGTGAATGTGGGAGGGAAATCCCCCCTCCGCCCACCCCCCCCCCCCCCAAAAAAAAAAGAAAGAAAAAAACCAGTGGGTGGTAGAAGGCTCAACAGTGCACCACATATTCTTTCTTGGGTATGTATGTGGCCCTGAAAAGGGCCTACCTACTCCCAACTTTTCAGCAAGCATGTTCTTGCCATTTTCAAGAGAATGTCTCTTGAAATTCCTCTTGACAGCAGCAAGAACATGCTTGCTGAAACTTCAGAAGTCGGTAGGCTCTTTTCAGGGCTACATACATACCCAAGAAAGAATACGTGGTGCACCATTAAGCCTTCTACCACTCAACGTTCTACCGCCACAGAAACCTTCAGAGCTGATTTAAAAGACGACCAAACTAATAACTGACCTGGGGACATGATCGCCATGGCGAAGAGAAGGGCCAGCTCCTCTTCGGTCAGCGAGAGCTTGTTCATCTTGAGCGCAAAGACCTGGACGGACCCGATGACCTTGATGAAGCCGGCGCTCTCCACCTGGTCAGTCTCGATGGACAGCGACGGCCAAATCTCGCTGTTGAACTTCTGGGTCTCCGTGTTGTACAGCGGGCAGGAGGTCAAGATCATGTATTCCACCAGAGCCCCTGTGGTAATACATTGAGTTCAGAGACAACAGAAACAACAGCACAGAAGGAGATAAAAGACAAAGAAAGAAAAGGAAAGACATATACTTTTGTTTTACACAAACATTCAATGGGAAACTTCAATGGGAAAACCAAAGATCCTATTCAAACTTCCATCATAAATTTGCCATCGACTATTTCATGTACTTTGGTGGGGCAAAGGAAATATCATCAAAAACACAAATATTAAAAAAAAAACCTCTATTTTGCATCCTTCTGAAGTTATGTTTTGTTGGAAGAAAAATTGGATTGAAAAATTAATGAATTGAACTGAATTGAATTGAATTGAATTGAATTGAATTGAATTGAACTGAAGTACTCAATACATTGCTATGTTATGCAGTGTTTTTATCTTTCTGAATTTCGTGAGCCAATCGATATTTACAAAATAAACTGCCCAGTATTGCCACCAGTATAACCACAGATGATCTGCATATTAATATACCTGTACGAACAGATGAAATCACTAATTTCTCACTAATTTCTCTGTTGAAAAAGATCACAATTCTTACTTCTCATCTAATTTCATCACTGTTCTGTGGTTCTCAGTTCTGACTTCAAGCACTTGTGAAATTGGCTCGCATGTAAAAAATTAAGGAGCATAACTACACTAGCAATTTTAGTTGCGTATATTGTATATGTTTGCCCACACAAAAATTTTGGTTCATTTCCTATAGAAACCATCTGCTGTACATACATGTACTGTTATGAACAAAATAAGATAGAATACAGCCAAATTTAAGCCCTCCTCTCCATATCCCACATTAAAAAAAATAACTTTAAAACCTTCATAATAATTAATGAATGCCAGATAGAGGAAAAAGAACATAATCTATAAAGCAAGACAGGAAGTCATAGAATATTTTTCCTAAATATCATCTTTCCTTTAATAGAAGATATGAAACCATGCACTGGGTAGACTTGAATGTTTTTGTTCTTTGGCCATGGTGTGGTGCACACAGCTACATTTCTTTTCTACTGCATGCACTTGGCTGAGACATGGCTTAAAATTAGCAAGAGCAAATCATTATTCAAATTGGCATCCTTTTGCTTTTCATAGCCAAGATTGTTGTAATCTGCAATGTGTACACTGCATTACTGTCCTTGTGTTGTTTTGTTTTGTTTGTTTGTTTGTTTTTTTTAAAAATGAAGTGACATAATTGCGAAAGCGGGATGGTGCCAGATGCATCATACACTTCATGTACCTGTAGGCCTACCTCATGCTACACCACACTTCTCTACCTATCCTGTATTGTTACCTCCGCCAAGGGAGGAGATTACGTTTTTGTTACCGTTGGTTTGTTTGTTTGTTTGTTAGTTAGTTTGTCCGTGTGCAAAATAACTCAAAAAGCAGTTAACGGATTTGGATGAAACTTACAGGAAAGGTTGAGAATGACACAAGTAACAGATGATTAAATTTTGGCAGTGATCCGAGATTTTTTTTGGAATTTATGAAGGATTTTTGATATTTTGGCAGGTAGGGTCAACTAGAATTATCACTGAAGGTGATTATGTAATACCCCTGCCCCTAGTGTTGCTTTATAGTATGTGATGTCATGAGCGCAATGACGTTAATACCAAGTTTGTGCACTTGTCGAATTGGAAACAGAATAATTTTAGTTTACTGTACAATTACAGAGTTGACACTGAGTATAAAACTTACAGCAAATGGAAACATGCTTTACCCCAGCATCACTACACTTAAAGACCATCATACACACCAAATTTGACCTTCATAGCTTGAAGGGTTTTCCTCCCCCCCCCCCCCACACACACACACCTAGATTTTTTTTTCTCTACAGCTAAAGTTAAGTCCAAATGGTTACTCTGACCTTGCCTTGTCCTTGGTGTAAAAAGAGGAAATAATTTTTTTTTTTTTTTTGTGCTGGTATCAACTATTATCTTTTTTTTCCCCATTTTTTTTGCAGGCAAGAGAGCCTTTATGGGTTTGATTATATAGCAGAAAAGTTTTATAACAATATTTGCTGGAAATTTGAAGTCAGTGTAACTGATACCATGTTAATACCACTCCTTTTATGTTTGTTGCATTCTCTGTAATTAATTGCTTTTCTGCAAAAAAAAAAAAAAAAAAAAAAGCAAGGGCTCAGTGAATATGATACTGCAAAAAATTTATGTAAGTTTACTACCACAGAAGGTTACACAGCACACAACATCATAAAACCCACAAAAATCTCATCGTCAGACAGTTTCCTAGTGGCTGGTCTGAAAATCTAGTGTTTAAGGTCAGCAATGATTTTAAAATTGCTCCTGTTCTTAAAGGCATATTCCTTTTGGTATCTGATTCTGATATTTACAAGGATCAAATGAGGCTGTTGAAAGTCCTGTGCTTTATTGTTTCGTCCGGTGATTATCCTGCTTGCATTAACTATCTCGTTTTCATCCAGGTTTTACCTGGGGAGCACACAGAAGTGTACAAGAAAACCCTCGAAGACCTTTGAAATATGCAGTTTACACAAGCACTACTGAGAACACTCTGAAGTATTACATCAAGAATTGTGACCCATTTCTTACGTGAACCTGGCATATCAGGTTCCCCAAATGTAGACAAGATTAAGTGTCTGCATTTGTGGCCTGAATTCATGTCATTTGTGTCATGCTGACAAAAAAGAACTCAAGGTTTTGATCCAAAGATTGGATCTGCTTCTATCAAAATCTGTTATTTTGCTTTATAAAAACCGCCCTTTGGTATAAAGGACATGTACAACTTTTATACAACAGAGTTTTTGAGCCTGTCAGCACTTTTCATATTTCTCGTCAGATCAATAAATTGCACTGTTCAATGGCACATGGAGTTGACCGTGTAAAGGGGACATACAATGTACTGCTTGTCTGCTTTTGCACAGGCAGATTATGAACCTATCTTCTTCTTTTTTTGTAGTACATAGCTGTTGTTTTTTTGATGTGTGAAAAGAATCTCGTCTGATCCAATGAGTACATTGAAGGCTCTCGGAGAATTGTGGGAGGAACAGATTAAGTACTTGATGAAAATGCTCATTTTCAGGATAATCGAGAAGATTCCATTGTAATGTTTGCTGTGGAGGAATTTCAGAATCCTTTTTTGTGAGTGTACAACAAAGGATCACTCCATGTGTGTAGACAGGCCCTGATGAACATACACTGTGCAAAGTCGCAAGGGTACAGAAGTACAAAAAGTACAGCGGCTACCTCATAGTTGGGACTTGGGACTGTTGTAACCCCTTGAGGACAAGTCCTGTGTATACTCGGGCAAGTGTTATATGGGAAATGCCTGTTGTAGCAAAATCAGCCCATCCTCAACAGGTTTACAGAACAATATCATGGACACATTTCCAGGCTAAAATGAGTTATTTGTGATACATCATCACAAAGGCCATATAATGTATTGTTTTATTTATCATTCTTACATTTGAATTCGTTATATGGTAAAGCTTCCTTTGCCCTCTTATACACAAATGCATATGCTGTACTTCATTACACAGAAAATATTTTCAAAAAGAAATAATTAGAAAACAGTAAAGGTTAGCAAGGTCAGCTCTTAGCGCCTTTTTCTTTCTCGTATGTTCTCTGACTTTGTACGGGTACCACATTTTTATTCTTATATTCAATGGTACACAGGTTCCAAAAAATAATTACTGTATAAACATAAAGCCATGATGTCATAAAATGCATCAGATTCTGTTGAATTGTAGAAAAGGATCCATATTAAAGTATACAATTTTACATGAATGTGTACCCAGTAGATATCTAATACTTTTAATACTTTAATACTTTAACAGGTTCCAAAAAATAATTACTGTATAAACATAACGCCATGATGGCATAAAATGCATCAGATTCTGTTGAATTGTAGAAAAGGATCCATATCAAAGTATACAATTTTACATGAATGTGTACCAGTAGATATCTAATACTTTTAATACTTTAATACTTTAACAGGTTCCAAAAAATAATTACTGTATAAACATAACGCCATGATGGCATAAAATGCATCAGATTCTGTTGAATTGTAGAAAAGGATCCATATTAAAGTATACAATTTTACATGAATGTGTACCAGTAGATATCTAATACTTTTAAAGGTAGGGAATCCCATTTGCATGCCTTAAATGAAGAGTTGTATAAATACAGTGGTATGTTGAAGAGAGTATCATTTTAGAAACTCCCATAAAGTATTGAAAGTGGAAGGTAACATTTAGTACATTTTTATTGACCGTTAGATTTTGAATTGAATTTTTTTTCGGGGCTCACCGTAAATTCCAGTACATTACAAGGCTACCTTTGCAGACCCATGCACTGCATGTGTGTCCATCATGTATATTTTGTGAAGAAAGTTCATCAAAACTTACAAACATTTCTATATACATTCTTGCCACACACTCTATATGTTATTACATCAGCTCTTATACTTTTGGATTTGTGTTTATAGATAAAAAAAAATACAGAAGACTGCAACAAAAAGGCTTAAGTGTGGCTGACACACAGAACTACTGAGTAGTTGAATTTTGTGCATTATTCAATTATTGTAGATAACTGTTGACTTCCAAATTTCTCAGCAGTGGCCTAAACAAGTCCCCTGAGGTTCATATTTAATGTTTTGCTGCATTTTGGGAGGTCTGTAAAAGGTATCCCCTACCTTTAATATTTTAACAGCTGTGTACAGTCTACGTGAAAGAAGGATAATTCAGTGTAATGTAGCTTACCATCCATTTCTGCATTATGATATGTGCATGTGTGTTATCATCTCCAAACCCAGCAGAGGTAATGGTTTAAGTGTACCAATACCCTTCAGAGTACTGTATACGCTATATATTTCGCGTGGGTTTTATTTTCGCGAATTTCGCGAGTCGGGAGCTATTCGCGAAATTAACAACACGCGAAAATATTACCTTCCAAAATGAATCCCTTGCCTTGACGATACAAACCTTTTACGGCTTACCGAACAGACCATACTGGCTAACGCTAAGCTTGTTTACGTACAGCCCAGTCGCTGTGGTAGCATTCGTTGCTAGTAAGTTGAAAATTCACACTTTCTTTGCCACTTCATATTTTCTCTGGTCCCCCAATCGCAAATTTAACCACTCGCGAAAATGTGTGACATCGGCAATTCGCGAAAATTTATGAACGCAAAAATTATAGCGTATACAGTATTATGTTCAATCAATAAACTGACTGGGGACACAAAGATTAACTCAGAATAAAGATTCTCTGTGGGCTTGAATTGCACTTAAATGCGATTGGATTTTTGAAAACCAGTTCGTACCATGAACTCCGGAGTAGCAATCATGTCAGATGAGAGTTCATTTGTGTGTGTGTGTGTGTGTGTGTGTGTGTGTGTGTGTGTGTGTTAAAATGAAGGGTCAATATAAAAAGTTCAATACAGTAAACTTTGCAGCTGCTCTTTTTTCGACGGGAAGCCCTATCCAAAATGTTCATCCCGAGGTGAAGGCCAATGTTAGAATAGCTGGTGTCGGATTTCGACTCAAACTTCCGAGGACTTCAGCGTCTGCAGGGGAGTATTCTTTAAAACATTTCATCTTTCTTTGGAAGCATGGGGCATTGAAGAGTTATCCTATAGTGAACAGTGAGGGTAAATATTATGTTTTGGTTAAAGAATTGGAAAATTGGATTTATACAGTGTACAGTATTCATGTACACTGCAGTATTCATGAAGAAATCAGATTTCAGTAGTCATGATTATTTTTCAACTTGTAAGATATTTCCTTACTTTTGATGGAGAATAACTACATTGTACGTACATACAATATGCCGCTAAAACATTCAACAGCTCTGAATAAGAATTACATACAGTTATGGATGACATGAAGTTAGTATTTTAAAACTGAACAGGTCTATCCATGTAGCTGACCCCATGACACCATACACACACTGGCATTCATGCACGACTGTGTCATTGTGGTGCCCGAGTCAGTTGCCCATATCTCTGTCAAAAAGTTCAGCATTTTTAGGGGAGATTAACAAAATGCTTATGAAACAGGTGGCAAGCTACAGTTCAACTACCTGCAGAAAAGTTCACACACACAGGTGGCCATCGGACCTGAATTACATATGTACCGTACGTGAAAAGCTAGCACTGCCTCATACGAGGTTGCATAAAACTTGGCTAGAAGTATCCATTTGAACCCTGTTCACTGCTACTGGTAACTAAACTATGTGACAAGTCAGTGTAATTTCTGACTAGTAGTCCACAGAAGATAAAAAACTTGTCCACACATAACGGCTCCTGAGTTTAAAGGGTGTGTACAGTTCTGGTCGAGGCGAGGATTTACTCTTTTAACGTTTTGTGAGATATTCAGAAACCACTCTTACTATGAGATGTCAAAGAGCATGCAATTCTAAGGGGTATCGAAAGTTTATTTGATGAAAATCGATTTTGAAATGGCCGAGATATCCAAAAACAAGGTGAAACAAAGATATCCTAATAAAAGGTGTGGCCTGTCGCCTTTTATTATTATCACTTTTTTGGATATCTCAGCCATTTGAAAACCAATTTTCATCAAATGAATGTTGAATCCTTCTTAAAATGACATGCTCTTTCATATTTCATAAGAGGTTTCTCATTATCTCACTTAGGAATGTTCAAAACATGAATCTCCACCTCAACCAGTACTGTACAGTCCCTTTAAGCTTATGGGTAGAGCGTAGCTAATCATACCAAAAGGATGGGGGGGGGGGGGGGGGTTCTACTTCATTATCAAAAGATGTTCAGAAAGAATGGGCATACTGGGATAAATTAAGTTTTTTTTTTTCTTTCTTGAAAAAAAGAAAGAAAGAAAAAGAATTAGCAGTGTCCCTGTAAATTGCCATGATTCTCTCAGAATAAAGAGTAAAGCGACAGGTGTTTGTCCATCATGCACAACTGTAAAATACAATTTGTAGCTGTTTCCTACCAATGTTTAGGAACTCAACAATATCAGTAATCTGCCCCATCCTATGTAAAAACAACAACAAACAAACAAAAGAAGTGCGAGAGGAACAAAAAAGAATCTACAGAATTATCCCACACATAGGATAATTTAACATAGTAACATATTGGGGATCGATTACTAGGACTGTGCGAATCCCAATTCAAATAAACAGCAGAAATCAAGGTGTCTGTCCCAATCAGATCAATTAATGAAGCAATTAATGAAGCACACTTTAAAAGATGTGCCATTTTGGAGGTGAGCTTTTCATGGATGAAAGGGGACTCCAAATTTCTGATCAACATGCATTCATAGTAAATGGGATAATCCCATACTCAAACCCATGTGACACACTGGGGATTACTAGAATTGTGTAATCCCAAGTTAATGACTGCAAAAATTTGGACATACAAGTATGCAACCAATCAGATCAATTGGATATTATATGAAGCACAAAGATCTGAGATTTAGTAAGGAGCCGAGTGCTGCATGGATGAAAGGGGGCTCAAAAATTCGGTCACGGGTCAAAAAGGGCTGGATAATCCCATACTCAGGCAAGTGTAACACTCTGGGGATGACTAGATTTGTATAATCCCAATTTACTGACAGCAAAAATCATGACATCTGCCCTAATCGCCTGGCGAAGCACACTTGCAGGTGTGCCACTCATTAGAAGGTGAGCTCTGCATGAATAAGAGGGGATCGACTCCCATTTTCTGGCCAACATTCAAATTGTAATAATCCCCCATACTCAGACCATCTGTAACACACTGTGGTTACTGGGATTGTGTAATCCTGATTAATTGACAGCAAAAATTGGGACACCTGTTCCCATCAAATCTATTGGCTAATGAACTGCACCTGCAGATCTGCTATTAGGCAATAAAAGTGATTCATGGCTGAAGGGGGAATGAGGCCAAATTTCTGGTCAGCATTCACAGGCATCCAGAGAATCAGATCATGGCTGCTAATTTGTAAGCTTGTCAAAAATGGTTTCACTCAGCTGTTGGTGGAAATCACTTAGCACACACCCCCCTCCCTTTAATCCCCCTTCCCTTTTGAACAGTGAACAATAAGTGCTACAAAACAGCATTATGAAGACAAAAGAAAATTTGAAGAGTTAGACACCATTCATAAACATGTTGTACAGTGTAGCATTGAATACCTTTAAATTGAACCACTTTCATCCAACCTTCCTCCAATACCAGATGTGCATTCAATGCAAAGTTGCCATTATTTCAGATATGGCAAGATTACAGTTTCTGAAGTGAAATTTACCCAAGGATTTAATAGGTTAATTCTTTGTGTACCACACAGTGAACGCCCACTGTGTGCCACATCCAGAGACTCCAACCCCAAGCACCTTCTGATCTGGAGATTCTCCCGCCCGAAACCCCTTGCAAACGGGAGACTCCATGCAAGATGTGTGCGAAGTTCCTAGGGTTCTAGATGTTCTCTGGTGCTAAACATACAATAGCAATAAGTAAGAAATGCTTTCCACTGGGAGACACAGAGCCAGGGCGGGAGAAATCAAATCTCAAGCGGGAGAACGGGAGATTTTGCAAAAATGGGCTTTCGGCGGGAGATCTCCCGTCGAAAACGGGAGAGTTGCACATCATTCTGAGACCACGACACATGAGCACTTTTGGAAAATATTCTGTACCTCTTCAACCATGCAACTTTTTTAAAGAAGAATTTATGCTAGAAACACAGTGTAGCAAAATTGTAGAGAAAACTGCAACCCTTGCTGTGATTAAGTTATATGATGAAATTATCGTGAGGATGCTTTCAATGCACTGTGGCATATTCTGATCATTTATAAAATCAATTTGTGCAAGGTTGTATGTTTGAGCAAATACGGCAGACAAGAAGTTTACATGTGTCCCTGCATAACAAAACAAACAAAAAAGTCATCAGACATGGATTTTTAGTTAAGGGTAGATTCTGAAAGAGCAGACTCTAAGCCTTAAAATAATGTATAACTCATTTCAAATGGACTCTCCTAACCTATCTAAACACTGGGAGGAAAGCACACACTCTGGAAAAGTGTGAACTGAGAAAAGAGGCTCTTGTGTACAGGGTCTATTCAAGTGCTTAATCTTTACCAAGCCATGCTAGCTGTGCAATGAATGGGACAAAAAACAGGATGTAAACCACCTTAGCTACAACAATGGAGAGATTATCAAATTAAAGCTGAAATTAAACATGCTCTATCTAATAACACACTCTGTCCATGATCAATACCAACTTTAGAAGCAGTAGCATTATCCTTCAAAAGTTATTCAAGTTAAAGTGAAGAGCATGTAAAAAATGAAACGGGGCTGCTATAAGACATACATGTACCTATTCACATTATTCTTGAAAAAAAGGGTTGTAGAAAAACTGCTGAAAACACACTTTCCCATTTGTTTTGTGATCCCAACCTTTGGAATAATGTAGTAGAAGAAAGGCTCTTCAAGAAAATATGAAAAACTCAAGATTGATTTGACTGACCCCTTTCTCACCTTTTTTTAGTCAATACATACATTGTAAAATCAAGTGGTGCGACATTTTGTTGATTTTGCGATGCATGGTCACATATGTATGCGCATGTGTTTGGGAGTCCTACCTCTGATGAGAGTGGCCTGGTCGTCGCTAGTCAGACCCTGGAATCCCGGTAGCTGTTTGGCAAAGTTGATCATGTGCCTCAAGAGGAGGACCACCAGCTCCATGATGTGGGGTACGATTGTCGGGCCCTTCTCGCCTCCAGCCAGGAGGATTCGCTCTTCTTCCCCATCCGCATCCTGAGCGTCGTTGGCGTTGGCAGCGTACGTTGATTCGGTCTCCTCCCTGTCAGCGGTCAAGGCCTCGTGGGCGCCACTGGCGGAGGGAGGGCAATCCGTCTGGGGCAGTGTGGGCAGCGTCTGCTTCTCCTCCGGCTTGTTGTGGATGATGCAGCCGCACTCGCAGCGCCTGACGGTGGCGGGCGGGTTTGGAGGGGGCGGGGCTGCAAAATTCCCGGCTGCGGGAGCGGTCCTGGAGCCTGCTGATCCCTGGACTTCCCGGGCGGGGGAGGACTTCTTCACTGCGGACGGAATTGTTGGAGTGGAACCGTGGGATGCGTTGAGCGACGGTAGCTGAACGGTGGCAGAGGCGGGCAGCATCCCCTTACTCGAAGTCTGTGCATCAGTGTCACTGATAATCAAACCTCCAGGTGGAACCATTTCCTCTGGGGGGACTGACCCCACAGTCTGGGAAGTTTTCGTAGGGCTGACAGATGAGGGAGACGATCTATGGGCTGGCCCCTGATCACTCTTTATTCCTGGTTCCGATGACGTCCGTTGTGGTTCCACCACGGTCTGTATAGAGCAATGTATTAATGACTGATTAACTGCTATTGACAAATGACTGAAAAGCTCCTTTTATATTCTAGTAAAGAAAGCGGATACCTTGTGATTCTCTAGGACGTGACATTCTTGGCAACATGGATGTGACGCAATGATGCTGACAACTGCAGCTACAGTAATTTTGTGAAAAAAATAACACACACACACTCACACACTCGATTCAAATGACAACATAAATGTGATTCAATAATGCAGGCAACTGCCAGAGTGATTTTGAATTCTGATCAGTGAGAAACATGTGTGCACACACAATATGTGACCTTGCATCACAAAACCAACAAAAAGTCGCCAGATATTGATTTTTAGTTAAGGGCAGATATTGAAAGAGCAGATTCTAAGCTTTAAAATGATGTATAACTCAATTCAAATGGACTCATCTAACACATCTAAATATTGGAAAGAAAGCACACACTTTGGAAAGGTGTGAACTGAGAAAAGAGGTTCAGAAGTTAGGGGTCTATTCAAGCACTTAATCTTTAGAAACCTTGCTAGCTGCGCGATGAATGGGACAAACAACAGGATGTAAACCACGGTAGCAACAACGCTGAAAGGATTATTAGATTAAGCTGAAATTAAGCATGCTCAATTAACACATTCTGTCCATAATAAATGCCAACTTTCAAGGAGGTAGGTGACTTTGTGTTTATTTTGTGATACACGGTCATATATACAATGTAAACAATACAACAGAAACACAAGGGAAACAAGTACATGAATGTGTGCTTGCATCACAAAACCACCAAAAAGTTGCCAGACATAGATTTAAAAAAAAAAAAATTATTTATTTTTGTTATGGGCTGATCCTGAAAGAGCAAATATTTAGCTTTAAAATGAAATATAACTCACTACAAATGAACTTTCCCATTAAATCCATCTAAATAATGGAAAGAAAAGACACCTACTTTAACTGTTCTATAAAACAGATAGATGATGCACACTATGCTTCTTTGTGTATCAGTACAAATAGTGTGCATGTGGTAACTATGGAAACTAGGCTAAACCCACGAGGCTATGCCTTGTGGGTTAGACAATTCCACAGTAATTACCTTACTACAGGCATGTAATTATTACTGATCCACTCAGACCTGCGCATCATTTGTATATACCAGTACTGAACGAACCACAAGACCACATCATGGATAATTCACCACAAGCACGTACTACCCATCAGTTCTCAAATTACGGCAGGCATGTCCTAGCTTCTTCTTTACCAAGTGGCAGGTGCATACAGCTTTTATTACGATTCTCACATTATGGGGAAACTTTTACTTCACTATGAGAGGATGTTGACTGCATGGGTTGTGGAAGTTGGAAGCGAGAGCTCCTCTGCACTAACCAAGGCAGGTTTTAACCCTAAACTGTTCAATGATCGAACACTAAACAACTCACAGGACCAATATGCCCTTCATGGACGCTAACTCACATCATCATTATACCTGCACCAAGGAAGGAGGTTTGGCGTTGGTTTGTCTGTTTGCAAAACAACTCAAAAAGTAATGAACGGTTTTTTGAAACTTGCAAGAAAAAATGTACAGTTGCTAATCACACAAGGAACAGATAATTAAATTTTGGTAATGATCCTGGAATTTTTATGGATTTCTGAAGTATTTTTTTTTAATCTATAGGCAGGTAGGGTCACAAGCTGTGCATATTTGAGGTTTGCAATTACATGCTCTAAGCGCATCCTCTACTCGGGCGAGCCGCCACACTGCTGGAAGCTGATGACGTAAACAAAAGGCTTCTATATTGGGAAATTGGGCAATTTTAAATGTGATGCATGCACGGGTGGAAATGAGCTGTTTGGCAGAGGTTTGCATTCTCTGAGTGCTTTAAATACTATAGTTACACTATGCATTGCATGGTATTTCCTTCAACTGGTAGAGAGTAAAGAACCATTTCTAAACATGTTGTCACACCTCACACTTTCTTTCACCCTTTGTTTTTGCATAAATGGAGTTTTTATTATTTTGAGGAGAATGGAACACCGCAAGGGAGAGAAAGGGAGTACCAGGCCACAGTGAAGGGGAAGCCTCTTACAGACCTCCTGTATTCAAATTACGAAGTGGTCATGCAGCTCCGAGCCTTTCTTGCCCAAATAACAAAGTAGCAGCATACCCAACACCACGCAGAGCATCCCTTATTCACAAAGTCGCAACACAACTGCACCTGCCTCGAACTTGCCCTGCATTGTTACACACATGTGCAAAATCACACCAAACCGATGCATGCAAAGAAGAGCAATGATTGTGCCTGCTAGAATTCACAAAATGTGCTGTGACTCAGGGTGGGAGGAAAGTGACGTACAAATGTACGGAAATGATCAACAATGTGCAAGTGTGCCACTGCTTTGCCATCAGCAGTTTTCACAGAAAAAAAAAAAACACACAATTTTTTGCAACAAACAGCATACATACCCCTGCACCAGAAAAGCAATTTTGTTGAGTGTGCCTGAATTGTGCAGTGAGATGCGAAGTTGGATGCAAAATCCATTATGTACTTGCACAGCTATGTGGTGATTATGAATTAATATGTGAAGTGCTTGTCTGCCTTGGACAGAGAGTGACTACTCATGATCATCACACCATTTATCACCTTGACATACAAAAAATTGTGGTAAAATATGGGTATGTGCATGTAGTGTACAAAAAGGGTTAACTGAGGAAGTCTTTAGTTTGTTTGACAACAAAGAAAACACTCAATTGCAAACTAGTCACTATCATGTTATGTGAAATCAAGTTCATGTCATCTTGTGGAGTCTTATATACAATGTACACATTTCTGACAAGCCAAAGAGCTTTGTCAGCATTTCTTGTACCAGACTGACTTAAACATGCAAAGAAACATATCTGGGTTGTCTTTCTGTTATAAAGCAGACTGTTCTATCATTTGTTGATGAATGAATTAATGAATAAATAAATGAGTGAGTGAATGAATGAATGAGTGAATGAATGAATGAATGAGTGCATTCATACAATGTTTCATTCATTCATTCATCCATTCATGCTCACAAATGCATTAATTGATCAGTTGGTCATTCAACACACAGTCTTTCATTCACTTATTTATGCACTCACTAATCCATGCATTCATTCATTCATTTTAATGCATTCCCAACTAATTGATTCATTTGATCATTCAGCCTTTATGTAGGTATTCATATACTAATTCACTAATTCATTCACTCACGGAGTGAATGAATGAATAAATGAATGAATTCATGAAATCATGCATTCATACACTACTCATTTCATCCATTCATACATTCACACTCACAAATGCATTAATTCATCAGTTGGTAATTCAATTTTACCCACTCATCCATTCATGTACTCAGTCTTTCATTCACTTATTCATGCACTCACTAATCCATGCATTCATTCATTCATTCATTCACACTCACTAATTGATTTATTTGATCATTCAGCCTTTTATGTTGGTATTCATATACTAATTCATTCATTCAGTTATTCAAGCATTTGCTAATCATTCATTCATTGATTTACTTAGGCATTCACTTATTCACTCATTCAACCAGTTACTAATACATTCATTTACTCATTCAATCACTCATGCACTCACAAACTCATTAATTTAAATTCATCTATCAATTCATGATGGCACTCATTAATTGATACGCTCAGCCTTTCAGTCACTAATACATGAACCCATTAAGTCATTCATTCAATCATTCATTTATCCACTCAATATTCATTTCTTATTCATTCATTCATTTGGTTGGCTATGGAATGCTAATTGTTGAATTCAATTTGTAGTTCAGTCCATCAGCATGAACTTTAATATAACTGATAACAAACCTGATAGACTCCAGATTATGAATACATTCTATCTGTCATGACATCCATGTGATGATGCTCTGAACATGAAATTGAGTGTTTATTTGTGTGAGTATTTTGATCTCCTTAACCGTCCCCCTGTTTATACAGAGCACTTTTCACTTTCAGTGAAGAAATGAAAGCATGCTCTTGACTTCCCATGTTGGAGGGGGATTATGTCCAAAAAAGAAAAAAAAAATCGGATTTCTAAAGTGATAACTTTCAATATGATTAAACAATCTGAATGCTATTTTAGGGAATAAGACTAAACTGTTTACCCACATTTTGCAGAAAGTCCCATTCAATTTAAGTGGTCAAAGTGAATTGTGGATCATTGTAAAGCATGTCATGGGTTTGTTTCTTCCAAGTTCAACACTTGAATGCTCTTTGAACTGTGAAGACAACCGATAAAACTTGGAGGGAAAAAGGATACCTGACATGCTCTACAAAGATCCTCATTTCTTTGACCACTGAAGCTAATTGAATGGGGTCTTCTGTAAGATCTAGGTAATTATGTTATAGTTACATACCTTGAAATTGCATTCGGATTGATTCACTACTTTTGAAATTATCATTGCAGAAAGTCCGATTCGGTAATTTTTTTTTTTTTGGACATACAGTACAAAAAGCAAGCAAGATGCAAACAAGGGACATAGTGTTTACATGCGAGTGCATGCTGTGCCAAGCGGGATGCTGAGAAGAAAGGTGGGGGTAGGCAGCGTGCGATTGGGGTGTGGGGCGTCTACTGACTTCAGGCGAGGGCGCCGGTAGCTTCTCCTTCGCCATCCGGTATGCCTGGGCCAGCAGCTTGCCCAGGCTCACGTGCTCGGCGATGAGAGCTGGGAGGAGGGGGGCAACGGCGGCGGCAGTGGCAGTGGCAGTGGCAGTGGCATCTTCCGACTTGACAGGGCTCTTCGCCTTCCCATCTTTCTTGACCTTGACCTTTTTCTTGATTGGCTTCCGGGTCGCCAGCCTGTCCTGGTCCCACAGTCCTGTATGAGAAGGATATATACGATCAATCTCTGGGAAGTGTTACATTTGGCCGGGGGAAAAAATATATTACCTCAAGATTTATAGAGGCAAGAATTCAGACTACTAGAATATGTGACTGCCCAGCTCAAAACCTCCCAAAATACTAGGCCAAAATGAATTTCTACTTTTCTACTCAGTTTAAAAGGGGTCTAGGGCAATTACCCCCTGGGTAATTACCCCGAACCCTTCCCCTGGCCCTAGTCCTAGTCCTAATCCTAAACCTAATCCTAATCCTAACCCAAACTCCTAACCCTAAACCTAAACCTAACCCTAATCTTTACTCCAACTTACCACTAACCAGTATTTAGCCGGGAGCAATCGCCCTCTGGGGGTAATTGCCCGGATACGTTTAAAAGAGTAAATGCTACGCTCTAGAATGATATATAACCTGTTAAAATTGGACAATCCTAACCCATTCAAAAAAGTGGTTGAAGTAAGAGAGGGTTAGGAGGTGTAAAGTGTGTAGTTTCGTAGCAAAGAGGAAAGAGCAAAGAGGTCAGGATAGTTTCAAGGAACTGCTGAAAGAGATTACTACTTCAAGGTTCAAGGGAGTTAAAAATTATGGGGTCACTCAACCATATCAATGGAAATGTATTCTATTTCCCAATAAAAGCAAAGCCTGTCCTAAAAAAAAAAAAAAAAAAAAATGATACAGAAAAACTGCTCATATCTTGATTAGATTTTCTTTTAAGCTGCCAAATTTTGACAATTTTTGTCATGATAAAACTTTTTCTTTACATAAGTCCTTTAAAACACACTTAGCAAATCCTGAACTGATAACTCAAAAGTTCGACTATATAGCAATTAGCATCCTTTTTCTTTCATTCATATATTGTAGTTGTTTCAGTTTTAAGCAATTTATTGGGAAGCCATGTTTATCAAAACAACAACTGCAGTGAGTGCATCAGGCTGTATAAGAACCACCATACTCTCCACATATAAGAGCGATAAAAGGTTCACTGAAAACTTTTGGTCTCATCAATGTAACCTATCAATATGGGACCACAAAAACCTGACGTTTCGTATTTTCACAGATCACTCTAGATTTACAATCTGAAGACTTGGAGCTTTCCAGAGATATATCACTATATCTTCTTCCCTTTAAAATGAGAACAAAAAAAATAATAATCATGAGAAAAACAGCTTTGAAGTTGAGATACAGCCAAACAGTACACAAAATCATGAGAAAAACAGCCTTGGAGTGCAGATTCAGTCACAGGTTCAGGTGGTGAGTCAGGACAACATCACCGAGGTCATTTGAGATCATGGTGGCAGGTCTCAAAACCATCAAATTTCGACTTTCTCAGAGTACTTAGAAGCAAAAAGGGATGTTATGAAGCCTCCTATGGCAGCCTCGAGCAGCCTCTCAGCTCAGTATGAATGGACAGAATTCAGAAAAGGAGATCCAATCAGGGCAGGTTCTGAAACCACCTACACAAGGTGGTTTCAGAGCCTCCTTTAGCACCCTTTCAAGAGTCTTGGCTGCAGTCTACATGCTAGGCAGATGTAAGAATATTCACGTATCTATCTGTTTATCTATCTATTTACTTACTTACTTACTTATTTATGTACTTACTCATTTATTCATATAGCTATCTATTTATCTACCTAACTATTTTTTTCATTCCTTTTTTTTTTTTTTTTTTAACACAGCATGCATCAGGCACTGCACAATGAGAAAGCAACTCAAGGGTAACTGCTGTGTTTGATACACCTGAATCGAATGGCATGCAAACTGCAATTGTTCCTGTACTGACATTCTGTTTCCTAGAGTCTACAGCCAAGGTGCTCACAGGTAACTGTAAGAAAAAAAAAGTGAAAGCAAAAAAAAAAAAAAAATAAAATAAATAATAAATAAATAGATAACCTACCAAACACACTGAAACATAACATTCTCCTAAGGTAAGGCCTCCAAATTCAACGATGGGGGGGGGGGGGGGGACGTTGCTTTTAAATTTCATTTTGAACTACATTGTAGTATCACATTATTTTACATGGATTTATAATCACATTAAAAATGCATGACATGATCATTTCTGGAAGACCACTGTCTTACCCCATTGAGGATGAGTCCCGAGTATACTTGGGCCAAGGAGGTACTAGTACCGCCTTGCTTGGGCAAGGGTCTATGGGAAATGCCTGCTGTAGCACAATCAGCCCATCCTCAACGGGTTAAGTGATCAGTATGCAAACAGACAGGGGCATTGACTTGCGAGACTGTGACCGTAATGCACTTTGAAACACCCTGTGCCGCCTATCGCATAAAGCTCTGATCACAACTGTTCTGTGTTCGACAGGTGGCTACAATGTAGCTATATAATGATGGGTCCTTGAAATGACAGCAATATTGTCTCAAGGGGAATTTTTAGTAGGTCACATTCAGCTGTGGCCATGCACCTATCAACAGCGCAGCCACCTGCTGACTGGTACTAGCTGCTATAGTCGAATGATGGGTCTTTAAGGCTGCGTTTATCTAACTCGAGAGAGAGAGAATCACGTTTCAAAACGCGTTTGGAATGGTGTTTGCAAACATGGTTAGAAACGCGATTCTTTGGGAACAGCCTTTATCTAACCATCATACAATCGCAATTCGAGTGGTGTCACTGCGCAGCTGCTTTGCGCCGTTTGACCTGGGAAGTAAAGGTCAACTGCATACCATCAAACATGCCTCCTCAGTCACACACAAATAATGGGTAGAGAGCACAACCGGAAGCAGTTGGGATTTGACCTTGAGATAAAAACGAGTTTCAAAACGGCATTACGTTTACTCACAGAACCGTGATCATGGTCTCAAATATGTTTCAAAACGGCATTTCAAAACGCATTTGAAAACACGGTTGCATTTATCTAACCTCAGAAAATGCCTCAAACGCATTTAGGATCGTGATTCTGCCTCAGAATTTTTTTAGATAAATGCAGCCTAAAAACGACCACAATTTTGTCTCCAGGGGAATTTTAAGTGGGGCGCATTCAGCAGGCGGCTGCTGTCGAGATGGCTACCAGGAGCATGCATCCATATTGGAATTACTTTAAGTGTTATGAAAATTAAAAAATACTGATTTGCTGATGTGCCCTTCATTTGCAAAATCACGAGTGTCACTGTGCAGTGGCGGATCCAGAGGGGGCGCATCAGGTGCACGCATCTCTTTATTTTTTGTTAAAACAAAAGAAATAAAAAGAAAAAAATGGGGGGCACATGTGCCCCATCTAATTTTGTAAAGACGCCTCCCCTTTGCAGAATTCCTGGATCAGCCCCTGCTGTGATACCACGGTAATTCACTTGGCACCATTCTCATTCAGGAAACGAATGGCACAATATGTATTTCTGGTAAGCGCTGTGCATGCACACCCCACATCTTCATTTCTCCTACAGGGAGTTCTGAGACTGGAAGCAGGTCCCATGATGAGAAAGACACCATTGTAGAATGAGTAGTATTTCGTAGCATGAATCATACTCAAATCTCACATGCACATTTCTTGTGAAGTTTGAAGTAAGATCACCCTAAGCAGAGAGCTTTAGACTTCAGCGACAGGGACGTTCAGAGGGGAAAAAAAGAGAGAATATTCTGAGCATGTGCAGAATTGCAATCAAAGCCTGTCTACTGTATACGCCGTTATTTTCGCATACAGATATTTTCGCGAATGACGTTTTCGCGAGATTTTGTTTTCGCGACATTTTCACGAGATGTTGTTTTCGCGAATCGACGCTGACGCTGACGTTAATGCTCTATTAACAAAGCGCATGGAGACAATTTTGCGTGTTGGTTAAATTTGCGATCCAACTGCAATTCGCGAAATTCAAACCCTCACAAAAATAATGGTGTATACAGTATTTATAGCTTTCGTTGCCTGACTTTTCACTTTGCGTTCTGTGCTATTTCAACATCCGCTCAGTTCACGACATAGAGAGCTATACTTCATGCACCAATCATATGGGGTCGGGTGCCATTTTATTTTTTATAGGTTGCGTCTCAGCGTAATCTAAAGCTACTTTTCAACATACTGCAGGGAGAGAGGCCGAGAACGTCCAAAGCACTTGTCGTCTCGAACTTCCACATCGCAAATCTAAAGCTCCGTAATATCACTCTATTTCTCAATGTCTTTCATGGTGTATCCACATTTATTACAAATTACTCCACAAAATAGGGGGTATTTCACTGTAAATGTGAAAGCACCAACTGTAAAGTACATTGTATCTGTCGTCACGAGGCAATATCCGAGTATTTGCAGGACATACATCCATTGATCATCCAGTGAAGTTGACATTTATAGGATCACTAATGAATCATTCCATGGCTCAACATAGAACATGGGGATTCATCAATGACAAGATATTTCATTCTGATCGTGACTTGAGGGCAGCATTAAACGGAGAGTCTAATCCTGCTATTTCCCCTTTCCCCTTCCCCTCTCTCATTACAAAACAGAAACTACAGAAAAGAGAGGCCACTATAGGTGCTTTGTGTAAATTTGAATTTGATGGAGTTACAAAACAGTACAACATCTGGAGTAACATGCAACATGAAGTTTAAAAGGAGGATGTTATTAACCCGTTGAGGACAGACTGATTTTGCTACAACATGCATTTCCCATAGATACCTGTCCAAGTATACTCGGGACTCGTCCTCAATGGGTTAAAACTTCAAAGAATTGACACTGTAGTGGTTGCTGCAAAATAATGGGAAGGATCTTTGCACTACTAGCGGCAATGCAAATAGCATGCACTGTATGTTCTGCGCAGTTGATTATTTTCTGCCTGTTCCCATCGAAGCGTATTTGAATGTTGCATGCCCAGATAGACAGGGCTTGCTAATACCAGGACAGAGGCTGAAGGTGGCAGTGTGCTTTCCATGAACATTGATAAGCAGCAAGGCTCGCTACACAAACGTCATGCACCCACCTCAAATCTGTTCTGCGTACGCCAGATTAGACAGTAACTCGATTGCGAGCGAATATTGCAGCACTCAATGATAAACAAATGCCCTTCTCTAGGCATCTGGATGCATCGTCTTGATTTGTAGAGTGTTTCACAGCATCGAGTGCAACAGGGCATTATGTTCTTCCCTAACAAGATCGAAACGATTTGACAGTTCTTCTGAGAATTTCAGGAGGTACATTATAGGTACCTCCGATCCGAATCAGCTGCAAGTCCAATATCGCAACTGAGGGAAGAATATATATGGTCTATGCTATAGAGCAAATTGGCTTTCTGTATCACAGTAAATCTCATTCATTCAATGGTGGAAGTACCATCAAACCAAAACTCAAAATAGGAAGTCATGGAATTTTTAAATTGCACATATTTTCACAATACAACTAGTAGCAACCACATAGGCAAATTAGGTAAGGCAATATGATTTATACGGCCTCATCATGGGTCTGGCTGGCGAGGAACTCATATATTCATGAAGTTTCAGAAACCATATTTCTGTGGTTTAAAGCTGTCTGTCTTATAAAAATTTTTTAACCTTTACTGTCAGTACATATATCAGGTTGGGGGGAAAAATAATTTGAGCCCAGTTTTGGTCACAGGCCACTGTATTTTGGTTGCAGATTCATCAAAAGCATATATCTGTTGCAAAAATAACAAGAAATACAAGGATCTCGTGCTCACCTCAGCATCCCAAGTTTTCCCTTCCACATTCTTTAAGACTTTACCGTAATACCCACAAATACCATAGCAAATTTGGAGAGCTATGGGAGGCCTTTAGCACAGGAGGACATGGTATCCATTGGTATATTTCAACGCATTGGGATTAATACCTGCCAAGTTTGTTATTTAAAAAAACTAGAAATGTCGCTTTGGCGACTGGTATGCCTCCGCCATAATGCATGATTTTCCCAATAGGTCTACTGTAGATAGTACATGTGGACACTGTGTGATTACATTTTCACAAAATTGGCAAAATATTGGAATGACAAGTTTGTCACAAATGTGTTGAATGTTCACCTTCCTTGACCTAGGTTTAATTGGATGAATAAGAGAGCATGTATCTAGGGATTTAAGGACTTTAACTTGACTTTGACCCATTCATACATTTAGGCATTGAGTAATTTTCAAGGTACAGGTGTGGAGAAAAAGTGCAATTTCTGAATTGAATAGTAAATTGTTACCATTTTCATCTGGCCCTTGACCCTAAAATTCATAAGATAATTACTTTCAGGTAGAACATGCATTTGAAAATGTACTAAGTTTCAAGGTAACTTGAGCCACTTCCGAGATATGGAGGAAAAAGTTAGTTCAGCACTTTCACTTGATCTTTGACCTTTTGACCTTTGAGGCAAAAAGAGAAAAAAAAAACTTTCCAGAGAATTTCTATTACGTTACACACGCATACACCAAGTGTAATAAATAACCCTGCTGGCATTGCATAAATATGAGGGTAATAGTAAAATTTTGAAGTCTTGCACTTGACCTTTGACCCCTGACCTTTGACCCCATGAACCCTACATTCTCTAGATAATCACTTCCAGTCAGTACATGTATATACTATGTTCCATGAAGATACCTTGAACAATTTTCCAAGGTACGGAGAAAAAAAAGAAGTTTTAATATTTTTACTTGACCTTTTGACCTTTGACCTTTGACCTCATGACCCAAACTTTCACCAGAGAATCTTAATTGGGTAATACATGTATACACTAAGTTTCAAGAAAATGTCTTCAGGCATTCAATAGATATGGTGGAAATAATGAAATTTTGTGTATTTGACCCTGACCTTTTGACCTTTGACCTCATGACCCAAACTTTCACCAGAGAATCTTAATTGGGTAATACATGTATACACTAAGTTTCAAGAAAATATCTTCAGGCATTCAATAGATATGGTGGAAATAGTGAAATTTTATGTATTTGACCTTGACCTTTTGACCTTTGACCTTGAGCATGTGCACCCAAAAGTTGATAGGAACAACTTCACCCCCTAATACACATACATGCAAAGTTTCATTAGGATACCTCAACAGGTTTCGATAGTTACCTTGTCCACAAAATTCATTACGGACGGACGGAAGGACGGACGGACGGACAGACGGACGGACAACCCGAAAACATAATGCCTCTGGCACCACTTCGTGGCGGAGGCATAAAAAAAATATATGGACCACGTATTTTCAAAGAGGCCATTAAAATGTGAAAACTTGCTCCAAATTTGCTCCCGCCCCATTGGGGCCACCCCTGGATCTTCCATATGAAACAAACAATCATTCCCTATCCTACTAGTGTACTTGAATATTCAGAGTATTTTTGGTTTCAAAGATCTATTCATTTTTTATATTTTCTAATCTTGGGGTTATGGATTGCCCTGGGGGTCACAAGGGGGGGGGGGGGGGCAGCTCAGGGAATGCTGTCCGTATGTACCTATACAATGTATAATCTTATCACTGTAGTAGCAATAACTGTTGGCAAGTTTGTTGACAAATTTGACCATTTGTCTCTGAAAGGATGATGAAAATGTAAAAACTGGGCCACAATTTGGTCCCCCTGTTACACATCTTTGGGGGGGGGGGGGATGGGGAGGGATGGGGTGTGCTTGTGGATGTTTGAGAGGAATATGGGAGGTGGCCTTGCACTCACTGTCTGGTTGCATGCCAACTGAGATACACTTCTTCATGCGGCAAGCCGCACAGTGCCTGCGTGTGTACATGTCCATCTCGCAACCCGCCGAGCTCATCATCTCGCACTTCAGCTGGTGGCGGTTGCGGGCGTTGCGGCGGAAGAACGTCTTGCAGCCCTCGCAGGTCAACGCCCGGTAGTGCATGCCGTTGGCCTTGTCCCCGCACACCACGCAGGTCAGGTCGGGCGGCTCTGTGCTGGCGGAGTCTGCACTGGCCAAGCTAGTTACCTCCTTCTTCTCCATGGCAACTGTATCGAAAGTTCGGAGAACCAAACAAGATTCAAGATACACTGTATGGATTCTCAGTATAGTACATGCATGAAGCTTAAAGGACAAGTTTGCACTCAAAACATATGCATGGATTTAGTGAATGCAGCAATATTTAGGAGAACTCATTGGTGAAAGTTTGAGGAAAATCAGACGATCTGTTCAAAAGTTCAGAATTTTCAAGCTTCAGAGCCACCACCACTGGATGAGAAGACTACTGACATTTATAACATCATTTTGGACATCAATAAAGAAAATAGGGATAAGTACACAAAATTTCATTTTTTGTAAATTGTACACATTCAACTGACTTTTTATATGGACATAAATGGGGAATATTATTCCCCCTGATTTATGGAAGAAGTAAAGTGCCCTTTCATTAGGCTAGAAAAGTTAAGATACGTTGCATTTCCTTTATGTCTTCTTCATATCGTTGTCCATAATGACATCACAAAAAACTACACCTGTATAGTAGTCTCCTTATCCAGGCTCTGCAATGATGGTACTGAAATTAAAAAAAAAAAAATCATAGAACAGGTAACTTTTGAATGGACTGCCCAATTTTTGTCAAACACCCCTTTGTGTATTCTATCAATATTGCTGCTTTCATTCAATCCACATTCATATTTGGGCTTAACCCACACATATTAAGATACTACTGGTTGCCTATAGAGTCAGGTCTGGATGACAACCCCATCTAATACCCCTTTCATAAACTCAATAATGCGGATAATATCCGCAATATTTGGTCGTAAAATCGGAGAGGGGAAAGAATAATGCGCATTATTTCGACCCTTCTATTATCCGCATAATAGCAGCGTCGGGACGAGATTTTGAGTTTATGAACGCAAACCCAAATAATGCGGATAATTGCCGGGGTGCGGTCAAACGTCACCTGTCTTTCCCGCAGAAGGGGGGTGTGCAGTCACCATGACGATTATCCGCCTTTTTCACGACGGGCGCTCGTAAAAATAATGCGGATTATTTTCAGAGTTTGTGAACGCATTTTTTATTGAATTGTCCGCATTATTCTTATGCGGATAATAGGAGGATGAGTTTATGAAAGGGGTATCAGACGTTTTCCTAATCTCTCTCACATAAAACCAGAAGCTGCAGGCCTCTGAGAGTACAGAGACAGCACATTTCATACTGCTTTGCAAGGCTTAGCATACAGCTTGTATCAAACCTGTGATAGACTCATTACCATTACCATGGCTACAACTACCATGACGACAATCCGGTAATCCGCCCTGAGAAATCTTGAGTGCTTTTAACACCATATCATGGACGCTGAGGGGTCGACTCACAAATATAGTGAGTCTCTTTCGTAAATCATAGTCGACGGCTGGCGGCTGGAGGAGATGAAACTCTTTGTTTCCCTTACAACCCTTCAGCACCATCATACTGCTACATGTATCACTGCCAAAACACAAATGACAGACTTAGTTTGGGTATGGAAGGGTTAAAGGGATGGTACAGTATTGGTGGAGATGAGAATCGGGCTTTTAACTGTTTGTGAGATACCAAGAAAACAATACGAAATAGTACAGAGCATACCATTCTAAGAGGAATTCAAAGTTTATTCGATGAAAATCGGGTTTGGAATGACTGAAACATCCAAAAACAAAGTAAAACAAAGTGATCGTAATAAAGTGTGGGTCCCACACTTATTAGAATTGCTCTGTTTTGTATATTTCAGCCATTTCAAAACCAATTTTTATCAAATAAACATTGAATTCCTCATGGAATAATTACATGCTCTTTCATATTTCATAGGAGGTTTCTCATTATCTCACCAAAAAAAAAAATGTTAGAAATCTGAAAGTAGGTCTCAACCAAAACTATACGATCCCTTTAAAATCCATTGAGAATCTTTGGGTGCCTTGTGGTGTCTTTTGGCCAAAGATAGTAGATAACAAGATACGAAGGCGCGCGATAACAATGGACACAAAATGGCTACCCTACATGACGATACTAAAGGGAGCTAAGTACAAACTCAGTACACCTAGAAACATCATTCATTTCCAAAGACAGTGGTATTTTTATTATCTTAAAAAGATTTAAAAATTATAGTCGTAGCTTTTTTTCGATTAAGGGGTTATTTTGAAGAACGGGATTTTAAAGTAATAAGGATTATTTCGTGGAGGTAAAAATTTGGCAACAACATGATCTCACAATCAAAGACGCTTGATAAACAACAACATCTTCAAAGACAGCGCGTCTCAGGCAAAGACACACATCACCTGAGACGCGCTGTCCCTGAAGCCGCTGCTGTTGTTCATCAAGTGTCAAGACAGCGCGTCTCAGATGACGTGCGTAATACGCATGAGGACCGCGCGCTGTCCATTTGTTTTGTAAAGGATTAGCGCGCACTTTCGTGTCTTATTAGTTAAGCGTCTTTGCTTCTGGACAAGGGAGACAGAAGGAAATGAATAAAGTATGGCTTCTTCATTAGAATGTTGCAAGATGTGGCCTTACTAGAAAAGTTAATTACCATGATGAACAGGCTTATTTAATGAAAACTATCGATGTATCATTACGTTAACCCAGTCTGTGCTGATGACTTGAATATTTCACACACAAACCAATAGATGGGCATTAAGTAATTAATGTTGCACACAGAAACTTAATGACACACAAATCGTCTTGCAAAGCTGGACAGCATGATGCACAAAACTCACTTTAAACTTTTTTCTCGAAATTTTATCCTTCCAAGTTTCAATGTTTCTGATTCTCTCAAACCCTTATCTGCCCTTTGCTCTTACACACTCCACCTCAATAACAAGTCCTCCTCCTTCATCACCTATTAAAGGGGTCGTATAGTTTTGGTTGAGACCTAATTTCAGGTTTCCAACATTTTTTGATGAGATAATGAGGAACCTCTTATGAAATATGAAAGAGCATGTAATTCTATAAGGAATTCAACGTTTATTTGATGAAAATCGGTTTTGAAATGGCTGTGGGACCCACACTTTATTACGATCGCTTTGTTTTACTTTGTTTTTGGATGTTTCAGTCATTCCAGACCCGATTTTCATCAAATAAACTTTGAATTCCTCTTAAAATGGTATGCCCTGTACTATTTCATAAGTGTTTTCTTGTTATCTCGCAAAAAGTTAAAAGCCCAATTCTCATCTCCACCAATACTGCACCATCCCTTTAAACTAGAAAAGCACTCTAAGAGTGCAGACCTCTGCCAAGCAGCTACTTTCCACCAATGATCTTGCTCTTCCCAAAGAGATTTTTCTCCTCTCCACCATTGGGGAAAAGCTCTTTGGGCAAGAGCAGTGATTTCTATCCATAGGTATACATGCTGAAAAATCGCCCGATTTCCCAATAGAAGCCTTTGTTACCTCATAAACCCTCAGCTGCACGGCGCGCCTCACCCTAGCAGAAAAAAGGGCATGCACTTAAGTGCGCATTTGAAAACCTCAAAAATGTGCAGCATAAATTCCCAAATTCATTGACCCTACCTGTCAAAATATCAAAAATCCTTCATAAATTCCCTAAAAATTCTCAGATTACTATCAAAATTTAATCATTTGTTACTTCTCAACCTTTCCTGTAAGTTTCATCCAAATCCGTTAACTACTTTTTGAGTTATTTTGCACACGGACGAACAAACAAACAAACCAACGGTAACAAAAACATAATCTCCTCCCTTGGCAGAGGTAATAACATGGCACAACATGCTTGGCTAATGCCATTGTATTCACTGCTGTTCATGTTACCTAGAGGCAACCCCGAAGGAGCCAGTGATGTTCAGCCATTTCCTGGCATGTTGTGCAACTGGACTGCATAATCTTGCCAGCATCTTGTGCATAATGCGATTATTAGAAACTACATGTAGAGAAGCACTCTGAGAGCGCAGACCACCCACCAAGCAGCTACTTTCCCTCTATGTGCATGTTTTCTACCCCCAATGATCTTGTTCTTCCGTAGAGATCAGTGATTTCCACCCATACATGTACATATGTATGGTGAACTAGAAATGTCGCTACGGCGACTGATGCCTCCGCCATAATGCATGATTCTCCCAATAGTGTCTCCACAATGTGTGATGACAGTTTCACATAACTGGCAAAATATCGAAATAACAGGTTTGTCAGAAATATCTTGAATGTTCACTTTCCACGAACTGGGTTTGCTATAATTGTCTATTAAAGAGTGCAGGTACACATATTTGGGGAATTGAAAATTTTTACTTGACTTCTGACCGACCTTACTATAAGTTTATGCATTGAGTATAATTTTCAAGGTATGAAGAAAGAGTGTAATTACAGTACAAAATATATCTTTTTTTTTTTTCATTTAAACCTGACCTTTGACGCTTGGCCTTTGACCTGCTGGCTGGAAATTTCCAAGAGAATCTCCATTAAGTAATACATGTACATATATTAAATTTTAAACCTAATAATGCAATCATTGCATATACTAGTATATGAGGGAAATAGTAACATTTTGAGGAGTTGACCTTGACCTTTGACCCCCTGACTATTGACCCATGACCCCTAAATTCCCTAGATAATCCCTGCCAGTCAGTACATGCATATGTACCAAGTTCCATGAAGATATATTGAACCATTTGCGAGAAAAGGGATATTGCAACATTTTCACCTAACCTTTGACCTTTTGACCTTTGACCTTATGACATGAAACTCTCTCTGGAGAATCTTTACGTAGTAGTACAAGTGTACATGTCTACACTAAGTTTCAAGAACTGCGGGCATTGCATAGATATGGGGGAAATAGCAACATTTTTAGCATTTGACCTTGACCTTTTGACCTTTGACCTCTTGTCAATGTCACTAGAATCTACTCAACTAATTGTCCCATCATACATCATCCTTGGACCAAGTTTGGTGAAAGCTGCTTCATCCAGTTTTGAGTTATCACGTAAACAGATAAATTTTAGGATTTGACCTTGATCTTGGACCTTTGACCTCTGTCTGATTTCACTGAAAAACTAATTAAGTAATTGTCCCATCATACATCATCCTCCAACAAAGTTTGGTGAAATTTGCTCCATACAGTCTTAAGTTATTGCGTAAACGGATACAATTTCATGATTTGACTTTGACCTTTGACCTTTGACCTTTAGCCGATTTCACCCAAAATCTAATCAAATAATTGCCCCATCATACTTCATACTTGGACCAAGTTTGGTAAAATTCCAGTAAATATTACTCGAGTTATCGCGTAAACGAAAGCGGACGAACGTACGTACGGACGGACGGACGGACAACCCGAAAACATAATGCCTCCGGCACCACTTCGTGGCGGAGGCATAAAAATTGCCCGATTTCCCAATAGAAGCCTTTTGTTAAGTCATCAACCCTCAGCTGCGTGGCGCGCCTTGCCCTGGCAGAAACTAGAGCATACACCCAGCCCCTGTGTGCGTACTATGAAAACCTAAAGAGTGTGCAGCTTGAACTCCCAAGTTCATTGACCCTACCTGCCAAAATATCTAAAATCCTTCATAAAATCCATACAAATCTCCAGATCACTACCAACAATTACTCATCTGTTCCTTGTGTAACTCTCAACCTTTCCTGCAAATTTCATCCAAATCAGTTCGCAACGGACAAACCAACAGCAATGAAATCATAACTTCCTCCCTTGGCAGAGGTAATAATTATGATAATGCATCGCCAGCCCCAGCGCCAGGCCTGTAATGACACACATTTGTAATGTGATGATTCTACCCTGGGGTACCAAACAGAAATCTGCCATTTTGTTAAAATTATCAAACTTTTCTCCTTTAGTGTCTTAACCTGGGTTGCAAAAAAAGAAAAGAAAAGAAAAAAGATGAAAGCATACTAACTTGTAATATACTGACTTATGCAAAAAGACTTTGTAGCACAAATTTGAATAAATTGAGATTCTATCCCCTTAGGGATGCTACCTGCCAAGTTTGGTGAAAATCAGTCATGGGGTTTTCAAGAAGAGGATGATGTAAGTTTATGCATGATCAATGCATGACGCACAGCGGAAGCTGGAAGATGAGTGATCGCAATGTCTTCTGTGAGCCTTTGTCTCAGGCAAGCTAAAAAGTATGATTATTGTGTACATAATTAAAGACATCATAACAGTACTGAATTGGCACTGGAATCATTGTTGCTGATTGCCAAGATTTGGCCACCATGATACAGCGAAGTGTAATCTGCTCATCTTACTAATGAGATGGCACTGCACAACACCATAACCCAGGGTATGACCAGGGAGTTTTGCAACTGAATTCTCAGTTATTATTACCTCTGCCAAGGGAGAAGGTTATGTTTTCATTGGCATTTGTTTGTTGGTTTGTTTGTCCATGTGCAAAATAACTCACCTGAACAGATTTGGATGAAACTTTAAGGAAAGGTTGAGAATGACGCAAAGAACAGATTATTAAATTTCGGTAAGGATCCAGGAATTTTTATGGATTCCGGAAGGATTTTCGATATTTTGGCAGGCAGGGTCAATGAACTTGGCAGTTATGCACATTTTGTTAGGTCTGCATACACGCACTTAAGTGCGTGCTCTACTCTAGTTTTGCTAGGGCAAGGCGCACCGTGCAGCTGGAAGTTGGTGACATAACAAAAGGATTCTATATTGGGAAATCGGGCAATTATCAGCATGCATATGTATGGGTGGAAATCACTGATCTCCATGGAAGAACAAGATCAGTGGTGGAAATGAGCTGCTTGGCAGAGGTCTGCACTCTCAAAGTGCTTCTCTAGTTTACAGGCGCGGTGGAGCACCCCAATTATCTCGCAGAAATCCATCGGCAGCCGAGCCTCATTTGCATAAAGTAAACAACATGTACTCGCGTAGTTGAGAAAAAGTAAACAACTTCTCAAGCTAATAACAATTTAAGGAAACCTATTTTCGGATTAAAATTGAGTTAGTTTGAATTTGAAAACATGTCCGAATATGCACATATAACATATTAAAGGATTTGACAATGATAAAATGTGAAATTTTAGCGAAAACCTGGCGAGCAAAATTACCAAAAATATGCCTCGAAAATCATCCTAAAATTCACGAAGTGTGATTGTGGAACCAAAGCGCCATTCGAAAAAAGTACACCGAAATTTATTTATCTGCTTGCATTTTAAATGTCATACCGTAATATTCCCGGCCATGGTTGTGTCGGAAAAAACAGAAGGTGATGTCAAAAATGACACGAACGCAAAGCGTACACGTCGGTCCCATGTATATATAATCGCGTGACTGTAGCGTTGCATGTCACAGCACACACAACGCTTTGATGCATGCAGCATGCGCGGCAGCAGCTCAGCAGTCACCGCCGTGCGACACTCAGCAAAATTGACTGCGTCACATGCAAACCAACAATGAGCGCGAAATCCTGAATCTCACGTACCACGCATGTCCAATATTATGGGAAAAGAAATGACGTCATTTTCAATTGTTTCGCTTACTACAATTTTCTGTTCCAAACCCTGTAGAAGCATGTTGATTTCTCAAAAAGTACAGGTGGAACCAAGCCAAAACTTTCACCATATATGGATTGAGGCCTGATAAACTTATGTTGCCAATTTCGGACACATTGGAGCCCGGCCATAGTCCAGTCGGAAAAAAACAGAGAGCATGTTTTGCGAGAGGTGATTTTCAAAATGCTTTAATATCTCAAGTTCTAGTGCAGCAAATTTCATAATTTTTTCATCAAAAGGAAGGTTTTTAAAAACTCAGGTAGTGTGGGAAGTTTGAGTTTACTAGCGGCACGCATAGCGGGACAAGGAGAAGGTAAAGATTTGACTTTTTCATGCACACAGTTTCGGGCAGCCGTGGATGCCTGTTGGAAATTCAAATAGAACGGGGCGATAATGAGATGCAAATTGGGGTGCTCCACCGCGCCTGTTCAAGTTATGTTTGAAGCTTCAATGTATTTTACAGCCCTTTTAACATCATCCTTTAAATATTCAGCTCTGAAAGCAAAGTTTAACACTGCTCAACACGTCCCTAATACCCCTTTCATACTTGTTACTTGATGAATCACCCGTGGAGTTGCAGTGGGGAATTATAAACAAGGTTCCACACCAGGTAAAAATTCTTTCACACTAGCCAATGAGCCCCAGGTTGACTTTCTCTGACCCGCTCTTCTGCACTGGAAGTAGACATTATGGCGCATACGCAAAACTGGCCCACGAGATGTTGTTGGTAGGTTGTTGATCTTTGCTTTTACATCCAGGAGTTTATCCTGGATGCCTTTCACACAACAGTCCCCGCGTTCACATTGGTCCCCGCGACGCGGGGACAGCCACAAGAGATCTTATCTTTTTTACGACTGACCGTTCACATTGGTATCTCATCTGTCCCCGAGCTGTGGGGGCATTTTGGGGCTTGGAGCGAGCTCTGCCACTTGAATCCAGGCATAGCGCATGCGCACATTTGATGACCACAGCTGGACGCTATCAATTGCGCCCCAAGGTCACTCTCCCCTCCAAATCTTGTCCCCGTACCCGACTTGCTTCGCGGGGACGAGGGGACAAGTCCCAGCGAGCGTTCACATTATGGTTTTTGAGGAGAAAGTCCCACAGCTCGGGACTTTCCCCGCGTCGCGGGGACCAATGTGAACGCGGGGTGAATCCCCCAGCTAGAGTCCACGGGGACACTCTGGAGGTTACCTGGGATGATTCGAGGGTAAGATTTCTGAAAAGTCAGGCAGCATTTTATCCGGGAGATTACCCACAATGCCTTTCACGCTACACTGTTGCCCCAGGAGTTCCCTGGAAATCTTGAGTAAAATTTGCCAAGCATGATCATGGGAGTATAAGTATGGTATATACAAAACAGTTGCTCTTCCTCCGTTTGCCAAGGTGAAGAAATTAACATGACAGTTTACAAACACTTGGTGCAGCCTTCCAAACAACATCAACGTTCAAGGGAACATATAACTATAGCTTCTGATCACCCGTCCTATATACAACAGTTGTATGTCTGTGTTTAATGTTAGAGCACTGACAACATGAAAGCTTAACAAGTGTTCTGTGAGTCAAGCAGTACTGCAATGGAGTATGAAAACCATGAGCAATTTAATCACTCATGTAAACACAACAGAAAGAGGTCATGAGCATGTGACAAAGTCGTTGTGGTTGTTCTTGATGCGCTGCTGTTGGTTTTTGGTTAGTGAAGTAGCAGCAATATTTGTTTTAACTTCGATACTTTAATGCACCCAGGATGAGTCAGCAAAACTTTTACAACTGGGAAACAAAACCAAAGTGCTCAACAGTTGTCCGTTGAACCTACCTAATTTGTTGGATATCTCGAACTACTCCTGGTCCTCCTGATTATAAATGCACACCAGTGTCTTCCTGACCACGTTGCTTCCGATTACCTGCGCCACACGTATGTCTTCTGTTTCATACGTTGGCAAGATGCACATCAAGTGTCCAGTGACTCACACAGCACTAACAAAAAAACAAACACACACACACACACACACACACACACACACATAGGCCTAATTTAATCACACTCACACACAAGAAAAGTTAATGAACTTGACAGGTTTGTTGTTGTTGTTGACATTGTTTTTGGTAAGTATAAAACTAGCAGCAATATACTTATATAGATCTTTTCAGCCATATGAACGTCACCCAACTCAGGCAGTTAAATTTAGTGATTTTTAGAAGTGGGGCACAGCACATAACTGTTCAACAGTGCCACTAGGTACCTGGTATAAAAGGACAAGTTCACCTTCATAAACATAAGGATTGAGAGAATGCAACAATATTAGTAGAACACATCAGTGAAAGTTTGAGGAAAATTGGACAATCAATGCAAAAGTTAGGAATTTTTAAAATTTTTGTGTTGGAACCGCTGGACGAGGAGACTACTACAGCTTGTGAGTCATAATGCGAACAACAGTATAAAGAAAATGTACAAGAAAATTCCACATATTTTCACTTTTTTCGCATAATAAAAGAGCACTTGACTTGCCTCTTTCTAAAGGCAGGGGGAATAACATTACCCATAACATTTGTCGGCAACGAGTCAGGGGAATGTGTACTTTTTCAAAAGATGGAATTTTGTGAAATTCTCTTTATATATTCCTTGTATGTTGTATGCATGTACATCTAAATTATTCATACACTGCAGTAGTCTTCTCATCCAGCGGTTACTGCACAAAAACTTCAAAAATTCATAACTTTTGAACGGACTGTCTGATTATCCTCAAACTTTCAATGATGTGTTCTACTAATATTGCTACATTCTCTCAATCCTTATGTTTATGAAGGTAAACTTGTCCTTTAAAGATGATCATACACTTACGCTCCTGACAAAGCAAACATGAAGACATTCAAGCAACCTGGCACTCTCGGATTTGAAACAACTGACACCGTCTTCCAGACGATGTTGCTTCCGATTACCTGTGCCACACGTAAGTCTGCTGTCTCATACGTTGACAAGATGCACAGCAAGTGTTCAGTGAGTCATCACAGCCAGTCCATACCACAAGGCAAACACAGAGCGAAGCAATGTCTCACCCATATTGCAATTTGTGATTATAGTGTTTTTCAATGTAAGCTCATTGATCTTTTGACCTTTGACCTCGTCAGACTTAACCAATTACATTCAAACTTGACCAGCATCTTTAGGTGATGTACCAGAGGTACAAGTTCTGTTGTCATAACTCAAAGCTGTGAAAACTTATTGACAACACACAATATATGACACCTAAATATAAGGGAAAGTTCATTGACACTTGACCTTTGTCAGAATTCACCAATATTTAAACTTGACTGGCATCTTTAGTTGATGTACGGTACTTGTGGTGTGCATTTGGTGGTAATACCTCACCAAAGCAAAAAATGGGTATTTTTTTTGGTGCACCAAAATTGTGCACCAAAGCGCAATAGTTCACATTATTTTTTTCACATGTTTCCACTGTTTTAAACAGTGATAGCAGCATGCAAATTAACCCGTTGAGGACGGACTGATTTTGCTACAACACGCATTTCCCATAGACACCTGCCCGAGTATACTCGGGACTCGTCCTCAACGGGTTAAAATAGCCAATGAAGTTGTCGTACCTTGATGTCTTCCTTTGACCCACAATGTTTAATAAATCTTCAATGCATCGCATCTCTTTTCCTGACAGAAAATGTCTTAATTAAAACTTTTCCAAACATTATTATGCCTGAGTATTTGGTTATCCATATGGATAATCTATAAAGAACTATAGATACATAATATGGTAGTGTGTACTTCACAATACAGAGTAGTCAGCAGTGTTAAAAAACATTTTTTTTTTTTTTTTTTTTTTTTTTAGGTTTGAAGTTGAGCCACTAATGATAATGAGTGTCTTGAAAGATGTTTAGTGTATGGTCACTTCCTGGAACATTCATAATGAGAAAATCCACATAGTAACTGTGCATGTACGAGTGTGTGTGTGTGTGTGTGTGTGTGTGTGTGTGTGTATGTGTGTGTGTGATATTCATCAATACAACTTTCCCCAATATTTGAATAGTTTGATCACAAAATTAAGTAACTCCATTCTTGTTTGAGATATAATTTGCAATTACAGCTACTAAAAACAGAGAAAATGATGAAAAAAAATATGGAACATTTTTAATCATAACTTCAAGGTATTCCTCAAAATGAGTGATGTATCAGTGGAATGACCTATTTTAGCACTAATGATGACAGACTTAACTTTAAAATGGGCAAAAATGGTGCTTAGCCGATTTTGTGTTCAAACTCTTCATTTTGAGAAATACATTGATTCATGACTTCATGTGTCACATGAACAGTGGAAATAAATTCCTACAAATGAAGTCACTAATGATCATATCCTGTATCTCGCTGACAGAGAAGAGTATGGCACCTGTCATGTCGCAGTCACATGAGGGCGACTCTCATCTTTAAAGAGAAAAAAAAAATCACCTGACATAAAAGTATAAGTGACATTCACACCGACGCAAATTAGCGGGAGTCAAATCTCAAGATTTGCATCTTGATCCATATCTTAAGATTTGGGGCAGTGTGGACATAAAATCACACTGATTATGCCACAATCAGCATTGCCATCCGAATTTAAGAAATATTGGAACAATTTCTGAATTACCACCACTATTTGAGAAAATAGCATTTGGTTATTTGCACAGTGGCAATTGTCTTGAATGCTGCAGGAAATAATATCAAGATTTTTTTTTTTTTCAATGCCATAATTATTCAAATGACACATCACAACAGTTTGCATGGTCAGAAAATTATTTTGGTAGATATCAGGCATGCGCAGCGTGTTCAACAAATTGGTGGGATATTTCTGTCAATCTGTATGAGTGCTATTAAATCTGCAACATTTGTAGCATTTGACCTTGACCTTTTGACCTTTGACCTCTTGCCAATGTCACTAAAATCTACTCAACTAATTGTCCCATCATACATCATCCTTGGACCAAGTTTGGTGAAAGCTGCTTCATCCATTTTTGAGTTATCACGTAAACAGATAAATTTTAGGATTTGACCTTGATCTTTGACCTTTGACCTCTGTCCGATTTCACTGAAAAACTAATCGAGTAATTGTCCCATCATACATCATCCTCCAACAAAGTTTGGTGAAATTTGCTCCATCCAGTCTTGAGTTATCGCGTAAACGGATACAATTTCATGATTTGACCTTGACCTTTGACCTTGGACCTTTAGCCGATTTCACCCAAAATCTAATCAAATAATTGCCCCATCATACTTTATACTTGGACCAAGTTTGGTAAAATTCCAGTAAATATTACTCAAGTTATCGCGTAAACGAAAGCGGACGGACGTACGGACGGACGTACGGACGGACGGACAACCCGAAAACATAATGCCTCCGGCACCACTTTGTGGCAGAGGCATAAAAATGAAAACACTAGAAACACATACACACACACACAAATAAACACAAGAGATGATAGAGTAGCACTTTGCAAGTTTCGCACGCTTCTTTGAAACACTGATATTGGCCATTTAAATGTAAAATCTGATAAGTTGATGATGCTGTAATGTCCTTGTGAGTCTCTGTGAGTCTCGCTTCTGTTGGCACAGAAAACCACTGAAGTCATCAGGAAATTGTTTACTTGAACTCACGAAAAATATCCCTCACATCCAGTAGTTCTAGCAAACTTTGTAATCATCTAGGGGCGCGTTGATCAACTCACTTCTGGCCTAGAACTATAGGTTTCCAAACAACTTTCATGGACATTTGGGCAATTCATATCTAAAATGCAAAGCTGTTTTGATTATGGGATCAGAAACAACCTTTTGACATGCCCCCCAAAAAGTGCATAATTTTGCCAATGCATTTGACAAACAAACACACTTCTATGAAGATGATAAATGCGAAATTGTTTTGAAATGCATTTATAGCTGCTCGGATCTGCCTATGCCAACCACTGCTAACTACACATCACTGCTCCTCTGGTCAAACTGTGCATTGGACCTGCGCAGCGGACAAGGCCTCCCTATGGACTCACAATAGAGATAATATAGGCAACAACTCGAGAAATGTGATCCAAAAGGCCTTTGCAAAAATATGTACCTTGATAGTGGGTATTGAAATGTGTTTAAAACATGGACAAGACGATTAATTCAGCCTAGGACTGATGACAGGGGGGGGGGGGGTTACACCTAAAACTTAAAAATGCTGACTCATCAACCAAATACCAACCAGAGTTTTAAATTTTGGTAACTTAAAATTTGGTTACTTTCTCTTCATCTTGTCTGATTAAAAGACAAAACAAAACACCATACTATTTGTTGGAAATTATTCTTAAAAGGTCAAGCTGAACATGGTCTTAGAGTACTTTTCATTCAATGTAATGACAGGTAATGTCATTGAACATGTGATAGATTTCAAATTCTGTTTAACACTTTTCCCATCTTGTCAAATAAAAAAAAAGGAAATACTTACCTTTTCATTTCTTGCAACCTATTCTTAATGGTCAAGCCATACATAATAGAGTAGTTCTCAAAAATTCTACAAATACTGTCTTCTCATCTTGTCTGATAAAAGAAAGAAATAATGAAAATGTTTTTTTATTTCTTGGAACTCATTCTTTAAAGGTAGAGTAGTTCTCATCAAGCGATGGCATAATAATATCATCTTAGACAAAATTGCACATGCTAACGACCGATATTGTCTAGATGGCATTGAGCATGTGATAAACTTCAAATTCTGTAAACACTATAAGATTTCTTCCCATCCTCTCTGATTAAAGAAAAACAAAAAAACTTTCCATTTAATTTGCTGCAGCTTATTCTAAAAATGTCAATCAGAATATATATATACCTGTACATATATATATATAATCATATATATATATATATATTATTAAAGGACAAGTTCACCTTCATTAACATAAGGATTGAGAGAACGCAGCAATATTAGTAGAACACATCATTGAAAGTTTGAGGAAAATTGGACAATCGATGCAAAAGTTATGACTTTTTAAAACTTTTGTGTTGGAACCGCTGGATGAGGAGACTACTAAGGCTCGTGATGTCATATGAGTACAACAGTATAAAGAAAATGTAAAGAAAATTCATTATATTTTCACTTTTTTTGCATAATAAAAGAGCACTTGACTTGCCTCTTTCTAAAGGCAATGGGAATAATATTACCCATAACATATGTCAGTAACGAGTCAAGGGAATGTGTACTTTTTTCAAAAGATGAAATTTTGTGAAATTCTCTTTATATTTTCCTTATATTGTTGTACGCATGTGACATCATACACTACCGTTGTCTTCTCATCTAGAGGTGACTGCACAAAAACTTCAAAAATTCATAACTTTTGAACACATTGTCCGATTTTCCTCAAACTTTCAATGTGTTCTACTAATACTTTACTGTTTGTAAGGGAATCGGCCTCGATAGGCTTCATACGGCCTTTATTGATCCCTCACGTGCTATGTCTGTATTATACTTTCTCTTCTGTTTTATTGTGAACGTGATGTTTTCTTTTTAGCATGTGAAATAAATTTGAATTTGAATTTGAATTAATATTGCTACATTCTCTCAATCCTTATGTTAATGAAGGTGAACTTGTCCTTTAATTGATATCTAACTACAATCCATATCAAAAAGTCATTAAAAAGTCACTAGACATGCCTATTCTTTGTCATCTTTCAAGATACATCTAACAAACAAGAGGCAAGGAGGAATGAGCAGTGGAGAACCTAAGGCGAGAAATTACTAGGGAGAGTGACAAAGAGGAAAGAGGTGATAAATTATGAATATTGGAACACTGTTATTAAGTCTAGCATCAACTGGATTGATCCTTTGGATAGAGGTGATTCTTTTTAAGGTCCCACTTACCTTTGGGAGCAGTGATTTAGACAAGGCAAGTGCCAAAATGTGTCTCACCCATTGGCGTAGAAGAAATTAATGTTTTTCTAACTCCCAGAGGTTCATTGACCCCGCCTATGACCTTTGACCTTGTAGTGACCTTCAACTCCCCAAGGGACATTTACCAGCCAAGTTTGGTCACAAACGGATGGAGGGATCAAAAGTTATGAGCCATAATCGAAGCGCACTGTGAAAACTTACGTAACAATTGGCCCTAAAAGTTGTTGACCCCTTTCTGTGACCTTTGACCATGTGATGACTTCAACTCCCCAAGGGACATCTACCATCCAAGTTTGGTTACAAACGGACTTAGGGATCAAAAGTTACGTGCAATAATCAAAACGCGCTGTAAAAACTTAACATTAGGCCCTAAAAGTTTGTTGACCTCTGTCTGTGACCTTTGACCTTGTGGTAACCTTCAATTCCCAAGGGACATCTACCATCCAATTTTGGTTACAAACGGACATAGGGATCAAAAGTTACACGCCATAATCTAAATGAGCTGTAAAAACTAAACTTTGGGCAATAAAGTTCATTGACCCCTGCCTGTGACCTTTGACCTTGAGGTGACCTTTAAGTTTCTTAAAATGTGTAACTTTGTATTACCACTCTTCCCTCCATGTTTGATTGAAATTGAAGTCCTCAGTAGAGAGTTATTCAAGTTTTTATAGCGTTACGGACGGACGACGGACAGACGCCGCAGCCGATTCCTTAGTCTCCCCTCACCTCCAGTGGGCTTGACAAAAATGTTCAAGATATCACTTTTGAAGCATATGTGTAGGTCAGTTGTATCACAAAACATCCTACCATATAAAATTTACAATAAAGCCTAGTGAGATATCACTATTTTTCTCATTAAACCATAACTGTAGACGGTTTAGTCTGGAAACATTTTTATTATAACTATTGTTCACAATCATTTTGTATATATTTAACAATACTTGAGATCGATTATACTGCTTAAAATTTTTACATAGGTTGTTTCTATGCCTAACTCACATTTTAGAACTGTTTTGAAGCACTAATGCTGGGTTTTTGTTTCATCTGCAAATAATATGTGACCCGCTACAACAAAAGGATCCGAAAGTCGGGGGAGGACAATTTTCTGAAAATGGCATGACATTATTCCCTTACTCTTCTACTTTAATTTCATAGCACAACTCGTAAAAGTACTCGGTTGCGGAGATATCGATGATTTTGTTAGCACATGCCAAGTGGTTGAGGAAATCAGGGTTTCGAGAAAAACGCCTTCAGAGTCTTCCTTCCGATATTATCATGATCAAGGGGAGGCGAGACAGTTTTCACCGCTTGACAATAGAAGGTACGCTCCTAGCAACCTCCGCGCTGTTCGTTCAAGCTTAGCGTCAGCGGTCTATGCACGACCAATCAGTAATCAGGATGCCACACACTGACCAATAAGATCACTCCCTCTTTGCTAGGGGCGGAGTCTAGCTGCGCGCTAAATCCAAATTCTGTTACGTTGAAAGTTGGAAAATCATGGCCCAGAAAAATGCTGATTTCTTGCCTTTCCTTTGATCATTTAGCTTCGAAATTTCGGCAGATGATAGACAAAACATTAGACTACAAAATTATGCCAAAAACAGAAATCCAATTGTTTTGACCAATTTTGATGATGTGATTTCAAACTCAATTTACTCGACTCAGCCGTCAGCGACTTTAGGATCCTTTTGTTGTAGTGGGTCACATATATTATGCCTTTAAGACAGCACTGAAAACACACCTATTTCATTTAGCATACAATTAGCCAGTAACTTTACTCTTTCTTTCTTCTTCCTTTCTTTTTTTTTTCTGTATTTCTTTCTTTCTCTTTAAGCTGTGTCAGAATCTTTGTGCGCCCATTCACCCATTGAGGAAATGCGTGTTGTAGCAAAATCACACCATCCTCAATGGGTTAAGGGCATTATAAGTACCCTACATATCATTACTATTATCATTACTATTGAAGTTTCCTGTTCAAAGCTTAATTATTCCAAATGTTTGTTATTCTGAAAATGAAGTAATTATTGCAATACTGCAAGTTTGACAGACTAGAGATTATTATAATGGACATAGCTATGGAAAAGTGCCACAAATATCCAGATTAATAAACCCTTTTTCAATTTCAGATTAATGAATATCTAGGTATCTCGGGAATTTGCATGTTTTGAAAATTAATCTGTTTTGGAATGACAAACCTTTTCTCATTTTTTAATCAACAAACCCTTGCAATTTACAACAATGAACGTCACTTGTTTCTTTGATTGAAATTACGAAGAAGTATGGCAGCTTCCTTCTTCTAGAACAGTGCACACACATAGTTTGCTAATTGCCATTTCTGTACTTGTTTTTACTTATGACATTCATTGTAAAGTTTGCATAAATAAACTGCACAGAATAGCTGGTGATGATTGCTATTCCAGTACCTAGACCCCATTTACAGTACGAGACTCGGCCGCGGACAAGCCGCGGCCGAGCCCAGCCCCGCTTCAGTGTAAACGCGCAAAAGGCCACATGCGAGGCCAAAATTGGCCTCGCATTTGGCCTCGCTCTGGAGGTCTCGGCAGCGGCCGAGTTGTGGCCGAGCCCGGCCTCTTCTTGGTGTAAACGCAAACTGGGCCAAATGCGCGGCCAATTTTAGTCTGGCTTCCAGACCCTCTGCCCGTACTATTTCGCTATTCACGATATTAACCCCCTCAACGTGGAAAACTAGTATAGTTTAAGGTGGTTTTGTCCTGCAAAGGATTTTTCTTTCGGCAAAGGCCTTTGCCCAAACGGCGACTTCGTTGCCACGGAATCCAGTTGGCAAAGGGTCTGAAAACCAGGCTATACCAAATTGCGTTTGTTTACAAGCAGAGCGCCACTACAACAAAATATTGAAAGGTTTGAATTAAAAGCGCGGCTGAGCCCAGCAGTGTAAACGGACAAAATTGCGAGGCTCGGCCGTGCAATTGAGGCCGGGCTGTAAACGGGGTCATAGATGGATAAAGAAACTTTTCAAGTCATTGCTACCCTGAGAGGAGCAATGCTAAAACTTACTAATACTTTGGGGGAAAAAAAAATCTTATCACTCAGTCATATTCTGCAGATTCCAAGAAACTGGCAGTGTTTGTTATTAAATCAGAATCAATCTGCTTCAGTGACCATCTTTCTGAGAAAGATGAACCAAATGTAAATTTATGATGTCTATACAAAGCTCTGCCATCAAACACTGGTAGCCAAACAATACCAACCTGTATCAGTCACATCATTGAAAGGACACAATTAAAAACAACAACAACAACAACAACAACAACAACAACAACAACAACAACAACTTTTGATTTCTTGGGAGAGTAATTGCCTCAGCAAGTGTTTCTTCATCCCGGACTTCACTGGCCTCGTTGGAACTCATTAGCCTGGGAGGTACAATTTGTAGTGTGCTGTACAGTGTACATTGTATACAACATCTCTCTTCTTTCAGGGAGGTCACCTCCCTGCTTCTTTCTATTTTGTTTCACAATCCATTCATGGTGCTATAAAAGAATTATATTTCTAGCTTCATTCATAAGACACAATAGTCAGTCCTTTGTATCAGGCATCTGACATGAATACTGTACTCAATTTCTCTCTTTTTTTTTCTTTTTTTTTTTTTTTTGGTTTTGGGTTAATCCAATTTTCTCAAAGTGTACACATTTCTTGTTATGTATGTCTCCGTAACCAGTCTGAATTATTTGTGCTGTGAATGAACAAAGACATCCAAATTTTTATGTTATTTCGTTCAATATGTGATTATAAATTTCAGTTCTACTGCTCATATAATACTCCATGATGTAATCTTTTCCATAGACACGTGCCCGAGGACTCAGTACTCATCTTCAGTGGTTAATAGATCAAGCCCCACAAAAGCAGTGTACAATATTTTCATTCAGCACCCAACCAGTATCAATTATGAGTTGTTTGTGCTTTGTGTATTTCTTATCCATAAGTCAAATAGCCATTTACTCTCAGGATGCTACATTGTAGGTGGTATGATAATTTATACATGACATGATTTTGATCAGAATTTCTTCAATTAATGTAATTATATGCTGTACCATATTCATCATGGCAGGTTCATATCCAAATGAAAATATAATACAAATATTTTTCTGACTTATATGGCTCAATGTTATCTTTAAAAATTATGGATTCTCATCATTTAGTCTAATATTTTTTTGTAATTCTGCATACAATGTCTCACAAAACCCTATGAGGCATAACAAGCAGAATCAAATTTACATGGTGTAGAAGCAGAAACCATTATCAAATAGTAAATTGATGAGTGGCTTAGTTTAATAGTATTATTTTCTAGTATTCCCAGGTAACACTGCCCAATGACATATCAAAGCTACATGAAAACAGTTGTCAAATGAAGAGAGAAAAAGAAGATGAAGAAAATAGATGATGAAGAAAAGCTTGGAAAGTATGGATGACAAGCAATAAGCTAGACAATGATGACGCACACACATCAAAACCATGCATATCGTCGCTGGGGTGACAAGACCTTGTATCTCAAATTTTGGTGAAAATGACTTTTTTGCATTAGTGGTCAAATAATCGGTTAAGTGATGTCCTGTTCAAATCCCAGCTGTCTTACCCCAAAAATGAAGCCACCACGGCATGTCAAAGGAACGGCTATCCCATTCAGTATAGTGCTTTGGCCGCCATGTTTTTTGGCTCTCCTGAGCATTTGACATTTTTTAGATACGAGGTCTTGTCGCCCCAGCGACGATATGTATAAAGACAAATGAGGACACTCAATAAGATGAGCTGAAAAATGAATGAACAACCACGCACACATACTCTCTCTCTCACACACACACACACACACACACACACAAATATATATTGTGGGCAAAAGGAGATTGCTTTTCCAGCATCATGAGACATTTATAACCAGTGGATTAACCCATTGAGGGCTGGCTGATTTTGCTACAACACGCATTTCCCATAGACACCTGCCCGAGTACAGTATGTCCCCAAAAAATTACAATTGAATTTTTGCACCCAATATGATTAAACTGTCTATAAAATGCCACTTCAGGGTCTTAGAATATAACATCTTAGCTCCATTTTGCAGAAAACCTCATTCAATTTGGTTAAGCGGTCACCAAGAAATGTGGATTGTTGTAAAGCATGTCATGAGTCTGATTCTTCCAAGTTTAGCACTTGAATGCTCTTGGAACTGCATATTAATGTGTAAACACAATAGACAGAACTTGGAGGGAAGGGATTCCTGACATGCTCGACAAAAATCCTTCTCTTTGACCACTGAAGCAAATTGAATGGGGTTTTCTGTAAGATGTGGGCAATGAGTTATAGTTTTATAACTCGTAATTGTGTTTGGATTGATTCACTATCTTAAAAGTTATCGTTGCGGAAGGTACCGTTGTGATTTTTTTTTTTGGGGGGGGGGGGACATACGGTATACTGGGGACTCGCCTTCAACGGGTTAATAAAGAAAATCAGAAGAGCTCGGAGTCAGCAGCATGGATACAAATGTAAATCAGTTATTATTTTTCCCCCTAAATTCCTCACGTGGCACTCTCTTTCCGCACTACTGAAATTCTCTCGGGCATAATTTTACACTTTTTTTGTGCCATTAACAAGATTAAAATCGAGCATTTCCCGGAGGCATCTATTTGCTCACTGAATGAATCAACTTTGGACTACTCTAGTGACAAGTAATCTTTGTGTGAGTTGCATTACTCAGGATTGTAGAAAATGCTTGATAAATCAGTTATTGAAGCAATATGTGACTTCTATAAAAATCCAACTTTGGTTGCCTGCCAAAGGAAAGACCTTTTTTATTTGTTTTTATCTTTATTACCAGGGTAATTTGTTTTTATCTTATTCATTTATTTATTCATATATTCATTTATTTACCTATTTCCTTTCTTTCATAACACAGCTTTATATACATATTTTCACTTGTGTTGTGTCATTAATTGAACTATTAAAGACATTCCGGTACTCCTGTTGTATTCTGCCTATAATCAGGGTTCGCCACTACCATTTTTGCCCAAACTGCAGAATTCCTGGGAAAATATATTCAGTGGACTAGACAGAGCTAAGGTTATTGTAATGGCTAATTCATTTGGGTTGCAGGCACCCTTTAAAACAAAACTCTGCTGATAGGTTACAAATTTTGCAACCAAATGCTGGTAGCAACGAACAGGAATTCAGAGGCAAAAGTCACAAAATTTGGATAGCTATCAACTCGTTCCTCCCGCAATTCTCTCAGAGCCTTCAATGCCCCTAAACGAGATTCTTTTTGCAGGCCGACAAAGAATGACCAGGTTGGTGATCTGCCTGTGCAAAAGCAGTCAAGCGGTACATGTATCCCCTTTCCACAGGCAACTACAGTTGAACCTCTCGTATCCGGACAAGTCGGGACCAGGGCTCATCCGGATAAGAGATTTGGCAGGATACGGGAGACTCAATGCTTTATACATATACATACACATGTACTGATGTAGCCCATTGTAGTACCACATGTAGTAATGTGTATACTGCAACCTTTTCATTGTTACATTTGGGGATGTTTGGGGATGTTGAAATGTCTGGAGGTAAGCAATTTGGAAGGAAATTTGATATAATGTATGTTAATCATGTTGGAAGTAATATGTAATTCATGTGTGTTTGGGTAGGAGTTGTCAAGGAGTTGGGAATCCCCCTTTCCTCCCATAATTATTTTAAAAAAATCACGGCGAGATTGCGTCCGTATGATAGAGAGATCCGGATAAAGGGAGGCCGGATAAGAGAGGTTCAACTGTACACGTTGTAAAAGTGCCATCAAACAATGCAAAATATCAATCTGGCTTGAGGCATGAATAGAGCATGCGCTGATGGACTAACAAACTCTTTTGTTTTACACAAAGTATGCACCTGAATGGGGTCAGCAAAAGTGAATATTTACTACTACAGTGTATGATGTCATATATGCATAGAATGATATAAAGAAAATATAAAGAGAATGTCACAATTTACTTTTTTTTTGGAAAAAGTAAAGATTTCATTGATTGTAACTGATGTATCTTAAGGATAGCATCATTTCCCCTGCCTTCTGAAAGAGGCAAGTCAAGTGTTCTGACCTTTATTATGCAAGAAAAGTGAAAATATGTTCAATTTTCTTTATATTTTCTTTATATCATTTTTTTTATATCACAAGCTGTAGTAGTCTTCTCATCCAGCAGTGACTATGCAGAAACTTCACAAATTCACAACTTTTGAATGGATTGTCCGTTTTTCCTCAAACTCTCACTGATGTGTACTATTATTGCTGCATTCACTCAATCCACTTGTATACGAAGGGGTACTTGTCCTTTAAATGGCTGAGTTAGTATGGGTGGAGATGAGGATTGGGCTTTTAACTTTTTGTGAGATACCAAGACACTAAATATGAAATAATACAGCTCATACCATTCTAGGAGAATTCAAAGTTCAATCTCCACATTGATGATTACACAGTGTAACAGATATGACACTGAATGAGAAGTGTTGTGTTCACAGTGCATACCCGGTACCATTATACCCAGCATAGAGTCTCCCTGCCTTTATTACCCTCAAAGAAAAAAAAAAAACAACAACAACAACAACAACATCCCACTCAGCAAAGTTTCGCATGACTAATATCCAGCCCAGTTCTGATATGCACTGCCCCTACACGTAGACATGGATTTCGTTCAAGCTCCCGGCCAAACCCGATCATATGAATAAATCTCAACGCAGCTAGGGGCCGTGTATACGTAAGATGTGTTCTCCTTCCCTTCCTGGCTGGGCAAACTTGAGAAATGCACAGTCTTGCATACACATCGATCATCCGCAGAGATATCTTCCAGCTGCAGTAAAGCACATGCACACACACACACACACACACACTCATATCCAAGCATGTAGACCCCTGTTTCCCTCTTTGACTTATTGTAAAGATCATACGTGGCATCACGCTCATGCAGGTTTCCAGACACCCAAGCAGATACATGTACTGCGATGAAGTTTTCACAGACTGTGACAGATATCCATGAACACAGGTGTCCTACATTGTATAACCCCCACTTACCAGCATACAGTAAAGGAGACAAAATGTAGCACTACACACATTACGTATCTTCCTCCCCACCCCCTCCCCCTTGACCCTTGGATATCCCTCTCATCACCCCCCCCCCCCCCTCCCGATTACACACTCACGTAGACATGAGCCACAGGCTATCATGTCATAGGCCTACTTTGCTGCACAGGAGAATCCAATCCAGATCACTATCAAAATTTATTCATCTGTCCCTTGTGTCATTATCAACTTTTCCTAACAATTTGATCTCAATCATTTTTTTTTTTTTGTAAAACTTTTTGAGTTATTTTGCAAACGGACAATCAGACAGACAGACAAACCAACACTGACAAAAACATACCCTTCCTGGCAGATGTAATTGAGTACAATTACATCATGATTCAATTACCCTTTATATTTTCTTACACAAAGGATCTACACAGATTAACGCACAATAGACCGGTTTACTAATGTATGCACAGATCTTTAATTTTGCACACGGCCGCAACCTCGGGCAAACAAAGGATGCGAGCCTGCAACGTCGGCTGCTGCAGCCGTCCCCGATACATCCCCACATGTAGACTTACGTGTATGTTGTGTACATGTGTAAGATGCATCAACTTCGACTTTACCTCGTGGCATTTTGTGTGGCTCTAAATCAATTCCCAACCTTAGATGAGGGAAAATTCTGCTGTGATCAAACGCAATTTGGAGTATAGTTTCGATTTTATAGAATTTTGGCTTCGATTTTGTCTTCAGTAGTTCTGAAAATGGGTGGAAAACACTGCTGCTGCGGAACATACAACAGTATGATCGCATCACTTCAAACTTCAATGATTCTAAGCATTATGATTGATTGTGAAATCTAAACTAGACAAGAATCTCTCATAATCGATATGTTTCCAAGGATTTTTTTTTTATAAGTCAGACTCAGACTGATCAAACTTCATGAAATAGAATGGCGATTTTGACCTATTTTTCTATTAACATTCTATCTAGGGCCTAGGGGCCTAGCCCTATATAGACTAGATCTAGAGTAGATCTAGACGTAGACCTAAAATTAAAAACAAAAACAATGATAGACCTAACCTCCCTGACATTCGCAGTAGGCAACATTTATTTCCCCCGTTGACTTAACGAGGGCCTAACCTCACTAAGGAAAACACGAAAAGGGCTCGTGTCCGAAACCTCGTTGAACTTCAGGCTTGAAACACTCCCATCCGCGAAAAGACGGTAGTCGTCAAATGACTTGTATCCCTTTAGCTTTTACAGTCATAGTCAGTCCGATTGATGATCAGGTAGTTGAACACGTCAAAGAGTCCAAAATCTGTCAAAGTTGGATGTAAACCCAGCGAGCTTGTTAGGATCGGAGAACGAGCAGCCTACCAGAGCGAGCTTCTCCTGCAGTGACCGGCCGGTGTCCGCCCGGGAGAGGTCGGGATCGATGGGCAAATCCAAATCGGCTACGGCAGTTGCACTAGTTTGATGAGTTTCTCGTTGTTGTAGCCGCTTGTGCTCACACCTATATCCCTCAAATACTCAGTTAATTCCTTAACTGTCCAATTCTTCCACAGCTTGCTCGAACTTTGGCTAGAACTTGAAGCTGACGCCATCTCAAAGCAAGATTATAGCAAACAAAAGTTGTCGATAATCCGCAGCGAGTAATGATCGTAGACAATACACGCGTAAATGCAAAAACAGTGTGGCGCGCGCGTCCGCGCTTATTTCGCTTGCCCGACCTAGTTACAATCACTAGGGTCGCGTGGGGTTGACGTCATTATGCATATCATTAGTAAACCGGTCTATTATGATGAGTCTTTGAAAACACAGCATACATGTAACATCCAATGAAGGAAAGATGTGTACATTGTTTTAATACTAGTGCAATACATTTGTCTTGTGCTTGAAATGTGCATTGTGTCTGAAGTAAAACATGCACATTTTCAAGAAGATGTTTTCAACAAGGTACAAGGACTTGCCTTTCGTAGTAATGTTAACATCTGATACCCCCTTCCAGGTATTTGCAGCCTGATTATTAAATCTGCATCCAAACAATGCATACACCTGTACATGACCCCAATGATTACATGTTGTGAGTTGATATAAAGGGACTGTACAGTACTGGTTGAGGTGAGGATTCAGCTTGTAACGTTTTGCAAGATATTTAGAAACCACTCTAAGAAATGTTAAAGAGTATACAATTCTAAGGGGATTCAAAAGTTTACAGTATTTGATGAAAATCGGTTTTAAAATGACTGAAATATCAAAAACAAAGTAAAACAAAGAGCTAGATCCTAATAAAAGTTGTGGCCTGTCAGTTTTATCAGGATTGCTTTTTTGGATATCCCAGCCATTTCAAGACCCATTTTCATCAAATAAATGTTGAATCCTTCTTAGAATTACATGCTCTTTCATATGAGGTTTCTCATTATCTCACCAAAATATGTCATAAACCAGATGTTAGGTCTCAACCAAAACTATAGGATCCCTTTAAAGTCTGCAGTACGTTTACAAGCAACAAATCTGCGATGACATTATGTTTCTGGATATGCATGCTGGCACGTGCTCTCTAGCTGATCAGCTACATTCTAACAACATGTAGCTGGAGCTCATCGCACGAAGGGGAAGTCATCAGCATTGTATAACGTTGGAGTTAATTGATTTGATTTGTTTTACGTGACAACTATATAGGAAGCAATGAATCCTTGTAAGCCTGCTAATCATGGGACTAACGGATTAAAGTCCCCTCCAACAAGGCAATGGTGGGGGAAAAAAACTGCATTATAATTAATAACGGACAATATTACACTTTCATATACGTGTGGATTGAAGTGAAACTCAGTCTTGGGGTTTTCAAGAAGAAGATGAAAATTTAAAAAGTTTACGCAAGATGCACAACGGCCATCGGACGAAGAGCGATCGCAATAGCTCACTGAGCCTTCGGCTCTTAGGAAAGGTGAGCTAAAAACTGCACTCCTTATACTGCTCAAGAGTGATTGATGGGAACTCAGAAAGAAGCCACATTTCTCCTCTGAAATTCAAAACTGCTGAATCTGCGAAGCCTTCCTTGGTCATTTGTCAGCACAATGATTCTAATTGTAATTGTAATGTCATAATTGTAATTCAGCATTGCAATTACGTTACTCAACTCGTTTGAAAACAGTGTTGGATGAAAAACAAAACAGAATACAGTGTATGTAACTTGCAAAGATATGAATGACATGGAGAAGAGGCAATGACAGATAGTGTCCTGAATCACACATTTTGAAAAATCATGGTGACGAAAAAAAAAAAAAAAATGCCTATTGCTGCAGAAGAGGAAATTTTGTTGCAGGAGTACTTTTTTCTTCCTAAGTCAGGTAAAATGGAATTTCAGGTGCTCTTAATCATGCAGAATGAAAGAGATCAAACACAACATAAAAACAAGCAAAACTATTTGTGCGTTTTTATTTTCCATTGTTTCATGTTTGCCAAAAATGTAAAAAAAAAAAAAAATAGATAAATAAATAAATAAAATCTGAAATGTGAAAATTTCCACTTTTACAGTATTTCATTCCAGGCGCGGTGGAGCACCCCAATTTGCATCTCATTATCGCCCCGTTCTATTTGAATTTCCAACGGGCATCCACGGCTGCCCGAAACTGTGTGCATGAAAAAGTCAAATCTTTACCTTCTCCTTGTGCCGCTATTCGTGCCGCTAGTAAACTCAAACTTCCCACACTATCTAAGTTTTTAAAAACCTTTCTTTTGATGAAAAAATTATGAAATTTGCTGCACTAGAACTTGAGATATTAAAGCGTTTTGAAAATCACCTCTCGCAAAACATGCTCTCTGTTTTTTTCCGCCTGGACTATGGCCGGGCTCCAATGTGTCCGAAATTGGCAACACAAGTTCATCAGGCCTCAATCCATATATGGTGAAAGTTTTCGCTCGGTTCCACCTGTACTTTTTGAGAAATCAACTTGTTTCTACAGGGTTTGGAATAGAAAATTGTAGTCAGCGAAACAATTGAAAATGACGTCATTTCTTTTCCCGTAATATTGGGCATGCGTGGTACGTGAGATTCAGGATTTCGTGCTCATTGTTGGTTTGCATGTGACGCAGTCAATTTTGCTGAGTGTTGCACGGTGGTGACTGCTAAGCTGCTGCCGCGCACGCTGCATGCAGCAATGCGTTGTGTGTGCTGCGACATGCAACGCTACAGTGACGCGATTATATATACATGGGACCAACCTGTACGCTTTGCGTTCGTGTCATTTTTGACATCACCTTCTGTTTTTTTCCGACACAACCATGGCCGGGAATATTACGGTATGAAATTTAAAATGCAAGCAGATAAATAAATTTCGGTGTACTTTGTTCGAATGGCGCTTTGGTTCCGCAATCACACTTCGTGAATTTTAGGATGATTTTCGAGGCATATTTTTGGTAATTTTGCTCGCCAGGTTTTCGCTAGAATTTCACATTTTATCATTGTCAAATCCTTTAATATGTTATATGTGCATATTCGGACATGTTTTCAAATTTAAACTAACTCAATTTTAATCCGAAAATAGGTTTCCTTAAATTGTTATTAGCTTGAGAAGTTGTTTACTTTTTCTCAACTACACAAGTACATGTTGTTTACTTTATGCAAATGAGGCTCGGCTGCCGATGGATTTCTGCGAGATAATTGGGGTGCTCCACCGCGCCTGATTCAGACAAAGGCAATGTATTGTACCTGCACCATTGATCTGATATTCTCACCTGGCAAATAATAAAGGAAAAAAAATCCTCATATATTTTCCTTGAGAATTTGTTTCCTCAACCACAATGGTACACACAGACTAAAAAGCGACTACAATCTGACTAGGTGTCAGTATTCTATTTTGAGAGTATAAATCCGATACATCAAATTTTCTAACGAGTCAGGGGAATTTGAGAAGATGCAAGATTGCACGTCTCCACTGCTCTCAAATTATGAATATTTACCATCGAGAGATCTCTGTTCAATATTACAGGGCACTGTCAGGGAATCGGAGTAGAAAACAGGACACAGTCGCAGGACAAGCCTTTCCTTTTTCTATAGTTTCTTCATTTATTTAGCCATGGAGTTGTTCCTAAATTATTCTAGCTTTATCTAACAATCATTGATCGTGGCATGGATTTCTGGGTTCTACAGTACTGCCCTGAGGACAATTCACTGACAATTAAAGGGATGGTACAAAATTGGTGGAGATGAGAATTGGGCTTTTAACTTTTTGCAAGATACCAAGAAAACACTTATGATCTAGTACAGAGCATACCATTTTAAGAGGAATTCAAAGTTTATTTGATGAAAATCGGGTTTGGAATGACTGAAACATCCAAAAATAAAGTATAAAACAAAGCGATCGTAATAAAGTGTGGGTCCCACACTTTATTAGAATCGCTCTAATAAAGTGCGGGTCCCACACTTTATTAGAATCGCTCTTTTTTGGATATCTCCGCCATTTCAAAACCAATTTTCATCAAATAAACGTTGAATTCCTCATAGAATTACATACTCTTTCATATTTCATAAGAGGTTTCTCATTATCTCACCAAAAAATGTTAGAAACCTGAAATTAGGTCTCAACCAAAACTGTACGATCCCTTTAATGCATGGAATCTATACAATAAATAGTGAATATCCAAGTCTTTAACTTTTTCTCTAATATTACATGCAAGGAAGATTCTTTTTTTCTTTTGGAAAAAGAAGGAATGAAGCGGGCTACACTTTAAAGGAATGCATAATCAATGTAACACAAATAAAAAGAAATGGTTCACATCTTTCTACACTGGTAAGGTCTAAATACAATTATCATTAGTTGTTTTATTGTGGGACTGAATACATGCTACTGATAATGCGTGTAATTTACAATACAATTCAAATGAATTTTCTTACTGAACTGGGTCTCCCATCATAACCATGCTTTTGTAGCTCAGTACTGACAACATTTGCCTGTCATCATATTGCAAAGTATTGAACTAGGAAACATTTCATTTTGAATAGACAGTTGAGCTGCTACTGAACTTGACGTTCTTACTCCCAGATGACTAGGAGATGTGTATTACCATATTGTAAAACTCAGTAAGCTAACTTCAGTATAATCTGATATTATTGTGGTACATGTAGCTATGGAGATTTATCTATTAAAAAAAGAAAAAAAGGGATTTAAAGAATGGATTTTTGAATTTTTCTAATGTGCCAACACATCACTCATCATCTGGACAGCAATATAAAAAGAAGTCCATGATGATTATTTCGTTTTTTTTTTAATCCCATGCAGACTTTATTTGCCTGTCTGTTTTCTCACAAAGTCTGTGATTTTAATCTTGGGGCTCAATCAGACCTACAGCAAGCCCATTGAGGGCGCCGAGGTCATGCTCCAGAATTGTTTAGGCATGCACAGTTCAGATTTGAAATGCTTTACTTGCAGCCACATGAGTTGTTTGCCAAACTGAGTGCGTCCTGCAGGAAATAAGATCAACTTTTTTCTCACATAATTTCTCTGTGTTATCCCATTGAAGGCATGGAGTCCAAGGCATACAATACTCGGGTACATGTGTCTGTGGCTGCATTTATCATCTTTCCCATGTTTGAAACATGTTTCAATACCGGTACCCAATATCAAAACGTATTTGCAAAGGCCTTTCAGATCTTGTTTCTTGGGTTGCTGCATTTATCGTCTCTATTGGAGTCAAGAGGGAGGCCTTGTCACTGTGCAGTTCCACTGCGAAGTTTGACCAGAGGAGCAGTGATGTGTATACAGTTGGCAGTGGTTGGCATGGGGAGGTCAGAGCTTTAAAAAGCCCAAGGGGGGGGGGGGCACATTGTGCCTCCCCTACGATATTTTCATTTGCCACTCCTGCACCTTTACCCGATTTCAACAAAATTTGGTGACTTTTCCGAAAATCTTATGGCAAACATTTTGATATTGTAATTTAGCTATGTCCGATATTGATGGTTGCCATGGCAACCGCTCAAACGCTTTTGTGACTGCATTTTTTGCGGCACTTCAGAAAGGCATTTCTCCCCTCAAAATCAAAAACAAATTTGCATTTATCAACTGCTAAAATCTCCCTGACACCTGTTTAAAATGCCAGAAATGAGTTCATACTGTAAATGCACCCTATGGGAAATGTGTGTAAAATAGTAAGTTCAGCTCTTTCTCAGAGGGTTAATGAGCTTTTTTTTTTTTTTGCTTTTTTTTTTTTAATCAGCAAATAAAACCATGGACGATCAATCCTTGAGATCTCCATCTCAAGTTCCCTGGTGCCAGTGGCTTTACCCCTAGCTCAAGAAAAGCACTCTATCTCCACTCCAAAGGGTCCATCAAAGGGGGATTGGAAAAGTGGTCAGGCCCTGTACTGCTTCATGCTCCCTCTCCAGCTACCAATTTAAACGAAATCTCGAATTCAAATCAATTCATCTTCAAGAGGCTATTATGAACTGTTCTTCCCATTCTCATATTAACACACTGCCCTCTGAAGGCGCGTCTTTCCTGACCGTCGCTTTCTCCCCCCCCCCTCCCCCCCCCCCCCCACTCATGGTGGTGTTTGCAACTGACTTCTAGCACTCCCGAGTTGTAAGAGCATTGCTACTACAGATGGAGAAAGGGAGGGCAGTTGAGCAACCTGTCAGGGGTTTCACATTTTTGAGTGAATGTTTAGAATGCCGAACCTTTGAAGTAACACCACAAATGTTCAGATTCATGTTCATAATCTATATCATATTTGGATTATTAAATGAATGCCTTGGTATCCAGAATGTGTGTGTTGTAGAATAACAAACTTTACAAAATAAACTGAACCTTATTTCTTTTCTTTTTTTTGGATTAACAAGTAGCACACATCACTCCTTCTAAACAGCTTCTATGGCAAGCAAGAGCATTCAGTTATAGACAACATGGCCTGTCAGCACATTTAACAACTGAGAGACTCGCAAGTATACATAATGTTATGTAGGCCCTACTGATATTGTAATACGTGTATCACACACAATGACACACGTGAACACAAGGTATTAAGTTTATAGTCGCCAACTACTCTCAAGTTTTGAAAGTGGAAACACGTATCTGTGGCATTTACGCACAGGGGCTTATATAGTATCTGTTTTTGCATTGCAATACGAAAATCAATTGTATTTATCCCCTTTCACACATGTATAGATAAACATCACTTGGGCACTGACAGTACACTTTGAATCTCCAGACTGCACATGCCTCATCAATGACCACAGCTTGACCTTTGGTCATTTACACTGTATCTGTGTTCACCTCATCTGTCGAATTGCCTAGCGGGATTAAAAAAGAATACACTGTACAAGTGGTAAATCATTGCAAAAGTTCACCAAAAAGAACTTCAAGCTGCCTGAATTTCTGCATCGAGATGCATATCGCGATAATTAACAAGTTTGTTTGTTTTTGTTTTTTTGTTTACCACACACAAGTACACAGTATGAATGCTTTTTGCATCCTGTTGTAAAAACTGATAAAAAAAAACAGACTTCAATCAAGACAAGTGTCTGTTAACAGGTCTTCTGAGTACAAACAAGCATCCAGAATCAAACTGTCAGACAATGATTACCAGACATGATAACTGAAACTCGTTTTGGAGAACATAAAGGATTTTTCTCTTCAGATCTTAAAAAAGAAGAAGAATATTCTATAATACTTCACAGTTTCCAAACAAGTTCCGTGAAAGTGTGAAAGTTTCTCTAACCGAAAAATCAAAGGTAAGAGGTTTCACACTTTTTAAAGCAGAATGCGTATGAAAGAAAAAGAAAAGTTTCACACATCGAGCACAGGTAATTCTATACACTTGTTTTCCTGAGCTGACATCCTCACCAAGAAAACAGTGGGTTTCAAATGAAGCACTTTGCATCTTTCCACTTTCGAGATGGAGACTTGTCCTTGATGGCTACTGAATTTGCACTGCCTCCTCTAAAAGAATCACATGCAAAACACACACACACACACACACACACACCCATAATTTACCTACCTTGCCTAAATGAATACTTGCTTTTAGAGGCTACCATACTTTAAAATATAGGAAAGTGGTCATTTATTCTACTTTTACCGAGCAATGAGTATTGCCTGAATAATGTGACAATTAGGCAAGTAAAAATCATGAAAGAAATAATAAACTAACATATCACGAAAAGTCCTTAGAAAGGATACAACATTTGTGACCCGCGACAACGGTTTCAGGCAAAAGTCGCCAGAGCAAATTCTCTCCTAGGCGGGGTACAAAGATTTCGACCATTATTTTTGTCGATTTGGGGTTTTTGCAGAAATTAAATCTTTGATATGTTTTGTACATCTACACTAAATTTCACAGCATAACACTAAGTTTTTTCCTACCGAAAATGGAATTTTAAACACCCTATGTTGGATCGCACTCGTCAGTTTCGATCTTCTTTCGAACGCCGCGCCACTTTGCCCAGTGTTGCTACGGAGCGGCATCTCGCGTACGATTGGATAGTGCGTCGCACACATTTACATAGTTTGGCTTTCGGAGATACGCCTCGCAGCAGCGTGTCGGAAATGTTTTGTCCGTGCATGCATGCTCTATTGTTGTTGCTACAATAGATACCAGTACGCTCGGTCTTTAGTGAATGCTGTTCGTTTGGCTTTCTATCTGAGCTTTTCTACCGGAATGTTCGACAACGGAAGTGAAACAAAAAGTGAACAGCAACACTATAGGCAGCACTAACTTAACGTGAAAAAAGATACGAGAGGGGACGTGGTTTAAGCGTATCAGAGTGGCAAATCGCCACACAATTCGTGCAACATACGATCGGAAACTGACTTGATAATTGTGCTTATAGTAAATAATAATAGCAGGTTGACTCAATAAGACAGCAGAAGAGAGAAAAGAGTAATCATAAATGACGAGTATTCAAAAAATACACTGTAGTAAACATCAAACTTGCCCCAAACTAAGTAAAGTCGTGTTTGTTTGTTTGTTTGTTTGCTTGCTTGTTTGCCGCACAATGCAAAACATGCACGGCTTGAAAAAAAAAAAATTAAATAATAGCGTGACCCTTTTCATCTTTCTGCCTTCGAAAGGGTCCCAATGATGAAATTTACGAGACAAATCAACCGCTATGAAAACATGATTTGTAAAGATGTGGATACAAATGTGCCACCCTCTCCCGTGGCGTATACACAGGCATACGCGTGGATGCCATTGAGTAATACGTGCAGCATACACACGTAACCAGCAGCTTGATCGTATCCGCCATCTTGAAAGACGTACTGGTAAACAAACCCGAGCGAAACACATTGTGCATTCGGCTCCATACACCCGAGTTCCAAGGAAGGTGCCAGGGAAATTTGACTCTCTCAGAGAGCCAATCAGAAGCCGCTGTGGTTGCTAGAGACGGAGCTTAATCTCGATTGGCACCATTGTTGGAATGGGTGATTCTCACCTCGCATCGCCGCTGGGCATTGTCTTCGAGCATGAGGGGAATCTTCAAAGCCCGTTTTCTCGCAATTTTGTCAGGCTAACAAATCAAAAAGTGCATTATATTTCGCTTTATTTGACCACTTACAGTACCGGACAATACAAGTGTTTCATATCAATGTAAAGCTTAGGAAATGGGTAATGTGATTCAATGAAAGAATGAATTTTCAAAATTCCAGACTTTTGCCTGAAACCGTTGTCGCCGGTCACATTTGTTGATATCCTAGCAGTATGATGAGAAAGTGTACAGTATGTCCCCAAAAAAAATTACAATGAGATTTTCGCATTGATAACACCCAATATGATTAAACTGTCTGAATGCTACTTCAGGGTCTTAAAATATAACATCTTAGCTCTATTTTGCAGAAAACCCCATTCAATTTGGTTAGGCAGTCACAGAGAAATGTGGATTGTTGAAAAGCATGTCATGAGTCTGATTCTTCCAAGTTTAAGCCCCCGTCACACTAGAGCGTATCTAACCAACGAATGCCCAGCGGATCCGAAAATTTGGAGATACGCTCACATCCGCTGCTCATCGTTCGTGACCCGCTTGGCGTTCGCTGTATCCGCTAGCTGTTCGCAGAGATTCGCAGAGATCCGCCGGAGACAAATTTTGATTTTGGACATGTCCAAAATCTTGAGCGGATGACGAACGGAATGACAATACGCTTTGTGGTCGCTTAGCGCCCGCTGATCGAAAGTTGTGGTCGCTCTGCATTCGCTTCTCATTCGTTCGCCGTTCGTCCAAATTCGCACAGCAAATCTGGACAGCACAGGTAGCATTTATCAGTTGGTCATCAGAAATGGAGGACGCTCAGAGATTTCAGATGCAATATCTTCTAGCTGTTCATCAACATGAGTATATGACCTAAACCAGCTGGCAATCGCCAAATACATCCAAGACAAGAGAAAACGGAGGAGAGGAAAACATCGAAGAACGATGTGGACCAGGGCCTGGATCCGAAGACGAGGGCAGTTCGGGTTGTATAATCAGCTTCTCATCGAACTTCCGGGATATTAAAGTCCCGGCGTTTGCCTCTGGCTTTTTTTTTTCGCTGAAGGTCCAGGCTAGGAACAGTTGGAGGCACCAGACGTAATGGAGGATGTTGGACTCCCCACATCATCGTCAACGTGATCATCAGAAGGAACACAGGAATCTTGAGGACTGTCGATGGTAATGACATCAGCAGCACTTGGTGGTGACTTCTCCTTCCTTCTTTTGGGGGCCATTCTCACAATCACAACGTTACTCGACACTGTCACTACTCAAAATGATTTGGGAAAATGTGCGTCAGTCGTGATCCGTCACGTGACTGCCGTAGTATCGCTCTGCATATGTTGGGCATTCGCTCCTCATTCGCTTTGTCCGCTCAGCATCCGCTGGACGGACTGTACGCATTCGCTTTCATTCGCTACTTAATCCGCTCGTAACACGGTTAGCATATGCTCATCATTCGTTAGGCGAACGTTCGAAAACGACGTTTTACTTGCGGATTCGAGCGGATTCGAGCGTATCTGGACTTTGCCAAATTTTGCCTATCCGCTAGGCATTCGCTGATTTATACGCTGTAGTGTGACGGGGGCTTTAGCACTTGGATGCTCTTGTGTGTGAACACAATAGACAGAACTTGGAGGGAAGCGATTCCTGACATGCTCTACAAAATTCCTCATTTCTCTTTGACCACTGAAGCAAATCGAACGCAGTTTTCTGCAAGATGTGGGCAATGAGTTACAGTTTCGTATCCTGAAATTGTATTTGGATTGATTCACTATTTTTAAAGTTATCATTGCGGAGGGTCCTGTTGTAATTTTTTTTTCCGGACATACAGTATAAAATTCAATGACTTTTTTATGTTTGAAAATACTATAAATGCAGAAATTATTGCAGCACATTAATTTTGTGCTACTTCTGGCTAGCACAAATTATACAGCCCACAAAAATATCTTCGTAATTTTCTCTGCACATTTTTAAATGAGTAGCTGAGTTCTGGACAAATTCTGAGGGAATGATGGAGGGAAAATCAACACATTCTGTAACCTTTCTATAAAAAAAAAAATTGAAATGTTAGACTGGGAGACATAAAAATTTGTATTCAGTATAATTTCTTGTCTTGATAACAAAATTGGCACGATAAAAAGCAAATGAAAACGGGGGTTTTGGCTGCATGTATTTGGGCAAAACCTTTATCAGTGTTTGTTTGATTATCATGATCAATGGTCACACTGGGAAAAGATAGAAAATTTAAGATTATGATCATTTGGAAACGATCTCATAGTTTTGCCAGTTTTGCCAGTGTGACCGCAAACTTCTAAAGAAACTTCTTGCAAAACTTCCTTCTCTTTAAACTTGGGACATTTCCTGGACAACTGCAAATCTTCTTGATCTTTGGGCAGTGTGAATGTGATAGCAACTGAAACTTTGTAAAGTTTGTCATGTGACAAGTCCACCATGCCATACCCTTGAATTGCAGGAGCTCCTCATGCTACTGATTGCAGAGTTGGAAAGTCTGAAACAGAGACTAACTTCCATTCAAAGAGCCTATTCTCACTCTACCCCATGGAGGAGATGCAGCCTGCTGCCCATTCTCAATGCCAGGTTTCTTCATTGCTCCCACACTGACGCAATCTTCTACTGGATCAGATTTCTTTCATATTCAATGGTTATTCAGTTCAGCTAGAACGGACATAATATCACAACCCTGCTGACTCCATGTTTCAAAAGACATACATTGTATTTTTCAACTGATTCGGATCGCTGCCAGTAATAAAAATGCAATATTTTTTTTTCTTCTGGTCTTGCCTAGACATACACTGTAAACACTGCTATAAATACATTACCAGGAAGTTGTAATCTGTTGCACAATTTGAGGAATGCAGCGTGAATATATTTATATCATTAGAGCCCTTCTGATTTCATGCCAGCATCAAAATGGTAGATAGACTGCCAACAAACCACAAAAGGTTGCGTTTCATTATGATGAAAATATCCTCTTCACAATACACATTGTACCATCAATAAATGCCTCCTGGCATCTTCAATCTCTTTGAACTTCACAGGAAAAGGAAAAAGAAAGATACATTAATAGTCAGTATTCATTTCTTCTTGTTCTTTTTTTGTTCTTTTTTCTTTTTTTTTTTCTTTTTTTTTTTTGAGGAGGAGGGATAAGTATTTCACTCTAGATGGTAACACAAGTTGCACATAAATTAGGTTCACACAGAGTTTGCAACCTTCAAAGTTTTAAACTAAGTACGGTTAGCTTGTAGTTTTGACCTACATGATGTGCATCCATAGGACATCCAATTTTCAAGATTGAACTTCCACTCGATGATTGGGGATGGTACAGTTTTGGTTTACAATAAGGCCTCAGGTTTCCAACTCTTTTTATGATTTTTTTTTTTTTTTTATTACAGATAATGAGAAACCTCCTCTGATATTTGAAAGAGCATACAATTTTAAAAGGAATCCAACATTCATTTGATGAAAATTGGTTTTTGGCATGGCTGAGATATTCAAAGCAAAGCAATCCTACTAAAAAAATAAAATGGTGGGACCCACCTTTTATTAGAATTGCTTTGTTTTACTTTGTTTGGGATATCTCAGCCATTTGAAAACCAATTTTAATCAAACAAACTTTACCTTCATCTTACAAATGTGTAGAATTGCATGCTCTTTAACATTTCATATTAAGTGGTGTCTTTGTATATCACAAAAAGTTAAAAACTCAACCCTCATCTCAACCAATATTACACCATCCCTTTTAAACCTCAGAACATGAAGAAATACAATGTACATGCAACACTAGCAATAGACCAGGTAATGTGCATCCTTTAGTGTACCACACACACTGGGGATTGATCTGAAAGCTAGGGGAAATGGAGTTTAAGGAGGGTCACCAACTTTTGGGTATGGCGATTACTTTTTGGACACTAAACTATAAGTGGGGACTCCACAGAAAACAACTAGAAATGTCTCTATGGCGACTGGTATGCTTACGCCATAATGCATGGTTCTCCGAATAGGTCTGTAGCACATTGTCTTGACAATGTGTGATGACAGTTTCACATAAATGGCAAAATATTAAAATGACAGGTTTGTCACAAATGCATTGAGTGTTCACTTTCCTTGAACTAGGTTTATTTGGATGAATGGCTACACTGTCTTTTTAAAGAGTGCAGGTATTTGGGGATTTGAGGATTTGTACCCACCTTTTGACCCTTTTATAAGTTTAAAGAAGAAGTGAAATTTAGCACTTTCACTTGACCTTTGACCTTTTGACCTTTGGGCAAGAAACTTCCAAGAGAATCTGTGTTGGGTAATACATGCATGTATACACTAAGTTTCAACAAAAAATCCTGCAGGCATTGCATAGATTAGAGAGAAACAATGACATTTTGATGAGTTGACCTTGACCTTTGACCCATGACCCCTAAATTCCCTACATGATCACTGCCAGTCAATACATGCATATGATACTACGTTCCATGAAGATACCTCGAAATATTTGTGAGATATGGAAAAAAAAAGTGAAATTTTAACATTTTCACTTGACCTTGGACCTTATGACCCAAAACTCTCTCTAGGGAATCTTTATTTGGTAGTTCATGTATACACCAAGTCTTAAGAAAATACCTCCAGGCATTGCATAGATTTAGGGGAAATAGTGAAATTTTGAGCATTTGACCTTGACCTTTTGTCCTTTGACCTTGAGCATGTGCGCCCAAAAGTTGATAGGCACAACTTTGCCCACTCATACATATACATGCCAAGTTTCATTAAGATACCTCTAACAGTTTTTTAGATACGCTGTCCACAAAATTGATTAATTTGTACACATTGTGTGCTTGCAATAGAGACTTGGTATAAATCAGGGCTTTCTTTATGCATCAAGAAAAACAAAAACAAAAGCAGAAAACATTTCCCTGCCTGCCTGCCTGCACCAGTGGTTGTACAATAGATGCTGCAAGAGCCTGACAAATTGTATTATACTGTACGAGCTGAAATTTTCGCGAATTGCTACTAGGAGAACATTTTCACGTGTTGTTAATTTCGCAGTTGCGAGGTCTAACTGTGCTTATCTGTTCGCACATTGTTTTTTTTCGCGTGTTGTTATTTTTGGGGTTCAAAGGCGATTCGCGAAATTCGCGAAAATAAAACCACCGCGAAAATTTCAGCTCGTACAGTACTGTATATGTCATATATTTTGTAAGTCTACATTTTCGCAAATCAGGACTTGCCGACTATTTCGCAAGTGGTTAAATTCGCGATTGTGGAGTCCTGTACTGAACGTAGAAAATATATGTGTGCATCACATTCATATTGGGATCAGTGTCATTATTTTCGTGTGTCTTTAATTTCGCGAGTAGCACCCGACTCGCAAAATTCAAGAATATACACATAACCTTGCGAAATATTCAGCGTATACAGTATTCAAAAGGTATTCATACACGCAGCCTTTCCTGCCTCTTATTGTCCTATAAAGCAGCCGTAGCCCCTGCATTGCATCATGCAAGCCTACACCTTGAACAACCACATCAATGCAGGCATCATTCCTAACAAAGAAAGATAAAACAAACAAACAACAAACAAACCTAGGCAGCACAAGGGAGATGTAGGTACAACCATCTTAAAAACCACAATATCATGATGATTCAGCAGGATGATACTGTATAAGCTGATATTTTCGCGAGGGTTTAATTTTCGCGAATTTCGAGAATCACAGTTGGATCGCGAATTTAACAACACGCGAAAATGTCTCCATGCGCCCTGTTAATAGTGCATTAACGTAAGCGTCAGCGTCAATTCGAAAATGTCTATGGTCTCGTCATTCGCGAAAATATCTGTACGCGAAAATAACAGCGTACCTATACAGTATCACAAACTCAATTGAGGACTCATAAGCCACACAAGACAAGACTTGCATTAAGTGTTCATGTTTTACCTTTTTAAAGTCATTCTCATACATTCACATTCAAAATGTTTGATGCCAAAAGAGTGTGTCTCTTAAAAGAAGAGAAAGAAGAAGGAGGAAAAAAGTTTCAAAAAGAATGTCACACAGGTGTATGAAAGTAGCACATTGAATCTTGTTTTTAAAGTTCAACTTTAATTTCTTCAAATTATTACACGTGAGAACCTTTAAAAAAAAAATTGTAATGTGATGCCAGAGACAGCATGGTACAGCATATTACAAAGAAAGAACGAAAAAGTTTATACACTCTGTGGAGCTCTGAAGCCATAGAACCATCAAATCATGTTTATCGATCAAAATTTGCATTTTTTAACCAACTACTCCGCAATAATTTTAAACTGAACATGGATCATATTGCAAAAACTGAGGGATAATATTATTACATATAGATCTGAGCACTGAAATCCCCCATAGGGGTATCCCACAATACATTTTATCATTTAAATCTTTGTGTTTCTTTAACTTTAAATATTGAGGACAGACTGATTTTGCAATGAAGTAACACATATTTCCTACAGACATTACGCCCATTGGCAAGTATTCTCGGGACTCATCTTACGCGGGTTAAAGTTTTCCCAGAAGTTTTCCCAGAAGATATCAGGAAGCATCAGCAATGCAATTACGGATTAGTGAAACACTCTGCAAAATTTTACAAAAAAAAAATACTTTCAAAAGTTTATATTCTTCATGTTTTTTGGAGTACCCATCAAGATTTTTTTTTTTCTGTCCTAGAATTGTTTTTCTTTTTTTTTGTGTGTGTGTGTGAATGAAGACTTACATTTCACCTTACATTCACCTTGCCTTTGTTTGAGATTGCCTATTCTATTAAAACACTGTATAAGAGTTTTAAGTGTATTTTAAAATGTACTGTACATGTAAAGACTCAAGTGGGAGCCCAGCCATAGAAAGGCCAATGGCCTATGTTGGCTCCTCCATATGATTGAGAGAATTTCATTTCTTCTTCTTCTTCTTCTCTCTCTCCCTCCCTCTCTCTCTGTACTATCTTTTGTATACTATCTGTGTGTGTGTGTGTGTGTGTGTGTGTAGGCCTATATTGTAAGCCAATGTAACATTATGTTCCCACCTTTGTTCTTTGCATTTTTATGAGAATTTGGTAATGAGTGAAATGGAAAATGGATATGAAAAATGAAAGATATTTGAGCAGTAAACAAATCTAAGTGTGAAGACTATGCTTTGGATTTCGAAGCATCTGGCAATATTGATTTGCACTTATTTGTGTGGTTTTTTTTTTTTACATAGTATTTCATGTAATGCATGTTTTTTCCCCTTTTTCCAAATCTAGACAAGTTCAGTGAATCTTGAACATTTTAGATGTCAAATCATTTCTTTGACTTCCCATTGGTTGTGTGATGTTTAATTAATTTGAACACCTGTATTAAAAGAAAATATGTATCCACTCTATTCTCTTTTTCATTTGTTTGAAGAATGTAATAATGATGTTAGAATTGGCTTTGTACATGTTGTAAGAATTGCTAAAGTTATTCAGGATTTTAGAATTATATATTGCCATCATTCTTATATTGCCATCTATTCTTATGATTAAAAAAAATGCATTTTCACATGAACTGTGGAATGAAAAGTTGACTGTCGGATGGGTGAGGATAGGAGTTGATTGTCTACTGTTCAGACTGAAAAGAATTATACAGTTGACTTTACACGTACTATCTATTCTAAAATCTACTCACACACAGAAACCACTTCACACAAGTGAGAGCAACTCATGTACCAAATGGTAATATAAATTCAAATAAAAAAGACAAAAGATTTCACAGTTGGATTTTTGTTCTCCATATCCTTTCAATAAAGTACCAGGCTATTTAGTGATTAATTTTTATACAGGATGATGCACCATAAGGTGAACTAGATATCACTGAAGGTGATTTATACCCCCGCCTTACGACACTCCTGTACTGGCACCCTGCTGAAAATAATGAAAGTTAACAAGTACAAAACAAAGTGTTACAGCATATGGAATCAGTTTTCTGTACAAAGAATTTGTAGCAACTGTGTGCTATTTTACATTCATTCCGTCATTCACTTTTCTAAGTGAGTAATGACAAAATTATTGACCAGTCAATAATGGTGATGGTCAAAACAGGGCAAACATAAATATACTGTAAAACACAATATTTTCACGACATGAAATTTTCATGAATTGGAACCCACAGCCTTTTTCGCGGCATGAAATATTTGTGAGTTACCTCTAAAATTCAATGCATACAGTGTAGACAAGAACTTTTACATGTGCGCATTTTAATTTTGCAAATCTCGCCTCTCGCGAAATTAAAATGCACGCAAACATTCCTTGTTTTACAGTTAGTTGCCCAGTTCAGATGTGTGATACAATTGTTTTTAGTGATATTGCCTCTTTCAGCTTTACATTATCAATGTGCACGAAACAGCAGAGTTTGAATTAAACCTTTAATCCTGAGCTTACACGAAAATTTCACCCAAATATATGTGTGGAATAGAAAGTGAATGCAGCAAATATTAAAACACATCAGTGAAGATTGAGGGAAATCTGACAGTCCATTCAAAAGTTATGAACTTTTAAAGTTTTGGTGCCACCATAACTGGATGAGAAGACTATTTAACAGTTTGTGACATTACTGCATTAATAGAAATTAATAAAAAGAAAATTCCACTAAATTTCATTGTTATGAAAAGTAACCATCTCTTCAACTCATAATAATGACACAAGTTTGGGTAATATTTACTGTCTTCCTGCTTTCTGAAAAGGTACAATTGTATCAAGTCAAGTACTCTTTTATTTTCCAAGAAATATGGTGAATTCTATTTTCTTTATATTGTTGTTCTGCAGTACTGGTACATACTATTGTGGTCTTCTCATCCAGTGATGATTGCATTGAAGTATTAAATTCATAACTTTTTAATAGGTTGATTTTCCTGTGATTGTGTCTACAGACTGTGCACATCAACAATTACTGGTACTGCAGTGCAGTGTGGCAAAAAAAAAAAGAAAGACTTTTTTGATATGCATACGGGCACAATAGCATTCATGGATCATAAATAATACCCAAAGTAGTCAGTACCAGGCCATCGTACACACATTTTTTTTTTTTTTAAAGAGTCTCTCTTTCATGATGTGCTGCAGCAGCGAGCACTGCATGCATAATGCATGCCGTCTGCCTGCAGATTATACTGGATATCCAATGCAATGAGGTATACGTGTACCGATATACATCGTACACCAATGGCACGTAGGAAACAAGATGAGGCCAGTACAGAATACGTGTAGTGCGTCCCTAATAGCATACAACCCATTCAGAATGCAACTAACCATTTTGAGTGGTTTGAACAGACTATCAGTGAGAATGTGTGCTCACCAGGGGGTCGCTATTAAACGTCAAATAAATTATGGGAAATTTATATCACATAGATGGTCATTCTTTTCAATTCTACCTCCCTGAAAATTGAAAACACATTTGGTAAAATACACCCAGGACCCCTAAATAGCAACAGCATGAACAAAAAGAGAAGAAATGCATCCCTATTTTTAGGGAAAACATCAACAACGTCCTTTGTCTGAAAAAAACAGACCATTTAAAATGACACTTTTTTCTTTTGATGTTGGGTGCTCAGCTGGTATGGACAGCCCTCCCCCCCCCCCCCCCCCCAGGTTAGACAAAGCTGATCATTCTACATCCTGTATTAATTTGGAGTGCAAACTGGAGCTTATAAATCATCTCATGTGTGTGTGCAGACACAGGTTGTAAATTAAATCATCAGGACAAGTACAACTGTACTTCTCAGATATCACTGCAGAATATTGTAGCAGTCATACAATTTGGTAACTCCTGAAATCTTGCACAGCTGGAGTATGTGTACCGGTAATTAAGAAGGGATGGTATAGTTTGGGTTGAGATGGGGATTCAAGTTTTAACTTTTTCATGTTCATGACATCATGCATGCACAACAGTAAAATAATGTAAGAGTTCCACAAAATTCATTTTTCATGAAGAGTACACATTCCATCAGCTTGGTACTGGCATTTACTACACACATGTTTACAAGGGTAACATTATTCCCCCTTTTTAAAAGAGGAAAAGTCTTTTAAAGTGTTCTTTCATTATGCTAGAAAAATGAAAATATGTTGAAATCTCTTTATTTTCTTTCAGAATATGTTGTGTCAAAACATGACATCATGAACTGTTCAGTCTTCTTTAAATTCCAGCGACAACCAGATCACAAAAAGAGCACTTTTAAAACCTGCTTCTATAATTGATTTCGGTATTTGCTGCTTCCATAAAATAACACATTCTATTTGTGTGCACTGCACAATACAACTCTAGGTACAAATTGTATGTCAAGTTGTACATCATTCATCTTCATCAACTGCAACCCCCCCCCCAAAAAAAAAGTCTATATTATGCGTGACCTGCCACAACAAAAGGATCCGAAATTAAGTTGCTGATGGCTGAGCTGAGAAAATCGTGTTTAAAGGGTGTGTACAGTTCTGGTCAAGGTGAGGATTTAGTTTTTAACGTTTTGCGAGATATTCAGAAACCACTCTATGAGATGTCAAAGAGCATGCAATTCTAAGAGGTATCAAAAGTTTATTCGATAAAAATTGGTTTTGAAATGGCTGAGATATCCAAAAACAAGGTGAAACAAAGAGATCCTAATAAAGTTGTGGCATGTCGCCTTTTATTATTAGCACTTTTTTGGATATCTCAGGCATTTGACAACCAATTTTCATCAAATAAACGTTGAATCCTTCTTAAAATTACATGCTCTTTCATATTCCATAAGAGGCTTTTCATTATCTCACTTAGGAATGTTCAAAACATGAATCCCCACCTCAACCAGTACTGTACAGTCCCTTTAAGGTCAGATTATCAAAATCAGTCAAAATCATCAAATTTCTGTTGCTGGCATAGTGTTGTAATCTAATATTTTGTCTATCATCCGCCCAAATTTTGAAGCAAAATGATCTTAAAAGGAAAGGCAAGAAAGTAGCATTTTCTGGGCCATGATTTTCTGACTTTCAATGGAACAGAAACGTGTCAAAAGATTTTGATTTATTGTAGCGCTGCAGATAGACTCCGCCCCTAGCAAGGAGAGAGTGATCTTATTGGTCAGTGCGAGGCATCCTGGTTACTGATTGGTTGTGCGTAGACTGCTGCTAAGCTTGAATGAACATCGTGGAAGTTGCTACTGTATGATTAATGAGCAGACCTTCTATTGTACAAAAATGCATGTTAAAATTGTCTTTCCTCCCCTTGATCACGATTGCGTTGGAAAGAAAACTTTGAAAGCAGTTTTCTCGAAATGCTAATTTTCCTGACCACTCAACATGGTCTAATGAAATCATCAATATCTCCGCACCCGAGTACTTTTATGAGTCGTGTTTTGAAATTAAAGTGGAAGAGTAAGGCAATAACATCACGTGTCATTTTCAGAAAATCAACCTCCCTCGACTTTCGGATCCTTTTCTTGTACATGTACAAAATATGTAGTTGGTCACATATAATTATATCACTATTCAATTCTATCTCTTGGTATCATAATATTTTATGCCATTTGCTTTCAGCAAGCAGCTTTCAAGCATTGTGCAGATTTCTACAAATGTTTAAGCCCATGGGAGAACAACCCAGAGTACCCTTCCAATTGGGAGCACTATCCAAACAAAAGATCCATTATAATCATCTTATCATACTGATTATGTTGTACTTGAACAGCTGATGATTTATTACGAAGTAATATGGCCCTAAATAGTGAGAAGTGAGGACAATATGTTTTCATAGTAGGCCCGTTCACAAACAACGAAAATCGAAATTTCAATCGCGATCCAAATTTCGATTTTTTTTTTCGACCGTTCATACACAGGGAAAAATCGCACTTCGCAGCAAGGAAAGAACGATCAGTGGCCAAACTGCGCATGCGCGAATCTTGCATGACCGAAGACTGACCCCGCAGTCCCAATAGAGTTTCGCACGCGCCACGAACGATGGGATTAAAAATACCGATTTCCGAATCTCGATCGCGCTCACACACACGACGCTTGGCAAAATAATCGCGATTATTCTGAAAAATCGCACTAATAGTGCGAGTTGGATCGCGATAAGGATCGCGGTAATTAGTGAGATTTTTCTGTCCACACTGGAAAAAATTTCGAAATTTTGATCGCGATAAGAAAATCGATTTTTAAATCGCACTTTTTCCCTTGTGTGTGAACAGGCCTATTATCAGACCATCTACATTTATGTAGCATACACTGTAGTCATTATCACTGGTAGATCAAAGAATGCTGCACCAGCTCTAGCTCTTTACATTTTTTTTTTTTCCTGGTACTGGTACCGTACACATCTGTTTCACCGTTGCTGGTATCCATTTTCACACTACCCAATTATAATCATCATTAACATTGGAATTTTTATACATTGTATGTAATCATACATTATTCAAAAGTTTCTATCATCATCACCTCATTACTTGTAATATAATAAGAGTCATCACTATAATGGAAGTCACAATCATGTTAATGCATGATAAAATTCATATTAACCTGTAACGTTTTAAGCTGAGAACTTATCTTGTCTTTGACTCGAAAGACAATACACTACATTCAAGGAAACTATAATGCAAATACATTGTTGTTGCTTTTTTACAGGTTGTTTGCATTTCATTTGATAGAAGGAGGATGAGTTACGGCTCTATCTCCAAAGTCTTAGTTCTAGTCCTACAAGTGTAGTCCTAGATTGCACATTCTGTAGGTTTGCCTGGTGAACTGCACTGATAAACCTTTAAATGTGGGAATCAGGTTACATGAAAAGAATTAATTTTGACAAACCTAATTTTCCATTTAGAGGTCAAATATATGAACCGAGGCATGATACGACACAGTTGGAACCATTCGGATAAGAAACTATACAACATAATAATATGCAAATATTCTCTTTCCACTTTTCAAGTGTCAATCTACTAATTTGATCTTTGCTCATGTGTAATATAAAGCAGCAGTACATAGCACAAAACTCTTGAATTTGCAACCAACCTTTAAAACAAATTATACTTACAGGCTCATTTATAAAAAAAAAAAAAAAAAAAAAAAAATGAAATTTGACGGGTTGGAATTACAACTTCTCATCCATTACATGAAATGACTGATCAAACAATTCTGTTCACAGTATGCACCACAAGCAACAGTTTTAAAATTTACCATTTTGACAAGAGACTCAGTTTCTCTGCCTGTAACATTCAATTATTCAAGCCTGCAGGGGAATTGTTGTGCTGGTCAAAAGTATTTAGAACCCTTATCATTTTATGCAAAAAGAAAAAAAAAAATGAACAATATATAATGTAGAAATTTGAAGATTAAAGTAAATATGGGGGTAAGTCCCTACAGGAACAGCTTGTAGCCTACCAGCACCTCAATCCTCATGGTCCAAACCCACTGAAAGATACATGTACAGCTGTAAAAGTACTGAGCCATGGAAAATATTAAAATACCCATAAAATTAGGCAATGGGAATTTCTGTAACATGGTTAAAGTATCAACTAACAAAAACAGAATCATTCAGAGAGGCTGCCTACATAAATCCCTTTAGAGTGCATCCTCACATGCAATATCTGTCCAAGTGTCTGAGACCCCATTCCCATCTTTAGGGTGTGTTCAAGCACTCGAAATGGTCAAGTTTGTGTACGAGGCGCACAGTGTGCACATTCCTTTCCTCTTCTTCCCTTTCTATTGTTTTCTTTTTCCCATAGCGCTTAGAGACATTTTATGTAATAACGCCCTATATAAATGCCGTAAATTATTATTATTATTATTATTATTATTATTATTATTATGGTGGAAAAGATCCAGAATGAGCTTGTTGCAATGTCCCGAGATGAATTTTTCACTTTAAAGTGAAAACAAAGTTCTGGTAAGGGCTTGAGAACCCGTTTGGCACCATTTCTTGCTTGCAATATATCGAAAGAGTCTACAAAGAAACCTACCTGGCTGACGCGGTTTGCCGGAATGATGAGTCGTTTTGGAGTATTTTGAGAAAAATAATAAAAGTCGGTAGACCGACTTTTATTCCAGAAGGCTCCAGACTAACTCGGTCTCAGGGAAAACTCGACCCTATTTCAGACAACTAACACACAGTTCGTGATCGCCATGTTCATCAGTACTCTATAATACTACGGGTACCAAACGAGGCCTTACTGAGCAGACAGGAAAGTGCGTGCTAATCCTGTACAAAACAAATGGACAGCGCGCTGTCCTCAAGCCTACTAGTATACACACATCACCTCAGTTGCTGAGACGCGCGGTCTTTAAAGTTTTTGTTGTTGTTTATCAAGCGTCTTTGATTGTTTTTAGAGGTGCTTGAGAGGTGCACACTAATTTTGCATGCGCGCCAAAGAGGTTTTTGATGCGCGCTTTGTAACAACTCGGACCATTACTGCGAGTAGCCAGAATGCTACAATGTAGTTACCACAGGCCGCTCCCATATGCATACACTGTAGTACACCACACTGTACAATCCAGAGGGACAACCAATACAACTCATCCCGCCGTCAAGCAAAGCGAGGCCGAGTTATCCCCGAGTCCGAGTCTAGCCTGACCCCTTTCGGGTAAGTTCTGAGACTGAACGTTTTTGGTTAATATTTCCCATAAATTTCGTCGTTACCCATCGAATATCTTGTTATTACAGCGTTATTCCGCACATTTCCAAGGCATGCGTTCACTTTTTTGGAGCAAAATTTGACAACTTTTGCAGGCATACCAAAACTTTTTTTGGGCTTTAAGTAACCATGATATCATACGGAACTAGAAAAGCACTCTGACAGTGCATACAATGTACCTCTACCAAGCAGTTCATTCCCACCACTGATCTTGTTCTTCCATCATGTCCATAGAGATCAATGATCTCCATTCATATAATTAATATGTACAGCTGAAAATCGCCCAATTTCCCAATATACCGTACAATGTAGAAGTCTTTTGTTTATAAAATGTTATCAGCTGCCAGCTGCATGGCACCTCGTCCAAGCAGAGCATGCACTCTGTAAGTGCGCGTAATGCAAACCTCAAATAGGCACAGCTTGATCTCCCAAGTTCATTGGACTTGTGCCGAAAGGGTGGGTTGGGTGGCGGCGCGTTGCGTTAATGGGAACACCACCCTTCGTCCAAAGCCCCCTCGGTTTTGCCGAAAGGGTGCGTTGGGAGCGTTGGGTCGCGTCGCGTTGACTGGAACCCCACCCTTCGTCCAAAGCCCCCCCCCCCCCCCCGGTTTTTTTTTTTCATTAAAAGGCGAGTTTTGAATTTATATTTAATCTTCAAACAACCATTTCAAAGAGGCTATCGTCCGGATCGGTTTACACTCTATTACCACCTGGTCTACAGCCAGTTGGTCTATTTACAGACTGTTTAATATCAGTTGGTCTATTTATAGACTGTTTAATATCAGTTGGTCTAATAACCAGTTGGTCTAGTCATCATTTCGTCCAATTACTGTTTGGTCTAATTGTTATTTGGTTTAATTACTATTTGGTCTACAGTCAATTCGTCTAATAATAGCCATTTGGTCTATTTTTGGTCTATTATGAGTCGGTCTAATTCCATTTCGTCTAATCATCAAGTTGTCTAAAATAAAACTAAATTTGTCCAATATAAATTTGGTGTACACATCCATAAAAAGGCCCCCCCCCCCCCCAAAAAAAAAAAAAATAGCCCAGTTGGTCATATATGTAGACGAAACGATGATTGCACCAAATGGTACCTGATTAGACCAGGAGGCTGGCTATTAGACCAAATGACAATAAGATCAATGGTTATTAGACTAAATGGGTGTAGACTAAATGATGATAGACAGAGGCTAGACCAACTGGGCAATGGACCAAAATTAATGATGTGTACACCAAATTTATATTGGACAAAATAATTTGGTTTTATTTTAGACCATTTGATGATTAGACGAAATGGAATTAGACCAACTCATAATAGACCAAATCGGTATTTGATGATATAAATTGGTGTTAGACTAAAAAATAGACCAAATGGCTATTATTAGACGAATTGACTGTAGACCAAATAGTAATTAAACTAAATAACAATTAGACCAAACAGTAATTGGACGAAATGATGACTAGACCAAATGGTTATTAGACCAACTGATATTAAACAGTCTATTAGACCAACTGGCTGTAGACCAAGTGGTAATAGAGTGTAAACCGATAATAATGATGATACAAAAAAAAAAAAAATAATAATAATAATAATACATTACATTTGTAATGCGCTTAATACAAAATGGAATTAGACTAACTTTCGTCTCTTCCCTGTGCGCTTAGAAACCGATCCGGACAATAGCCTCTTTGAAATGGTTGTTTGAAGGTTAAATTATGAATTCAAAACTCGTCTTTTAATATTACAAAAGTGTACATGAGAAAAAGTACCAACGCACCCTTTCGGCAAAACCAGGGGGGGCTTTGGACGAAGGGTGGGGTTCCAGTCAACGCGACGCGACCCAATGCTCCCAACGCACCCTTTCGGCAAAACCGGGGGGGGGGGGGCTTTGGACGAAGGGCGGTGTTCCCATTTACACGACGCGCCACCACCCAACCCACCCTTTCGGCACAAGCCAGTTCATTGACCCTTCCTGCCAAAAGATTTTTTAAAATTCATAAAAATTCATAAAAATTCCCATATTGCTACCAGAATTTAATGATCTGTTACTTGTGTCATTACCAACCTTTCCTGTAAGTTTTATCCAAATCACAACCTTGCAAAATTCACAACTTTTCGAGTTATTTTGCCAACAGACTAATGAACAAACAAACAAACCAATGCAGGCACAAACATACCATCCTTGGCAGAGGTATTTAATGATAAAGACTCTCCAAACATAAAGAAAACAAGGAAAAGTAGAAATTACGCGGCGCGTAACACAGTGTAGTCCCCGCCGGAAGTAGCATTTTGTAGCAAAATGTGCAATATAGGTAAAAAATCAAGGTCAAAGGTCAAAGAAGTCAAAGGTCAAAATTCTGTGTAAAAGTTTTGAAGCCCTCACCTAGTGCCATCACATAAAGCAAACGGAATCGAAATCGGGTTAGAAATGGCGAAGGAGTAGCATTTTGTAGCCAATGTACAATACAGGTCAAAAATCAAGGTCAAAGGTCAAAGAAGGCAAAGGTTAAAATTCTGTGTAAAGTTTTGAAGCCCTCACCTAGTGCCATCACATAAAGCAAACGGAATCGAAATCGGGTTAGAAATGGCGAAGGAGTAGCATTTTGTAGCCAATGTACAATACAGGTCAAAAATCAAGGTCAAAGGTCAAAGAAGGCAAAGGTCAAAATTCTGTGTAGAAGTTTTGAAGCCCTCACCTAGTGCCATCACATAAAGCAAACGGAATCGAAATCGGGTTAGAAATGGCGAAGGAGTAGCATTTTGTAGCCAATGTACAATACAGGTCAAAAATAAGGTCAAAGGTCAAAGAAGGTAAAGGTCAAAATTCTGTGTAAAGTTTTGAAGCCCTCACCTAGTGCCATCACATAAAGCAAACGGAATCGAAATCGGGTTAGAAATGGCGAAGGAGTAGCATTTTGTAGCCAATGTACAATACAGGTCAAAAATCAAGGTCAAAGGTCAAAGAAGGCAAAGGTCAAAATTCTGTGTAGAAGTTTTGAAGCCCTCACCTAGTGCCATCACATAAAGCAAACGGAATCGAAATCGGGCTAGAAATGGCGAAGGAGTAGCATTTTGTAGCAAACTGTACAATAGGTCACAACTGAAATTCTGTGTACAAGTTTTAAAGCTCCCATGTAGTGCTATCATATAAAGCAAACAGAATCAAAATTGGCTCATAAATGACAGAGAAGTACGTTAGCAAATTTAACATTTTGATCACACACGGACGCACACACGAACGGACGCACAGACACACACACGTACGGAGCCCGTTTCATAGTCCCCTGCTCGAACTCGTTCGGCGGGGAAAAAAATAAACCTTACACAAGTTTGCCTTTGCTCAATAACCGATACCCGAGTGGAATGATCACAAGTTCTGTCACTTGATTTTGAACTTACAGTTGTATTCAAAAAATTCCCAGGAGTACACAAGTAGACCACTCTTTGCAAACACACCAGCAGTTAGAACTCTATCACAGTATTTTGAAAGGAGATCTTGAGTAGAAGAAAAAACATGGGTAGATACACTTGGTTTGCGGTTCACCATGTATGTATAGTCCTGAGAAGGACTGTTGGAGTGACAGGAGAAGGAAAGAAAGAAAAGTTGGTTGAGAGGTGAGAATTGAGTAAGAGTATTCTTTCTGGAATGAGTGTAGTCCTGAAAAGGACTGTGAACCAAGGAAGTATAGAACCAAGGAAGTATAGGAGAGTAAGAGACTCAACGTTACGGACAGTTGACTGTCCGTCCTCAGGAGCCTCCTGAGGACGGACAGTCAACTGTCCGAAACGTTGAGTCTCTTACTCTCCTATACTTCCTTGGTTCTATACTTCCTTGGTTCACAGTCCTTTTCAGGACTACACTCATTCCAGAAAGAATACTCTTACTCAATTCTCACCTCTCAACCAACTTTTCTTTCTTTCCTTCTCCTGTCACTCCAACAGTCCTTCTCAGGACTATACATACATGGTGAACCGCAAACCAAGTGTATCTAATACCACGCCATGCAAACACCTTCTCTCAAAAATCATCCAAAACATGGGTAATCGTGTAGAAATGCACACCATGCACACCTACCATTTCCTTCCTTAATTTGTCAATAAAACTTTTCGTGGCTATCAGAAATGTCAAGATGAACCATATCTGATGGTTTCATGAAATTTCATAGCCAATTACAGAAGAAAATTAGCTAATTTTGACTCAAAAAGTACGCCGATCGACGGCTGTATCAGCGTAGCATGATTGATGATCGATTATGTGGAAAAGCGATATAATGATGATGATCGATCGTTGTAGTCTGTGGTACAGCCGCTTGTTTGGTGTTTAACCACAATAATTACGTCGGCTTAACAGTAAAAAGTTGAAGAAAGTGATCTCGATGCGTCTGTTTTTTGTTATTTTAATAAATTTTCTCCTGCGTGCTGCGTTTGACTGTATACAAACATGTATCTGTCAACATATTTTGCTGACTGAATGATGGGAGGATAATATGTGTGAAACAATAAAAGACAATAAAATGGACCTTACTACGAAACAAAAGCAAATATTGGGGTTGCAGTTCTTGTATACATAATTAATAAAATGAAATGGAAAAATGAATAGCGTTATTATCATAAAAACAATGATTTATACTGTAAACTGAACTTATCAATTAAAAACATAAATTTAATACCATTTACCATCACCAGAAACAAACAACAAATCCCCTTCGAATTCAACTTCCTCCTCATCTTCTTTTCTCTCTCTTTCTCTCTCTCCCTCCTTCTAATAGCCTTACTCTTTTCTTCTACTTTTCCTTCAACTTCATTCTTTTCCCTTCAACACTATTCAAATTAAATCATCAACTTTTGTCATGAATCAATACTTGCCACAATTTCTAAAGAAAGGACATCTAAATCCTGGTATGAATAATATGTATCAATAATTTAAATAGTGATAATCATGATAGTGGCAATGAAAAGAATGAGAAAAATACGAAAATGAAAGTAGATCTAGGGCCCACACGTATTGCACAAGTCGTGTTAATATTGTTAGTAAGCGGCTAATTAGAGACTACCAGAATCGATTATAATCGTTGACATAGTTCTCTGTGAAATCGATGCACTAGTTACTACGTCGGAACTATGATCGCGACCGACGTACTTTTCAACTCCGATTTCTCATTTTTCTTTCCTTTTCGGCTTTCTAATTCAATGAAAACTCTCTGATATGGTTCAATTTAGCATCTCCAAGAGCTGCACAAAATTTTATCGGCAAACGGCTAAGCGAACGGTAGGTGTGCATTTCTACATGATTACCAAAACATGCACCAAATACACACTTTGTACATTACCTCACATCAGCCTCTGCAGCTCTGTCTGTCATACATTGTAGAATGACACACGAAACCTCAACACAACCACACAAGTCAAAGTCATCTTTGTGATAGGCTGCATAGCCCGATGAAGATTGAACATGATTGTAATATATATCATTGTGTTCAGTATAAAACAAATGTTGACTGCTTAATCACTCCACTCCAGGTCATAATGTCTACGGGTACAAATCCTTTGCCCGTATTAATAGGGCCTACTTGTGAATACAGCCGACAGCAGGATGACCTTTGCCTTCGTTCTGCTTTTGTTTACATGTCTGGTAGTGGAAGAATCAACTTTGGCAGAGAGGTGAAGGACTACGGAATAGCAACATGACGTATGACTATTACACTATTTTGGAACAGCCAGTTATACAGTAAAATACAGTTGTATATCACAATACTGACAACCATTGTTAACGTCATGACGGCTAGAAACAAACATTGACGGTACATCTACATGTAATGTATACTGAACTGAAGAACGAGAATGTTGTGTTTACACAGGTTCAGACATCAACCTAAAACAATATCTTCAAACTGAGTGTTAACTGTTAGATCCACCTACCTTGAGACTGATCAGTGATCACTGAAGTGAAGATATGTGTTGAGCTCGTGTTTGTTGAATTCAGAGTTTGTACAGTTTGAATAAAGCTGATATCATTAGCAGATCAGCTACATGGACACCATGCCGGGCCTGGGTCCGTCCATCCACAGTTTATAAAGTAAACAAAGACCTCTGAACTATAGAGACATCAAGGTAAATGACGACAATTCTCCAGAGCTAGCAAAGTTTATAGATCTGTATGTATGGAGACTCATCAGACAGACAACGTGTTCGGGTCTTCGCAATCCGCTCTGGCATTTTCTACTGCATGCAATTTCTTGTACACGTTGCTGAGAAGTGATCGTCAGAATCAGTCCTTCAAAGAATCGGATGAAATCTAATATTGTAATTAAAAAAAATAGTAACCTCACAAACAGCTTTCAAGTAACGATTGTAGGATCTTGCAGTAGATCATGAGATGGTCTACCAGGTCCAGGTAATGAGTCAGTGACACAGCTTACACTAGTTACAGAGTCGTAAATATGCTGCACAGCGTACCAGCTAGCGAGTACGAGTATGGTCGTTGGTATTGCCTGCTTGCCTGCTGCATACACTCACTCACTGGTAAAATCAGTACAGCGTGTCGCGCATCAAGCAGGCAGACCTTGCACCAACACTGGCGGCTACACAGTTCAGTAGCTGCCTCACAGCCAGCGAGACACTCGGAACAGAACTCTTCCACTCGTACTCGGGGGCAGCGGCGGTGGGGACAGCTTGCGGTGGTCGAGGGGCGAGGAAAGGGAGGAGCAAGGGTGCAGGCACTGGCAGGGGAGCGTTGCGGGGCGACTTTCACCGCTGTTTGACCTCGCTCGACGCGCTTTAGCTGTGACGTGAAAGCCGGTGGGCGTTGCACTTGGTGTATACGTGAACTTCACTGAGACGATATAAAAGTCGAATGAACGATGACGATAGATCGAGGATACGATCCACGAGCGTCAACACGTAAAACAGCAGACTACACACTTACCACGCACCGACAGTATCTTCCAACGATCGCAATGGGTATATGGTTAGATAGTATTCATGTAATCGGACTCGGAAATCGGACAGCCCAGGGAGCTCACCTCCGCTCCCTGGACAGCCAAGGGCAGCTGCAGTGCAGTGCAGTGTCATGTCTACGTCGGGTTGACTTTCGTGACCATGCATGGGCGTGGCTTGGTGGTGAAGCAAAACGACGAATCCGGCCGGAGGATCACGATGAAGGATATGGATGGGGAACGGGGGATCCCCTTTTTCTGATTGGGTTGGGGCCGGGGTGGGGCGGGCGGATACAGTCACCCAGAGCGTCTCAAGCTCTACCCTTGCTGCGAATTCGTCGTTCCTCGTGAATAGATGCTGAAACTGGTGATGGTTCCAGTATAATTTTGATGTGACATTCACATTGTGACAATTTCATCGCTACCGATGAAAATGATAATTAATGCATGCAGTGCAAATGCAATAATTTTCATCGTAATTTATCTGAATTACGGTTTCTTCCCACGCGTGTAAAATGTGTATGTTTCTATCAACCGAGGCAACCGTTCTCATGAATTCATAAACAGTGATCTTACTGCCTCTTTCTCTTTTAGGCCTACTCATTTATTAATATTGTAATCATAATGTGCGTGTGTGTGTGTGTGTGTGTGTGTGTGTGTGTGTGTGTGTGTACAACTATGTCAGTGTGTGTGTGTGCGCGGTAAATGCGGACAATTCATGTTCAATTATTGACTGTGGTAGATTTCTATAGGGCCTAAGCATTTTATTTTGGGAAACCGGTGTCAGTCAAAGAGATCATCTGCATCAATATATATGGCATGTATAGTGTGTGTGTGTGTGTGTGTGTGTGTGTGTGTGTGTGTGTGTGTGTATGTGTACTTAAAGGAGATTTCTAGTGCAGTTGAAAGTTAGTCTGAAAAGAAGAAGTAAAATTTTCTTTGCACAACAATGAATATTTGATAAATAATCGGAGTTTAAAATAATGAAGTTTTGACATTATGTATTTTCGCCAACTTTTCAGGAATCAGTGCATACAGCTTGAAGACTGACAAGAATACACGAATAGTGAAGTGATGATGTCATGCCCTCATAACATTCCATAATTCTAGTCTGTGCATAAAATCTTTGAAATTTCCAGTTTTTCATTCAAAGGCAACTTATGCCCCAGTCTCAAATTCTGACATATCTTACTGATCATTATTCTTAGGTTATTCAACCAGGAATAATATCTTGGTTTAAATTTCAGTAACAGTTAGAAACATTGAATTATTGTCATTCGTTTTTTTTTACACCGTACACTGTAGGATGATTACATTGTCACCCCACTCATTTGCATTTATTCATATTTACTGTACGAGAAGTGTGCTGCATAACTTAGTGAAACTTAGCAATTTCATAACTTCCTCAATTTTACCCAATTTTGATCAAATTTTCTGTGCTGCACTTGAAAGGTTTTACTAACTCGTCAGACTAACTTACCTATACTGGACTGGCCCCTCTCTGAAAGGGATGGTACAGTATTGTTGGAGATGAGAATTGGGCTTATAATAATTTTTGCAAGATATCAAGAAAACACTTATGAAATAGTACAGCGCATACCATTTTAAAGGGAATTCAAAGTTGATTTGATAAAAATTGGGTTTGGAATGACTGAAACATCCAAAAACAAAGTAAAAGAAAGCATTCGTAATAAAGTGTGGGTCCCACACTTTATTAGAATCGCTCTGTTTTGGATATCTCAGCCATTTCAAAACCAATTTTCATCAAAACGTTGATTTCCTCATGGAATTACATGCTCTTTCATATTTCATAAGAGGTTTCTCATTATCTCATCTAAAAATTGAAACCTGAAATTAGGTCTCAACCAAAACTATATAATCCCTTTAAACATACATCGTTGTTATTGAGAAAATACATGAAACGTACAATAAGCCATGACTTTTTTATCCTGAGTAGTCCGATTTTGACGAAAATTTGACAGATCTAACAGTGTTTCATGATGATGTCCTCGTCCGTATTTCACTTTGGAACAGAGTTAAAATTTTATGAGCTATTTGCAAAAGGAGTAATATTATAAGCATGGGAAACAACTAATATGTCGTTATCCATTACTCTCTTAATTTCTAGGATTTATTTTTAAGTCCTAAGGATTTATTTCTTTAAGTCCTAGCGGACTGTAGATACGGACAGAACCTTAGGACTTAAAAGTAAGTCTTAGCTAGGATTTAAAAATTTAAGTCTATGTTCGACTTAAATTTCAAGTCTATAGGATTTATTTTTTAAGTCTTATTAGATTACATTTAAATCTTTCTTAGACTTGTTTTTAGAATAAATCCAGCTTGGATTTAAACGACAAAAGACTTATTTTAAGCCTTCCTTGGATTTATTTCAAATAAATCCATCATGGATTTAAAATCAGACTACTGAAAATGACAGCCAGTTGATGCACTTTCTTCACATGTAAAGGTCTATTTATTTTAACAAAATCAAACTGATGCATTTTTCACAAACATCGATAAGTTACAAAATATAGAGATGATTGTCATACACATGTAGGCTCCAGAAAAAATGAAATACGACATGATGAAAACAGAGCATATTTTGCAATAGTCTCAGATGGTCACATCTTCACATTCATGTTACTGATGCTTTTTTCACTGTGTTCTGTAAACAAGTTACTAGACGACTGGAACCTTCATTGCCAAATAGATTACTTTTTTCACGTTTTTTTTTTTTTTTAATCTTGCAAGATGACTCCATACGACTCGATTCACTTTCATTTTATGTATTTCTTTCCCTGGTGAGCATCGTTAAGTCGTAAGATGGAAACTATGAACAAATATAAGATTATATCATAATGAATTCTAATAACTTAAATTTTAGAAATGATGCTGTGTAATAAACAATACAGCCTCCATTAAGTTGACGTTTAGATTTACACGATTTGTACGTCCCATGCATGCAATTTAAAGAATTATTTGATTTTGTGGAATGATGCATAGTATAAATTTAATCAAGAGGGAAGTAAAGGCCAAAATTAGTGTAATCAAGAGAAGAAATTTCCCTACACAGAATGGTGTAAAGACTATGAAAATCAGCTACGAAATAAGGAAGATATGCCTCTTTTCAATTTCACACATTTCCAGAAAACAGATCTTGTCCAGTCTTTATGAACGTCCAAATGAGGGAATTGATGATGTCATTCCTTCAAAATATTTTTACACTTTTCACCTGCATGTATTTGCATATTCATGTTTTCTGAAAACGTGTTACATTTCCTTATATCTTACAAGACTTTCCTAATTTTTCCACTATTCCGTAGAGAAAATTTACAATTGAATCCAAACTGTATTACATACAACAGTAGGGAGCAAGATCTATGTAAACTCTGAAGTAAATTCACCTTAAAACATTAAGAAGCTCAAATAACAATTAACATTCTAAACTTACTTCTAAAATTCCTTGAATATCGATTGTCTGAAATGGATTTACATAAGTACATTTCCATACTGCATTTTGGTAGATAAAATGTTTGACAAAAGAATATACAAATTCCTGCTTAATCTATTGATATTTAAGAATCCATCTCAACTGATGACAGGGAACCATCTCAAGAGACTGTTCAAGTGAGATGGACCACTAGTTTCTTAATTACTTTGATGTCATATCTCGTAACAAAGCACTATGTTGAAGTGATGCAATCTGAATTTTTAACTAGAATTATCACTCATTGTGATTAATATACCCCCACCCACAACTGAGGGAATTAGCTCAACCAGGATTATTTTTTCTTACTTTTTAATAAAGAAAAAAATTACCATGGCAATGCACTGTTTCACCTCTCAAATCAAGTGCTCAAAAACTGAGTGAGCAAGATAAATAAACTGACGATTTCTATGGTTTTTAATTTTACTAAAAATTGTGTAACCATGGCAACACAATGTTGGACATTAAAAAAAAAATGAAGTTTGCACAACTAAAGGCCCTATATCATAGCCGTCATATGTGCCAAATTTCAAGCTAAATGCTAAAAGGGTGAGGGGTTTAGTTGAATTCACATTACTGTATCATTTTCATGCAAAATATACTGTTACCATGGCAACACATTTTCCACACTGACAAAAGATTTTTTGCACATCTAGGTAATGCAGAGGTAACATGTGCCAAATTTGAAGTTTGAATTTGAAAATGCTCTGATGTTTGTATGATTTTCATTGAAAATGCACCGTTACTATGGCAACACATTGTTTAACAATGATGAAATATGAAGTTTGCATATTTCTGAACTACAATGGTTGCATGTGCCAAATTTCAAGCCAAATGCTCAAAGACTGAGGGAGTTACCTGAATCCAAAATATTTTTGTACGATTTTCATTCAAACTATGTTGTTACCATGGCAACACAATGATCAACAATGACAAAAGGTTAAGTTTGCACATCTACGTACCATAGTGGTCAGGTGTGCCAAATTTCAAGCTAAATGCTCAAAGACTGAGGTTGTTACATGAATCCACAATATCTTTGTATGCATTTTAGTGAAAAGATGCTGTTACTATGGCAACGCATTGTTCACCATTGATGAAAGATTAAGTTTGCACATCTATATGCTAAAGTTGTTGCATGTGCCAAATGTCAAGCCAATTACTCAAAGAGTGAGGGAGTTAACTGAATCCACAATATTTTTGTATGATTTTCATTCAAAATATGCCGTTACCATGGCAACACATTGATCGACACTTACGAAAGAATACGTTTACACATCTACATACCACAGTGGTCTGTTGTGCCAAATTTCTAGCTAAATGCTCGAAGACTAAAGGAAGTGAGCTGAATCCACAGTATTTTTGTATGTTTTTTTGGTTTAAAAAAAGCTGTTACCATGGCAAAGCATTGCTCACCACATTGTTTCCATATCTATATACCATAGTGGTCATGTGTGCCAAATTTCAAGTCAAATGCTCTAAATTTGTTTAAGGTGCCCACCTGCGCTGAATCTATCCTTCCTCGTGGGTTCAAGCACATACTTTGGCTGGAAAACCAAAGTTTATTTCTTTATAAATAGAGAGTTTCATATTAAAGTGTTTAGCCACAACGTCATAATGAAAATAGCAACAAATCAGCGCTCAATAAATATGATGGACAATGGCTCAACAACACTGTGGGAGTGATGAAAATTAGGTAATCTTTGAATAATTACAAAAGTGTTCAGGGGAACTTAAAACTTTCTTCTTTCAATTTAAATCAATGCGGATCTGGCATTACTTTTTTTTTCATCATCAACCAGACATAATATACAGAAAACAAGCCAAAGATGAACAATAAATAAATTGAAACTGGACGTGTATAAAAACTTGAAATATTGTTTAAATGTTCACGCAGCAATGCAAATGCAAAAGTGAGGCACACACATACATGATAGTACCTCTAAAGGTAACATTGCGGCATGAACTTTCCTTATTGTGTTATTTTCATTTAAAAATGCACACACAAAAAAAAAAAATTACAAGGAAACTTTACTACAACCAGGGCATGACAGATATGCTTCTTGTGTGCATGGATTTGTAGCTCAATATAAATGGAAAAGTGAGGCACACATAACATAACTCAATATCCATGAGTCAAACATTATGCATGATAGTATCTTCAAAGGAAATATTGCAGCATTTTACCTGTGTTACTTTGATTTAAGAATTCACCGAAAATTAAGAAAACTTTGCTGCACATCAGGGCAAGTCAGATATGCTTCTTGTGTGCATGAGTTTGTGGCACAATGTCGGAAAATCTTACTAGCATCATACACTGACGTGTTCTTGAAGTTCGTGGCTAATGCCCAGAACGAAGCCCTCACTTGGGATTGTAGTAGTACATGAATATGCCGCCACAAAATCAAAGAATGATACAAGCACCCAAGCATATTTGACGATGAAGACACAGTGGGCTTTAAAGAGTCTGTCAAATTCTTGCTTCTGGTCATCTCCAGCCTGGACTTAGTATGGTCTCGTCCAGGATGAGAAAATACTGGATGTACGTCTAGTCACTCCATTATCTGACTAAGCAGGGCTGGCTGAAGGTGGCATCTTTAGCATCACTGAACTTCGCGCTTCTCGCTCGTGATGTATACGTTTCGCGCGGATCAACTTGGCGTTTCCCGTTTGCTAGGGCTTTCAGGTGAGAGAATCTCCAGATCAGAAGATGCTTGGGGCTGGGGTTGGAGTCTCTGCATCAGCAATGCCATGAACATTGGTTCCTACCTGAAAAGAGATTAAACATGTATAGCACTACTGATATTTCGAACTAAATTTCACTTGAATCGTTTGAGCAAATGACAAAGACTACAATTATTATCAAATAAACTTTGCATTACATAGAGGGAAGTTAAGTTCTCAGTGAGAGGGCACTCTGGAGGGAAAAAATATTAAAATATAATTTTACATATTGATCTTAAATACAATATTCATCACATAACTTTTAGTTTGTGATGTACAAGTAAATATTTCTGATATATTTCAGAACATATTATTTTAAAACATTTTGTCTCATCTGGTAAACCTCAAAGCCTTGAAAAAATTCCCAGAAATCAGATTACTTTTTGCCATCATCGGGGTGGGGCCTACTTGATATTTACATGTTCCAGACTCATAAGATATTTGATATACATATTATTACAAATCAATAGAAGTCAGCATGCATTTCTAATCCGTAATTTAATGAATTTAAAAAAAACTGTCAAAACACGGTAGACACCCCTACACAATACTCATTGCCGAATGTTCTAAAGTTTGTTTGAGAAGAATCGCTTCAAAAACACTGATATATCAGAGAAGAAAACTTTGCATTTCTCACGACAGCATGAGAAATTCAGATTTTTAAATTCCACCTGTTACTGAGTACTTGCAGATTCTACACGAGTCTTGCTTTGTAAGATACGAAGCTAAAATATTCTTCTCTAAACATGAGCTGGTACTTAAAAGCCCAATGAAACATGCATATTGATAATTCTCAAAATTGGAAGCTCAATGATTTGATCATAAACTGATTTCAAGTCTATAAACATTAAGCATATACTGTACTTACAGGCACATAGTCATTCTGCACCAGGTACTGCTGGGCATCCCTCGGGAGCATGAGAGGTCCTCTCCCTTTCTTGTACATGGGGATGTTGGGTCTGTGAAGCATCGCTGCAAGTAGTGACATTCCACAAAATTCCTATAGAATGGAACACAATACAAAATATTTTTTTTTCAACTTTAAGTATTTCACACATTCTCTTTAACATATTAGATATTACGTATTGTATAAGCTCTGACAATCCCTAACATTCAGTTTTCGACTTATTATCAATATCAGTCTATGAAGAGCAAACTCGTACACATTCACTTTCCTGAAAGGTGTAATAGCAATGAAGCATAAACAAATGAGTAAGTTTTACTCTTACACTTTGGACAGAAATTGTTCCAGTAATTATAATCAATGCCACAAGATCTATGAGGATTGGCGGAAGGACTTACTGTCTCCATCCATGTCTTCACATCTTCTTACGATGTCTTGCAACTAAGGGTAGTTTCGCTTGGCAAGTGCAAGATTCTATTGACGTAAAATGGCCCCCATCTGTTCACCATCTCCTGCACTTTTCTCGGTACAACTGGGCAAAGTCCGCATTGATCTGAAAATAAACACAAAAACTGTGAAATATCAGTGATAAGGAAGTGGAAAATGAAAAACAGAAACGCTTGACAAAAAAAAAAAGGAAGAAAACAAATATGCTTCGGGGGTATAAACGGTCGCCATAGCCACATTTTTAGATTTTTATGTAATTAATTATTTCTTATTGGTCTCGAGGGTTGTATTTCATGCTGGAGGAAAAAATGAGACCGATATCTCTGATTTTTGTTTCAGATGTTATCGTTAAAATCAATTTTTAGAAATACCAGGGATGTCTTGCATATCTAAACACCAAGAAGGGATAGTCCTGACAGAGTACTTCTTGGAGTACAAATTATACAAATAACAGGTAATTTGCATTCCCTTTATCTTAAAAAATATCAAAAGTAAAAAATTAAAAAAAAGGCCTCATATATTGTAAAACTTCACTACATTCTCTCACTGGTGTATGTGATGCTTAAAGCATACATCTCGGCCAGAAGTGTAGATCTGTAGAATTTTTAAGTCTAGATCCTTCTACTCAAACACAGATCACCACATTGATTATGCTACAAAGAGAAAGACTGGAGTAGAATATCTTTATCCAGGTGCGAAATCTTGTTCCATTGCACGAGTTAATCCCATACATTATTTGTTTCATACAACGCCTTCAACAATAACACTAAGAGACGTACTAGTTCAAGAAAGAGTCTTGAATTCAGTGCAGAAATGGCAACCATAAGGCCTAGGTGTCCAGGCCTACTACTGAGTGGTAGTAATAATAGTGTAGAAGTATTTTCATGGAATGCAAATCAGTAGCACAATCACATGTATGCAGCCGAGTGCAAGTAGCATTGAAGTTGATTATTCCAGTAAAATGAGTGACATGATGCACGCTTGATAGTAAGAGTGTTGAGTGCACACGCCAAAGGTAATTGTTTATTGTGACATCAGACTCAGTAGACCTAGTCATGCAATGGAACAGAAACTGTTTATTAATTGTAGACCCCCTATTTTAATATGGGAGTCAATGGAAATTGGTGATGTCAGCCAATATGGCCCATGCGATAGAAGTTTTTACAGTTCAGAGCTTGACGCCACTGCACTGGCATTGCAACATTGGCGCCCTAAACCCTGGGGCGCTCATCACATAGCCTCAGGGGGCTTCGTGTTTGGGCTGGTCGCAGTTCTATTTTATTAGTGCCCATAGGGTCTAGAAACTTCTACGTACTATTGGTGGCCTATAAACACAACATTAAAAATAAAACCCATCTAACAGCATATGCCCTACATTTTATCACAGCATAGGGCATGATAAGGCCTAGAACTGTGCCTTTCTACGTAGAAATTGATAAATTAAACCTTACAAGAGTGTAGGAAGGGGTGAACTGACACTACCTAACTTGTTACTGTTACTCAGTCAGTGTTAGACGACAGTTGAGTTAGGCCTACGCTACAGTAGCCTGTCGTTATGCCCATAGCTTTACCTTTCAGTCAAGACACCAACATCGTAAATCATTTAGGTCTATAGGTAGAATGGGCGCTTTATAAGAGTCCCTGTTACACTTGTACTTGCAGTGTCACCGAGATAGAGCCCCCACAATACTAGTATAACGTTAGCCTACATGTAACTTGCTACAATGTTTGGATAGACACATTAGCTATGAACAGCTAACGTTAGCACTGGCGCTTTCAAAGGGATGGACAGCGCTGTATACAGCGGCAAGGCTCAAACTCGCCAAAAATGTAGGGCGGTTAGTGCACATCTTAACATCTTTTATCTTTGGTTACTGAGTCCCAGAGTTATCAAACACATTCTTAAGCATTCATACAGTAATATGCTCACCTTTAAGCAACTTGGTCAAGCTTCCGTCAGATCATGCCCTCAAAAAACTCCGGCCTGCATGACTTCTGCCTTCAAGACCAACTCAACTGTTCGAGTCAATAGCGTTTGTTTGCAAATGGTCGATGGTATAGTAGACGTCGACTGTGCACTGAATGTACAATATGTGTGTGTATGACTACGCTATCGCTAGCATCGCATGAAGCAAAGTGACGGCCAGCGCCAATTCCGGTTTTAGGCGGTTCAAGATAGCGCATGACGTCATTTACAAGTCATCTGATTGGCTGAAAGTTTAAGTCCTTGTTAGATTTAGGGGGCGTTGCAAGAAAGTTGCAATTAATTGCAACTCCCCAAAATCTATTGCAAATCCTGCAATTAATTGCAAATTTGCAATTAATTGCAAGTTGCAATCAATTCTGTTGCAAGAAAGATGCAATTGATTGCAAATCGATTGCATCTCTGCAATCAATTGCTAATCAATTGCAACTTTGCAATAGATTCAGGGGTAGTTGCAAATTTTGCAATCGATTTGCAATAGATTACAAATGTCATAATTGCGGCTGCTTATATAGATGCTGGGGGACAAATCTCCAAACTTGATCATTTCTTTTAAGAAAAAAGAAGAAAATATTCCGTATAAATGACATTTTTATGTAATGTATGATTGTGTAAGATACTTTTTTTTTTTAACATACACAAAGTGTATAAGGGGTTACTCAGTATACTAGTATATGAATCAGCATGTGGTCGGTCGGGCAGTCCGTTGCAAATCTTGCGTCACGAACTCCATCTACAGTTTTGAAGCAATTTTCATGAAACTTGGGTTACATGATGACATCGAAGTGAAAATGTGCAAGACGTTTTTTTTTTTGTCTTTATCGGAGAAAGCGTTGCCATGGTAACCACAATTTCCAAAAAAACCTTGTGGAGTAAACTACTGCCACAGTATTTGAGTAATTCATTTCAAATTTTATGTGTATAATGATCTTTAGGTGTAGTTATGTAAGAAACACTTTGTGTTTGTACCCGACAAGGCGTTGCCATGGTAACGGCATATTTTCTTGAAAATCTTGTGGAGTGAACTCCTTCCACAATTTTGAGGCACTTGAACTCAAATTTGGTGTACATAATGACATTGAGGTGTAGATGTGCAAGACACGTTTTTTGTGTTTGTCGGAGAAAGCGTTGTCATGGTAACCACAAATTTCCCAAAACGTTGTGGAGTGAACTACTTTCACAGTATTTAAGCAATTTGTTTCAAATTTGGTATGTATAATGATCTATAAGTGTAGTTATGCAGGACACACTTTGTGTTTGTACCTGACTGGGCATTGCGTTGAGAAAGCGTTGCCATGGTAACCACAAATTTCCCAAAACGTTGTGGAGTGAACTACTTTCACAGTATTTAAGCAATTTGTTTCAAATTTGGTATGTATAATGATCTATAAGTGTAGTTTAGCGATGCAGGACACACTTTGTGTTTGTACCTGACTGGGCGTTGCCATGGTAACGGCAATTTTTTCTTTGAAAATCATGTGGGGTGAAACTATTTCGAGTTTTAAGGCAATGGAAGTCAAATTTGGTGTACATGATGTCATTGAGGTGTAGATGTGTAAGACATGTCTTTTGTGTTTGTCAGAGAAAGCGTTGCCATGGTAACCGCAATTTTCCAAAAACCTTGTGAACTACTTCATAGTATTTAAGCAATTCCTTTCAAATTTGGTATGTATAATGATCTATAGGTGCAATTATGCAAGACACACTTGTGTTTGTACCCGACAAGGCGTTGCCATGGTAACGGCATATTTTCTTGAAAATCTTAAGATTTGAACTTCTTTCACTATTTTGAAGCAACTGAACTCAAATTTGGTGTACATAATGACATTGAGGTGTAGATATGCAACACATGTTTTTGTGTGTCTGTCGGGGAAAGCGTTGCCATGGTAACTACCCAAAACATTGCTGAACGAACTATTAGTTTATCTATTTCAAATTCAGTATGTAGGGCGTGAAATGATCCAAAGGTGTACTAATATGCAAGACACTCTTTGTGTTTGTATGTGACGTGTTGCCATGGTTACTGCATATTTTCTTCAAATCTTTTTCAGTGAACTACTTCCACAATTGTGAAGTACCTGTAGTCAAATTCACCAGGTACTCACGAGGTACTACACATATGTATACACACACACAGACAGACACACACACAAACACACATAGCAAGGTCAGTGCAAATTTGTGATGGACACATTTAACAAGAGTATAGTTGAAATTCTGTTGTCATGGAAACAGTGCATTTTGACCCTAAACTCAAGTTTAAGGTTAGCGTCCCTGGTCAGTGACGGAGCATAAATCTGCACATAACTTGAATATGAGACCGTTCTGAAGCAAATCATTTTCATATAACAATAGATATACAATGAACTCTTGAATGAATCCCATAAGGATTGGAACAATCATCTCCAAGCATTTCCACTGATTCCCACTGATCAGTTACTAGCCTTCCCATTTAAAAATGCAGATTTAAATTCACCTGCAGTTTTCAGGAAATTCAGAAGAAATTTTGGCGCATGTCAGGATGGTACTTTAAAGGTGCACTTCAAGTATTTATTAAAGCAGCTGTAAGCACTAGAATGACATTTTTTTAATGACGTAAAGTATGAATATGATGCATTACATGATATACACCATACCACACTAAAATTAACCTACTGTATATGCTCAATATTCTGCAAGGTATATATCTTCATGAATTTCCCAAGACAGCTGCTACATGTATCCATGAATTTGAAGACACACAAAAATATCAACTCTGACACTGACATTAGGGTCCATCTGCAAACATATATTTCTACATTCAGTACTTTGTACCCCACAATCATGAATTGAACTACTTGCACAATTTGTCTCAGTCTTGATAAATACTTGTTAAATATATGGCGCGTACAGTATCGCAAATTAAGCTTGCTCCTCATCCACCCCCCCCCCCCCATTTGCCCCATATCAGATGATGCTGGGCAATTGATGACAAGACATGATGGAGACAAAAGACACACTGTCTCTCTGAACAAGACAGCATGCACTTTCACAGATATGTAGGACCCCTACATTGTACCTCTTTTCTTGTTGCTCTCATATTGAGAGAAATGTTCATATAATGACTGATAGTACAGAGAAATGTGCAAAAGAAAAGCATACTACAAGTATGAAAAGGCAGTTAATGAGAATGCACACATTGCTGAGTACAGAAGAGCCAATTACACGTGTACTTAGTATACACTCCTCATTATGAAACACTAGTTACACCTACAAAATGAGAAGGGTTGAGTAAATCAAAGTGTCACATATTATTATGATATATGTAACATTAAACTACTGGAATAATTACTAGGTTCAATAATTCATTACTGCTGATTGTTTGTTTCTTGTATGTTGCTCCATACATAGCTCCCTATTCACTGTGTGATTGACTCCATTAAAACAGTGAACAAAGAGTAATGTTTTCAATAATCCCTTGCTTGTGATTTTTCTATTTGTTTTTGTTTTTTTAAATCAATAATCAGATTCATTTATACTTAAAACTGATAAATTGAATGAACATTCTCTGTAACATGCTTAATTGCAAACTGGTTGACAGTCTGCTGGAAACCCTTCAGTCAACTACTTGTAGCTATCCTCATAAGAAGGATTACTTCACATGCTCTCTTCCAAGGACATGTAGGCCTATCACTAAATGTGTCAAAGCCTCCACATTGAAATCTGTATTCTATACCTTATGTCTTCTCTGCAGTTCAGCACGACTGAACACATACATATGTAGTGTATGACATGAACATCTTCATGATAACATCATGCACTCACATCTGAATTACACCAAGTTTCTCTTCCCATTGCATAAACCCTATCTATCCTAGATCATACCATCAACTGAGCTCAAAATTAACCCACATCTATGGCTGAATACTCATGTGTGTGTTCCCCACTGTCATGCACTCATGCATATCTTTTAAGCATGCATGGTCATAGAGGTATATACTAATACAGTACTGAATATCAAGACAACCACGCATAAAGTTAGCTTATCTACATGTAACTTATCTGCATTTGTATACTTGTGCTGTGATCTACTCATACAAACATGTCTTTATTAAGTTTAAGGTAACCAAATGTTACAGCGAAAAATACTTCTGACATGCAGAACTGTTAATTTTTTGCCCAAAAATGTATGCAAATGCCCTAGAAATGTGTTCAATTATGCTACAATATCACGATGTCAATTGGGAAACAACATATTAACCAAAAAAGATCCACCATTGTGTTCACTGTATACTGTACATGTAACTTTGTACAACTGATTAGTAATGTAATCTGCAAATTGGCCCACAGCAGTATCTACTGATCTTTTGTGCTAGTGTGAAACAGATACAGCTTGTTGGAAAATATGGTTTACTACATATCTCGTAACTACCTTCTAGCCTTCTAGTGTGAACTATCCCAGGACCCATGAATGCAATACAAATAAGTGGCTCAATTGCTGAGAAATCAAATTCAGTGCCATCTTGCCACAGCACAGGTTCATCTGCCCCCAGGTGGTGCTACACAACTGTAAACAAGATCAAGATCATCATAATTTCAACCAGTACTTATTAAAGAACTTTTTTTTTTTTTACCACCAAGAAACATAAAATGTCTCACAATATACCTTGGCAGTTTTGAGTTCGATGATGTCCTTTAATACAACTGTTTGTTATTTTGAATGTTCCTTATTCTAAAGGTTTGATAGCCTGAAATGGAATATGGCTGAGACTTACAAGCCTTCAGAGTAACAAACCATATTTTGTGGTTTGAATAACAAAACAAGGACCAGTGAACTGTTACCTTGGAGATTATGAATACAGTAGTAGCTGTATTTACGGTGTATAATGGACCAGGGTACGGAAAAAAAAATATAGTAAAACATGTCCATAGACATGATGTTCATGGCCAGATTACTCTTGTATATTTAAGTTATAATTGTCCTACAGCTCTCTAGAAAACTCAAACTGTGGTGCTTTACAGTGTACATACATATACCAGGGAGGTGAGTCACCTCCCTGCATTATATACATACTCACATCATGGACTGAACATTTCTTCCCATGAAAAAGAACAAAACAGGGCTCTGCAATATGTTTTCTGCCAATCTCTACGTGGAGGGTTTTGGATGTTACACGTAACTTCTTGAACACTGGTTCAGTAAAAGGTTGATTATCCCATTATCAGTGCTAATACTGCAGAATAAATGACTCACACAGAATAAGTGACAGGGGCAAAATATCCAAAGGACTCTTCAATATCTTTGAAAAGCACAACGTGCTATTATTGTAGCTAGCACACTTGGATGCATGTGATGCAGCCGAGATTATTACTACCCATGCACTTGTTGCAGCTCTGAAACACTGCTTGCTTCGTGTGTCCCTTGTTTTCTAAGAGTGATGACCTCAGCCTGATGAAATGTGTTTAAAAAATCACTGCCTTGTTTTGTTCACACTTTTCCTCATTGTTGACAGCGAGCTGCTCATCCTTTGCAGTGTATACCGTCTCTTGACATCAAGTTTGGCCTGTCTGCCCTCAGCTGCCATTCCCCTTGATTCACAGAAGTTATACCTATACATGATACAAGAAATATTGAAGAAATAAGAAATGGGAAATAAAAATGGAAACATTGCACTCACAAAGTCATTTTGTGGACATCCAAAAGGCGTTTTGTGTAAAGGTATGATGGTACCAACATTTTAATTTGAAAATGAGGGAAATTTCAAACAATCAGTAATATACTGAAGAATTCGTATTACATGCAACTTCATGCGCCAAAATAATACAATGTACCTGAATCATGAAGGCCTGAATACTACTGTCAGGATATGTAGAGCATTTTCAGTTTTCAGGGGGCTTGATAAAGAGATTTGAATGTCTTAACTCTTTATTAAACATAATATAAGCCATTGCTGTACAAAACATTCCTTTCATTATGGGTAACTTTGTGTTATGTAAATTTCAATGCATCATTTTCGCTTATAATTTTGTATGAACTGCTGCGAAGTCTTCTTTACTCATTACTATGCCATGCTGTACATTTTCTTGTTCAGTAGGATGAAGTCATTGTACAAGTATCCTCAAATGAGACATCACATCAGAATTTATCCTAAAACAATAATGACAGATTCCAACAAATCAATACAAATGTTATTCACATTTCAAGCTGAGAGGTTCTACACATTTCATTCTCTCTCTTAACTGGAAATTATCGTACAATGTACAATGTTCACTTACTGTCTGTGTGCACTGGCTGGAATTCTCATGCTGGTGTGAGTCTCGGTCTTGAAGAAACATGGTTTTTCTCCTCTTTTTTCTTCCTTTCCCTGCTGATAGAACAGATAAAATTGTCTCATCGTGCAGAAGTACAAAAGAGCAATGAGAATTTGCAAAATTACAACCAAACAGTGTAGGAACAAAATGGACATTGATGTTTAGAAGCAGGCACTTTTTTCTTGATATTACAATAATGTTGGAACACTCTTTGAACTGCTTTCATATCCTCCCCTCTGTAACAAATTAACCCTCTATACAGTCATTCACCTTGCATATTAAAGTCAAATAATCACCAACGTCTGCAGTCTTTTCACATCCTCTCCTCTTTATATTCTATTAATTTTAATCTTCATAAGCCAAAATTTCTTGAAGCAGAATCTATTTCTTTAGTCCAAATCAAATCGACTTCGGCACGGTTGACTGTTGACTGCCCATCAATCCATCACCCCCACTCATATTCATATGCAGACATGTATAATATTTTTAGTGCTGTACCGTATATATCATACAATGTACATTGCAAATCACACATCCATTAGGCTCTCACGTGTCCTGCCTATTGCAAGCACTCTCAACTATGTTTCCTCATCTCCCAAATCCGGAGGTCACTGTGACGTGGTGCTTGGGTAGGCCTATGGGGTTACATACAACTACACTATAGGGTGGCACACACCTTGTATTAGAGTATGGTACTATGCAAATTCTGATATCTAATTGGTAAGTGTCCATAAATACCATTTGTTTAAATGCATTCTAACAAGGCCTATTTCTTCTTTCCACAAACAAAAAGAGCATAAAGAATTGTTGTACTCATAGTTATGACTCCATCAAGTAAATCACTTGAAATCCAGGCCTGGGTAGCTTTCATAAGTGTACCCCTTCAACCACTGGCACTTGTTTTCAACAAAAGCACTGACACATGTAAATATTTCTGCTTGGATATCCTACAGTCAGTTTGCTCATCTTATCCGTACGCTTCTTGTCTGAAATGTCAGCCTTGGTGACTATAGACCTATATTTACACACTGTATTACAAAACTTAAAGTTTTACTGGCACTGTTTGATACACTACACTACAGTACTATCATTGCAACTCTGATTACTTGTAGGTACTTGCTATAGAAATGGTTCAATTTCTCTCCCCCCCCCCCCCCCCAAACAGTAGCCCAACCAGATGCGGTGCGAAGTACAGCGACTGGGACCCTGGGCTGTGTATAGTTACCCAAACAGATGCACTTGGCCCTTGTTCGTTTTAAATCCTAGCTTTTTATTGATCCAGCTAGTCAACACTAAATTGCAAGATTTCAATTGATCCGTCCAAATTCCAGAACAGAACAACCTAAAAAAGCAAGGTCTATTCCACCATAAGAGGTTCTCCAACCTCTTTGATTCCACCTCCCTGCTCAAAGAAGGTTTTAGACTAACCCCGGGGCGCTGTAGGCTCACACCAATATCAATAACGACACGTCTGTGTAGGGGTCACTGATACGGTTGATACGGTTGATTAGTTCTAACCGTTGGACTAAAATAGTGAAATCGTGGAGCACGAACCCTTGGGCCAACTCTTAACTTTCTTTAAGACCTGCAAAAGTAGAACTTCTACTAGGCCTAGAACCTCTAGGCCCTATCTAGATGTAAACCCCTAGCTAGGTCTAGAAACTAGCCCAAATTACAAATAGGCCTACAGACTATTTTATATACTAATATAGGCCTAACACAGGCCTAGACCACAGAGTCTAATCGAGTGATTAGGCCTATCAAAAATAAATTTACACATCAATTAAAAAATTCAGCAAGCTTTCGCGTCACATGGACAGTATCACTGCAAAATAACTAGCCCACATGTACAGGAGGGGAATGAGGCCAAGGGGGTAGGCCTAGGGCTATGTAAAATCTAGATGGTTCTAGACTAGAGTATAGACTGTAGGCTACGTAGGGTGCCTACATTGTGTAAGGCGTAGCGTAGGCCTAGCACCTATTCATCGCCATAGCACTCACCAGCACTCTAATAGGTCTCTACCGATAGCTTCTTATCCTGCTTGAAAGTAGCGGATTTGGATAATGAATTGATAATGAATAGCGTCTAGAGTACTTTCAGAAAGTCTAGTTGACATTGACTTTTTTAAAGCTAGCCTATAGACATAAGAGCCCTGCCTCTGGCAGCAGAAAAAAAAAGAAAGAAAAGAAAAGGAGCTTGCCAATGCAAGAAAAAATGCTAACACAAAAAGCTATGTGTGGGACTATGATTGATGTACTGTGGGCCCAATGAGTGGTCGAGACGGCCACAACTCTGTCAGTTATAGGAAACACCTTTTCCAATTTTTCAAGAAAATTCTTATAAGAAGTAAGTCTAAGGAACTAGCTCTTTTAAATACAAGACACAATGAGTAAATAATGGGATCAAAATCGACAATTTTTGTAACTTACTCTGTTTCGAATCCCCAACGATCGCACAGCAAGCCTCCACCACAGGAGAGACACAGCACATTGAGCTATATGGAGTATCTCTCATGCATGCAAAATGCATTGAAAAATGGACAAATTGGCTAGGCTTGTCTTGCCAGTCGCTTTTATAAATACAAAATACAGCAAGGGAGCTTGCAATTAATTGCATCTTGCAATTAATTGCAAGCTCCTTTCTTGCAACAGCAACTTGCGATTGATTGCAAGTTGCAATAGATCTATCTATTGCAAAGTTGCAATAGATATTTGCAATTAATCGCAACTCGACTTTCTTGCAACACCCCCTTAGGGGGTGTTGCAAGAAAGTTGCAATTAATTGCAACTCCCCAAAATCTATTGCAAATCCTGAAATCCATTGCAAATTTGCAATCAATTGCAAGTTGCAATCAATTCTGTTGCAAGAAAGATGCAATTGATTGCAAATCGATTGCATCTCTGCAATCAATTGCTAATCAATTGCAACTTTGCAATAGATTCAGGGGTAGTTGCAAATTTTGCAATCGATTTGCAATAGATTACTAATGTCATAATTGCGGCTGCTTATATAGATGCTGGGGGACAAATCTCCAAATTTGATCATTTCTTGTAAGAAAAAAGAAGAAAATATTCCGTATAAATGACATTTTTATGTAATGTATGATTGTGTAAGATACTTTTTTTTTTTTTTAAACATACACAAAGGGGTTACTCAGTATACTAGTTTATGAATCAGCATATGGTCGGTCGGGCAGTCCGTTGCAAATCTTGCGTCACGAACTCCATCTACAGTTTTGAAGCAATTTTGATGAAACTTGGGTTACATGATGACATCGAAGTGAAGATGTGCAAGACTTTTTTTTTGTCTTTATCGGAGAAAGCGTTGCCATGGTAACCACAATTTCCTAAAAACCTTGTGGAGTAAACTACAGCCACAGTATTTGAGTAATTCATTTCAAATTTTATGTGTATAATGATCTTTAGGTGTAGTTATGTAAGAAACACTTTGTGTTTGTACCCGACAAGGCGTTGCCATGGTAACGGTATATTTTCTTGAAAATCTTGTGGAGTGAACTCCTTCCACAAATTTGAGGCACTTGAACTCAAATTTGGTGTACATAATGACATTGAGGTGTAGATGCGCAAGACACGTTTTTTTGTGTTTGTCGGAGAAAGCGTTGCCATGGTAACCACAAATTTCCCAAAACGTTGTGGAGTGAACTACTTTCACAGTATTTAAGCAATTTGTTTCAAATTTGGTATGTATAATGATCTATAAGTGTAGTTATGCAGAACACACTTTGTGTTTGTATCTGACAGGGCGTTGCCATGGTAACGGCAATTTTTTCTTTGAAAATCATGTGGGGTGAAACTATTTCGAGTTTTAAGGCAATGGAACTCAGATTTGGTGTACATGATGACATTGAGGTGTAGACGTGTAAGACATGTCTTTTGTGTTTGTCAGAGAAAGCGTTGCCATGGTAACCACAATTTTCCAAAAAACCTTGTGAACTACTTTCATAGTATTTAAGCAATTCGTTTCAAATTTGGTATGTATAATGATCTATAGGTGCAATTATGCAAGACACACTTAATTGTGTTTGTACCCGACAAGGTGTTGCCATGGTAACGGCATATTTTCTTGAAAATCTTAAGATTTGAACTTCTTTCACTATTTTGAAGCAACTGAACTCAAATTTGGTGTCCATAATGACATTGAGGTGTAGATATGCAAGACATGTTTTTGTGTGTCTGTCGGGGAAAGTGTTGCCATGGTAACTACCCAAAACATTGCTGAACGAACTACAGTGTATTAGTTTATTTATTTCAAATTCAGTATGTAGGGCGTGTAATGATCCAAAGGTGCAGTTATGCAAGACACTCTTTGTGTTTGTATGTGACGTGTTGCCATGGTTACTGCATATTTTCTTCAAATCTTTTTGCGTGAACTACTTCCACAATTGTGAAGTATCTGTAGTCAAATCACCAGGTACTCACGAGGTACTACACATATGTATACACACACAGACAGACACACACACAAACACACATAGCAAGGTCAGTGCAAATTTGTGATGGACACATTGAACAAGAGTATAGTTGAAATTCTGTTGTCATATAAACAGTGCATTTTGACCCTAAACTTAAGTTTAAAAATGCAGATTTAAATTCACCTGCAGTTTTCAGGAAATTCAGAAGAAATTTTGGCGCATGTCAGGATGGTACTTTAAAGGTGCACTTCAAGTATTTATTAAAGCAGCTGTAAGCACTAGAATGACATTTTTTTAATGACGTAAAGTATGAATATGATGCATTACATGATATACACCATACCACACTAAAATTAACCTACTGTATATGCTCAATATTCTGCAAGGTATATATCTTCATGAATTTCCCAAGACAGCTGCTACATGTATCCATGAATTTGAATACACATAAAAATATCAACTCTGACACTGACATTAGGGTGCATCTGCAAACATATATTTCTACATTCAGTACTTTGTACCCCACAATCATGAATTGAACTACTTGCACAATTTGTCTCAGTCTTGATAAATACTTGTTAAATATATGGCGCGTACGTATCGCAAATTAAGCTTGCTCCTCATCCACCCCCCCCCCCATTTGCCCCATATCAGATGATGCTGGGCAATTGATGACAAGACAATCTCATGATGGAGACAAAAGACACACTGTCTCTCTGAACAAGACAATATGCACTTTCACAGATATGTAGGACCCCTACATTGTACCTCTTTTCTTGTTGCTCTCATATTGAAAGAAATGTTCATATAATGAATGATTATAGTACAGAGAAATGTGCAAAAGAAAAGCATACTGCAAGTATGAAAAGGCAGTTAATGAGAATGCACACATTGCTGAGTACAGAAGAGCCAATTACATGTGTACTTAGTATACACTCCTCACTATGAAACACTAGTTACACCTACAAAATGAGAATGGGTGAGTAAATCAAAGTGGTACATATTATTATGTTATATGTAACATTAAACTAATGGAATAATTACTAGGTTCAATAATTCATTACTGCTGATTGTTTGTTTCTTGTATGTTGCTCCATACATAGCTCCCTATTCACTGTGTGATTGACTCCATTAAAACAGTGAACAAAGAGTAATGTTTCAATAATCCCTTGCTTGTGATTTTTCTATTTGCTTTTGTTTTTTTAAATCAGTAATCAGATTTATTTATACTTAAAACTGATAAATTAAATGAACAGTCTCTGTAACATGCTTAATTGCAAACTGGTTGACAGTCTGCTGGAAACCCTTCAGTCAACTACCTATAGCTATCCTCATAAATAGGATTACTTCACATGCTCTCTTCCAAGGACATGTAGGCCTATCGCTAAATGTGTTAAATCCTCCACATTGAAATCTGTATTCTATACCTTATGTCTTCTCTGCAGTTCAGCACGACTGAACACATACATATGTAGTGTATGACATGAACATCTTCATGATAATATCATGCAATCACATCTGAATTACAACAAGTTTCTCTTCCTATTGCATAAACCCTATCTATCCCAGATCATACCATCAACTGAGCTCAAAATTAACCCACATCTATGGCTGACTACTCATGTGTGTGTTCCCCACTGTCATGCACTCATGCATATCTTTTAAGCATGCATGGTCATAGAGGTACTAATACATTACTGAATATCAAGACAACCACGCATAAAGTTAGCTTATCTACATGTCACTTATCTGCATTTGTATACTTGTGCTGTGATCTACTCATACAAACATGTCTTTATTAAGTTAAAGGTAACCAAATGTTACAGATACTTCTGACATGCAGAACTGTTTAATTTTTTGCCCAAAAATGTATGCAAATGCCCTAGAAATGTGTTCGATTATGCTACAATATCACGATGTCAATTGGGAAACAACATATTAACCAAAAAAGATTCACCATTGTGTTCACTGTATACATGTAACTTAGTACAACTGATTAGTAATGTAATCTGCAAATTGGCCCACAGCTGTATCTACTGATCTTTTGTGCTAGTGTGAAACAGATGCAGCTTGTTGGAAAATATGGTTTACTACATATCTCGTATCTACCTTCTAGCCTTCTAGTGGGAACTATCCCAGGACCCATGAATGCAATACAAATAAGTGGTTCAATTGCTGAGAAATCAAATTCAGTGCCATCTTGCCACAGCACAGGTTCATCTGCCCCCAGGTGGTGCTACACAACTGTAAACAAGATCAAGATCATCATAATTTCAACCAGTATTTATTAAAGAACTTTTTTTTTTTTACCACCAAGAAACATGAAATGTCTCACAATATACCTTGGCAGTTTTGAGTTCGATGATGTCCTTTAATACAACTGTTTGTTATTTTGAATGTTCCTTATTCTAAAGGTTTGATAGCCTGAAATGGAATATGGCTGAGACTTACAAGCCTTCAGAGTAACAAACCATATTTTGTGGTTTGAATAACAAAACAAGGACCAGTGAACTGTTACCTTGGAGATTATGAATACAGTAGTAGCTGTATTTACGGTGTATAATGGACCAGGGTAAGGAAAAAAATATATAATAAAACATGTCCATAGACATGATGTTCATGGCCAGATTACTCTTGTATATTTAAGTTATAATTGTCCTACAACTCTTTAGAAACTCACTGTGATGCTTTACAGTGTACATACATATACCAGGGAGGTGAGTCACCTCCCTGCATTATATACATACTCACATCATGGACTGAACATTTCTTCCCATGAAAAAGAACAAAACAGGGCTCTGCAATATGTTTTCTGCCAATCTCTACGTGGAGGGTTTTGGATGTTACACGTAACTTCTTGAACACTGGTTCAGTAAAAGGTTGATTATCCCATTATCAGTGCTAATACTGCAGAATAAATGACTCACACAGAATAAGTGACAGGGGCAAAATATCCAAAGGACTCTTCAATATCTTTGAAAAGCACAACGTGCTATTATTGTAGCTAGCACACTTGGATGCATGTGATGCAGCCGAGATTATTACTACCCATGCACTTGTTGCAGCTCTGAAACACTGCTTGCTTTGTGTGTCCCTTGTTTTCTAAGAGTGATGACCTCAGCCTGATGAAATGTGTTTAAAAAATCACTGCCTTGTTTTGTTCACACTTTTCCTCATTGTTGACAGCGAGCTGCTCATCCTTTGCAGTGTATACCGTCTCTTGACATCAAGTTTGGCCTGTCTGCCCTCAGCTGCCATTCCCCTTGATTCACAGAAGTTATACCTATACATGATACAAGAAATATTGAAGACATAAGAAATGGGAAATAAAAATGGAAACATTGCACTCACAAAGTCAATTTGTGGACATCCGAAAGGCGTTTTGTGTAAAGGTATGATGGTACCAACATTTTAATTTGAAAATGAGGGAAATTTCAAACAATCAGTAATATACTGAAGAATTCGTATTACATGCAACTTCATGCGCCAAAATAATACAATGTACCTGAATCATGAAGGCCTGAATACTACTGTCAGGATATGTAGAGCATTTTCAGTTTTCAGGGGGCTTGATAAAGAGATTTGAATGTCTTAACTCTTTATTAAACATAATATAAGCCATTGCTGTACAAAACATTCCTTTCATTATGGGTAACTTTGTGTTATCTAAATTTCAATGCATCATTTTTGCTTATAATTTTGTATGAACTGCTGCGAAGTCTTCCTTACTCATTACTATGCCATGCTGTACATTTTCTTGTTCAGTAGGATGAAGTCATTGTACAAGTATCCTCAAATGAGACATCACATCAGAATTTATCCTAAAACAATAATGACAGATTCCAACAAATCAATATATTCACATTTCAAGCTGAGAGGTTCTACACATTTCATTCTCTCTCTCTTTTTATTATCGTACAATGTACAATGTTCACTTACTGTCTGTGTGCACTGGCTGGAATTCTCATGCTGGTGTGAGTCTCGGTCTTGAAGAAACATGGTTTTTCTCCTCTTTTTCTTCCTTTCCCTGCTGATAGAACAGATAAAATTGTCTCATTGTGCAGAAGTACAAAAGAGCAATGAGAATTTGCAAAATTACAACCAAACAGTGTAGGAACAAAATGGACATTGATGTTTAGAAGCAGGCACTTTTTTCTTGATATTACAATAATGTTGGAACACTCTTTGAACTGCTTTCATATCCTCCCCTCTGTAACAAATTAACCCTCTATACAGTCATTCACCTTGCATATTAAAGTCAAATAATCACCAGCGTCTGCAGTCTTTTCACATCCTCTTCTCTTTATATTCTATTAATTTTAATCTTCATAAGCCAAAATTTCTTGAAGCAGAATCTATTTCTTTAGTCCAAATCAAATCGACTTAGGCACGGTTGACTGTTGACTGCCCATCAATCCATCACCCCCATTCATATTCATATGCAGACATGTACAATATTTTTAGTGCTGTACCGTATATATTATACAATGTACATTGCAAATCACACATCCATTAGGCTCTCATGTGTCCTGCCTATTGCAAGCACTCTCAACTATGTTTCCTCATCTCCCAAATCCGGAGGTCACTGTGACGTGGTGCTTGGGTAGGCCTATGGGGTTACATACAACTACACTATAGGGTGGCACACACCTTGTATTAGAGTATGGTACTATGCAAATTCTGGTATCTAATTGGTAAGTGTCCATAAATACCATTTGTTTAAATGCATTCTAACAAGGCCTATAAGTATTTTTTCTTTCTTGAAACAAAAAGAGCATAAAGAATTGTTGTACTCATAGTTATGACTCCATCAAGTAAATCACTTGAATTCCAGGCCTGGGTAGCTTTCATAAGTGTACCCCTTCAACCACTGGCACTTGTTTTCAACAAAAGCACTGACACATGTAAATATTTCTGCTTGGATATCCTACAGTCAGTTTGCTCATCTTATCCGTACGCTTCTTGTCTGAAATGTCAGCCTTGGTGACTATAGACCTATATTTACACACTGTATTACAAAACTTAAAGTTTTACTGGCACTGTTTGATACACTACACTACAGTACTATCATTGCAACTCTGATTACTTGTAGGTACTTACTATAGAAATGGTTCAATTTCTCCCCCCCCCCCCAAACAGTAGCCCAACCAGATGCGGTGCGAAGTACAGCGACTGGGACCCTGGGATGCACTTGGCCCTTTTTCGTTTTAAATCCTAGCTTTTTATTGATCCAGCTAGTCAACACTAAATTGCAAGATATCAATTGATCCGTCCAAATTCCAGAACAGAACAATTCTTAAAAAGCAAGGTCTATTCCACCCAAAGAGGTTCTCCAACCTCTTCGATTCCACCTCCCTGCTCAAAGAAGGTTTTAGACTAACCCCGGGGCGCTGTAGGCTCACACCAATATCAATAACGACACGTCTGTGTAGGGGTCACTGATACAGTTGATACGGTTGATTAGTTCTAACCGTTGGACTAAAATAGTGAAATCGTGGAGCACGTACCCTTGGGCCAACTCTTAACTTTCTTTTAAGACCTGCAAAAGTAGAACTTCTACTAGGCCTAGAACCTCTAGGCCTTATCTACATGTAAACCCCTAGCTAGGTCTAGAAACTAGCCCAAATTACAAATAGGCCTATAGACTATTTTATATACTAATATAGGCCTAACACAGGCCTAGACCACAGAGTCTAATCGAGTGCTTATGCAGCTGTCATTTGTATGACGCACCTCTTGACCCCCGGGATAGGTGCGTCAAAGTACCAATGTGCGTCATACCTTTTAGGTTCAATGACGTACCCTCCGTCACAAAAAGTGACCCACCTTTATCAGACATTGACGCATTAACCAGTCAAAATGGTGACGCACCTCTTCGTGAAAATGACTGACCCTTGACGCACATGTTATTCGCAGTACGTGCCAGACTGGAATGCTGCAGAGCTCTGTGTGCGCTCACGCAATTCGCTGCCTGCGAACTGTGTACACCGAACGGAACTTCGCCCGCGTGAATCCCTGTCGCCGACGGACCCTGGCTGTTTACTTCGATCGCCGTGGTACTGTATCCCCATGTTGTGGGCGGCTGGGGAGCGTTAGTATAGTAGCTTAGCTGCACACTGTAGCCAGCTGCCACTACACTCCAGTACCCTGTTTCGATTCGAATCGGGGTAGAAGCGTTCCGTTGTGCAATGTCTGCTTCTTTTTCTCTTCTTCTTCATCCGCTTGTCCCTTGCCTCCCAAGTATAAAATGATTTTTAGAGTGTTGTGTGTGTTTTTTTGTAACGTTTATATTGCATCATTCTTCTGCAAGGAAGAGGTGAGTTTCTGTTTGTGTATTGATGTGCACTGCAGTATGTGCAGGTGAAAAGCGTTCGAACTGTCTTTCCCCGAGTATCGTGGAAGCTCGATGTATTTCTCGGCCTATCAAAGGAGATCTCATACAACAGAATACTTATAACAAACTATTTTCCGGTCAAAATGAATTGATTTCCTTTGTTTTGTATCGTTTATTGACTTGATCCTAAGGATCTTGTCGCAATACCGAGTTTCCAATGTGTATTTATTTTCACCTTATTTTCGCGTAGCTTTCGGTGCTGTAAACTGTTGCTAGGGCCTAAGCCTACTACTAAACTTACCGTTCTCCACTGTCGTTTCTCACACATCGTTTGGTACGATTTCTTCCATTTTATATCACTTTATCCGTTCCCTTTATACTTTGAAGTATTTGACGTAATTCTTTCAAGTGTCTCGCACTGCTATTTTCGTAACGGCGATTTCTCCGCTTTGCTGCAATACTTTTTCGAATCGAAGCGACGAAGTTTGATACCAGCCGCTGTAGTGTGCCGTGTGTTGTCTTTTCTAAATATTTGTGTTGTTGGGAGGTGTTGATACTTTGTATTTGTTATTTATTTTTCTTAATGTTGATAGGAAAAGGCTAAAATGGTCCGAGTGATGTCTGATGGTGATGATGATAACTATGCTGGTGTAAAAAGACGGCTTACTGTGAATGCTGAGCGTACGTGCCGTTCGTTCCATTTTACTTTCCCTCTTATTCTTCTTTCCCCCTTACTCTTCTTTTCCTTTCCAAGAATGATAAAAAAAAAAGAAATTACATACACCTCACAACAAAATAGACCCACGTGCTACCAACCTTCGTAAAGTTAAATCTAAATGTTCAATATCAGCAAAGAATAAGGGGAAAGCACGAATGACAATAAATTAGAGCGAAGAGATTGTTTTACATGCAGTCTCTTCGGCTCGAAGAAACTTGACACCCCACCCCTCTCCCCTTGTGGAAATTTCCACAAAAGCAGGTGCCACACCCAGGTGCGTGCCAGACGAAAGAATGCGCGCATTGGAATAAACAGCGTGTAAATATCGTGGAAATATCGATCGAAGAACCAGCTCATTAGTTGAATTAAAGGAATCATTGCAAAGATATCGTGATTCTATAGCCTTTCTTTTGGCGCATAGTAGGAAACATCAAACAGTCGAATATAATGTACTTGATCGAATATCTTATGTTCCCTGAACAATAAAAAAAAGATCGATTAATCAGTCAATTAAAAATGCAACTGAGCCAGAAATACTTAAAAGGTCTCGTATGCCCAGAGAAATTCACTACGAGTAGGTTCAATGAGATGCAGTCATCACCTGGTTAGACAACAAAATCATGACAATTAATTTCAGTTCACGCTCATGATAACTGCTTATTACTTATCAAAGTTTTGGCTATCAAAATTCGTTCGTAGGTGTTTTTTGTTTGTTTTGTATGTTTTTCCTCGTGAAAGACGTAATGATTTCTTCGTATCGAACGTAGACTGCATGTTTACCGTTTATCCAAACAGTAGGCGCCTAGGCGTACTTTCTGAATATATTCAGAAATTTCTATCAACATTTTAAATATATTACAAGACTCCCAAATACCAGTTGAAAAAAATTAAGAAATCGAATTTTTTTAGATATGAACAACAACAACAACAACAAAAAAAAAAAATGTGTGGGAAAAAACCACTTCAACCTCGAATGACTTCGAATTTCTCTAAACCGTTCCCTAGTTCATGGACATCCCATAGAAACGCGTGTTTGATATACACGTTGCTATGGCAAACTATCTAGTTTCGCGAAACTACGGCCTGGCCACAGTAATTTTTTTCCGTAACCTCCCGCCTCCCCTTCCCCGATTCGAAAACAGCTTGATTGAAGCCCCTGCCTATTTAAACACGAACCTTATTAAACCCAAGTTAGGTACATGGTTTATATGGCTAGTGTTTAAATAGAATTTACTATTTTAAGTTAATGCAGGTTTTAATAGAATCTCAGTAATGTTAGTTCCATAATCGTTTGTATGTGTTTTGGGGCCTGGCCTCTGCCATGCCTCGCCTTCTGTATACGTATGTACGCGTGTACTGTATGTATACATGTACCACATGGTCGACATCACGCACGTGGTTTTGCTGCAGGTTCCACGGTCGACGGTCGATGCTACACTACAGTGAATGCGATTGAAGGATAGCGAGCTTCGCGATGCCGCGGGCTGTATGTGATGATTTTAATCACAAATCGTGTTTGGTAGTGTGGTTTTGGAGCAAATTTGTACTCAAACTTTCTGAAAAGACCTTTAGTCTGACATCAGATAGAAAAAGAAGACATACGAGAATGAAGTGAGTATCAGTATGTTATAGTAAAACTGATTGAAAATTGTGTCATTTTCGCGTTTCCAGGAGCCGGTGAATTCGGCCGACTCGCGATCGCGAGTTTGTTTTAGATGTTACGGAGGGATACCATGCCCCATGCAAGAAGCCTCGCAAAATTACATGACGGTCCCATTAACGAACCTTTTGACACACTCTGGTTAAATGACCGACTATGACGCACATAATGGGTCAGTATTGTGACGGACATTTTGCTCCCGTGACGGCACCACGCGTCATCAAATTGGTGGTACTTGACGCGACCATGACGCACATTTCCCGGGGGTCAAGAGGTGCGTCATACAAATGACAGCTGCATTAGGCCTATCAAAAATAAATTTACACATCAATTAAAAAATTCAGCAAGCTTTCGCGTCACATGGACAGTATCACTGCAAAATAACTAGCCCACATGTACAGGAGGGGAATGAGGCCAAGGGGGTAGGCCTAGAGCTATGTAAAATCTAGATGGTTCTGCTAGACTAGAGTATAGACTGTAGGCTACGTAGGGTGCCTACATTGTGTAAGGCGTAGCGTAAGCCTAGCACCTATTCATCGCCATAGCACTCACCAGCACTCTAGGTCTCTACCGATAGCTTCTTATCCTGCTTGAAAGTAGCGGATTTGGATAATGAATCGAAAATGAATAGCGTCTAGAGTACTTTCAGAAAGTCTAGTTGACAATGACTTTTTTTTAAAGCTAGCCTATAGACATAAGAGCCCTGCCTCTGGCAGCAGAAAAAAAAAAAGAAAAGAAAAGAAAAGGAGCTTGCCAATGCAAGAAAAAATGCTAACACAAAAAGCTATGTGTGGGACTATGATTGATGTACTGTGTGCCCAATGAGTGGTCGAGACGGCCACAACTCTGTCAGTTATAGGAAACACATTTTCCCATTTTTCAAGAAAATTCTTATAAGAAGTAAGTCAAAGGAACTAGCTCTTTTAAATACAAGACACAATGAGTAAATAATGGGATCAAAATCGACAATTTTTGTAACTTACTCTGTTTCGAATCCCCAACGATCGCACAGCAAACCTCCACCACAGGAGAGACACAACACATTGAGGTATGGAGTATCTCTCATGCATGCAAAATGCATTGAAAAATGGACAAATTGGCTAGGCTTGTCTTGCCAGTCGCTTTTATAAATACAAAATACAGCAAGGGAGCTTGCAATTAATTGCATCTTGCAATTAATTGCAAGCTCCTTTCTTGCAACAGCAACTTGCAATTGATTGCAAGTTGCAATAGATCTATCTATTGCAAAGTTGCAATAGATATTTGCAATTAATCGCAACTCGACTTTCTTGCAACACCCCCTTAGATTGCCAACAGCTTCGACACTCAACTTTTAATCGAAGCCACCTAAAATAAGTCTTAAAGACTTAAAATATTTTAAGTCGTAAGAAAGATTTAAAATTTAAGTCCTAGAAATTAAGAGAGTATAGAGTGAGTTTTATCTGATATCGCAGTGGTTTCAAAATGCCCCACCCCCTTTTGCTCTGACCACAATGGCCAGTGATGGAGACTGATGGGGAAACATCGAAATATGCATGGGCAGAGCCCAACTGATTGTACCACGGAATTTATCATTTTGTTATCTCTTGTCTATTCAATGCCTTTGCGTTATCAAGCATCCGCTGAAAGCTAGTTATTTCTGTATACATGTACTCTAATCAGCTTCTTTCTTATCCGTTACGAATGTCATATCTTATGGTATGTAAAGTAATTTACTTCGGCATATTTTTGCTACACCGCGATACATTATACTGCACCACGCCATCATGCAACAGAAGGTGATGAATGCTGTCATCTTCTCACGTAGCTTTATACGTGTTTCAAATAATTTGCAACAAATCGTCAGTATGTATATGAACTGAACGAAAGAGAATGAGATAAAATGGGAGAGATAAACTTGTAACCTCCAAATCAAATTCTGGTCGTGATGTAATAACTCCTGTGGCATCCGATTACGTATTTAAGATAAAATTCCAAGGGTTTGCAATTTTACATTAATAAGCCAGTTTTGATACAGCTCATGTGTATGGGTATACTTTGGTTTACAGCAACTTTCATTTTCTCAGTTGGTTAGACACTTCACTCGATTCAAAGCGACATAAAGCATCAGTTTGCCCAACTCTTATGGAACTCGTATTCAAACAAAGAATGAACCTGCGTAGATCAAAAGGGGTTTAATGACCATTGCATGCAGAATGGTTTGTCAATCAACACTTTTGAAGGCATCCATTACATTGTGTTGTATTGAACGCATTTACTTTTTTTTTTTCTGTTATCATTGCCAAACACCAGGCTTGCTGTCAGGTGGAAATACTGACAGGCACCATTGATAAAGATTGCATAAATAATCACCAGATGCTTATCTCAGTGAATTTAAAGACCAACCTGTCTCTCAGTACATTGTCTAAAATGACCTTATTCTGACACATGCGCAAACTGGAACCCCGAACTTGCTTATTGCTATCATAGACAGTCACGTGAATTTTATTATTTTTATTGCAATTAAGTTATGAACAAAAAGAAAAATAAATGTATGATAATTTGACAGGTAGTATCATCTTCATTAATCTTATATGAGTATAATATTTTTCACGTAATTGTCACCGATGTCATTGTTCCATTAAAACTTCTGTATACTATAGTATACCAATATCATTTCTCGTCCGATTTGGGTAGGTTCTATAATATACCACTGTGTGCGAGTGTATGTTTCTACATCATTCTACAGTAAGAGCCAGCGCATATTAGACACGGTGTTCAGTATGGTTACAGCTCATTATTCCGAAGGTTCGTTATTCCAAAGGCTCTTTATTCCTAAGATTCGTTATTCCGAAGGTTCATTGTTCCGAATTTCATGTTCGGATTAACCAATCTTCGGAGTAACGAACCTTCGGAATAACGCCACAAATTTTCGGACTAACGAACCCTTTTTTAATTTTCGGATTAACGAACCTCTAGGTATAGGGAATTTGCGTGTTTCGGATTAAAGACCCTTCGGAATAACGAACCTTCGGAATAACGAACAGCACCCTTCAGGGTTAAGTAAACACGTGGGTTTATGGTGCATGCTCACTCATGCATAAGTTTATGTTAGCCACATTATTGTTATACGCGTACTTGAGATGATGTGGATAAGCCACCTATACAGAATTATGTTTGTCATGGAGCCGTTCGTGGACTTGAAGTGTTTTTGTTTTGTTTTGTATTTGCGATATGTTGTTGACCATGATACTCAATTTGCATCTGACATGGTCCATTGCTGAAGAATTTCTGCAGCTCTTGCACAGAGAAAAAGGAGAGAGATAGATCACGAAGGAGTGAGAGATTAAGAGAAAGAAAGGGAGAGAGAGAGAGAGAGAGAGATGATGATGATGGTATTGATGGTATAAGGGAGGAAGAGAGAGGGAGAGTGGGTATGTATAGAGAGAATATAGCGTGAGAACGTTTGAAGGAGATTGGTTTTTAAAAAAATCAATGCTTGAAAAGAATTAAAGTGTAGGCCTACATGCTTTGATTGTGCCCTCGATCTATTCATTCACACAATGCCTCTGCATGGACTGTATTATAAGCTCTTTAATACCGTCGTTGCTATTGTATTTTAGCCAGTGGACGGCAGCAGAGTAAAACAAAGCGTAAAATAAAATAAAAACTACATAAATGACATGTTGTGGGGTTAGATCTAGTTTCAGTTTCACAGTAAACATTATTCTGACTTCCAAGTGAAACTAGGTCAAGTGTTCTTTCTTTGTCTTATTCACACACAGACGCTAGTTTGTATCTGACGAGTTTAATCGTCAAACGGATAGAGCGCCATTATATTATTGTTAAAGGACAAGTTAACCTTCATAAACATAAGGATTGAGAGAATGCAGCAATATTAGCAGAACACGTCAGTGAAGGTTTGAGGAAAATTGGACAATCGATACAAAAGTTATATTTTTTAAAAAAGTTTTTGTGTTGGAACCTCTGGATGAGGAGACTACTAAGGCTCGTGATGTCATATGAGTACAACAGTAAAGAAAATGTAAAGAAAATTCAACATACTTTCAATTTTTTCGCATAATAAAAGAGCACTTGACTTGCCTCTTTATAAAGGCAATGGGAATAATATTACCCATAACATATGTCAGTAACGAGTCAAGGGAATGTGTACTTTTTTCAAAAGAATAAATTTTGTGAAATTCTCTTTATATTTTCCTTATATTGTTGTACGCATGTGACATCATACACTGCAGTAGTCTTCTCATCCAGCGGTGACTGCACAAAAACTTCAAAAATTCATAACTTTTGAACGGATTGTCCGATTTTCTTCAAACTTTCAAGGATGTGTTCTACTAATATTGTTACATTCTCTCAATCCTTGTGTTAATGAAGGTGAACTTGTCCTTTAAGTATGTAAGTTCATCATCAGATAGAGCAATATAAAACCTTTCCATGACATATTTATCTTATTTTAAAACGAGGAATATTCTTGAAGTTATGGTTTAAAATATCCAATATTTTCTTATCATTTTATCTGTGTGTGTGTGTGTGTGTGTTTTTATAAGCAGGTTTAATGCCAAACATCTCAAATTGACAAGAATGGAGTTAAATCGTTTTACGACCAAACTCTTCGTTTATATTCGTGTTTTTTTTCCCAACTTCCTCTCGAACCGGTGATGACACAGTCAGAGACTCCAACCCAAAGCACCTTCTGATCTGGAGATTCTCCCGCCTGAAACCCCTAGCAAATGGGAGACTCCAAGTTGGTGTGTGTGAAGCTCGAAGTTCCTAGGGTTCTAGATGCTTCCTGGTGCTATCTAAGGCTTATTTTTTCACCATACGATAGCAATCAGTAAGAAATCCTTTCCAACGGGAGACACAGAGCCAGGGCGGGAGATATTAGATCTCCAGCGGGAGAACGGGAGATTTTGCAAAAATGGGTTTTCGGCGGGTGATCTCCCGTCGAAAACGGGAGAGTTGGAGTCTCTGCACAGTTGTAGCAGAATCATGGTATAAACATTTGGTGATCATCTAGTTTGCCACATTTCTATTTGATTTTTCATCGCCCAACAAAAGATGCCTTTCACGACACGTTGTACAAGTGACTTTTCTCCCCCCCCCCCCTTGCAACTCTATAATTTTAGCAGACTTATTGCAGCTGCTTGCAAGCGCCATTATTATAAAGTTGAAATTTCGTCACCACAGATGCGATATAAAATGGACGATGTACGTTGTTCTTAAGATTCTCTCTTATTTCGAAAGTTAGTTATTATGAAATACACAAATTCCCTATTCCTATGCTTGTTCGTTAATGCATATAGGATTAGATAATCCGAACATTGTGGCGTTATCCCGAAGATTTAAGCCCTGCATATAGTCAAGGCGCTAATTCCTGTAAGAGGCTTAATTAAGGAGTTCGTTCAACCCACCCCGCAGAAAAGGTTTGACCAGACAAAAGGTGGTAGATGGGCCCTCTATGAACATCCCCAGGTAGTATGTGGTTCCAAATTGTGGTGTCAGTAGAATTTTACTGGCCAGTTTTCATCATGATTTGTTGGAACAAACGTAAAAGAGTCTGCGCACGCCAAGACTATTACACACACCACTAGCACTGCTACAGGCGCCAGTGCCAGTGCTGCGTGTAGTAGTCTTAGCGCGCATATACTTTTTCTTCGATAAACAAGGGTTTTGCCAGCAAACTACTAAGTAACTTTTCACGCCAGGCTGGGTTCGGTGTAGTGTAGTTTCTAGCCTTTTTTATTTCGTCTTTATTTCAAGAGTTCAAGCAAGCCGAGTGAGAGCGCATACCCGGTGATTGTGACGACCGAATCGCAATCACTGGGTGTGTGCTCTCACTCCACTTAGCGCAATATATACAGCGGGCTTCTGCATAACTTAATACACAAACTGCAACTCAGAGAAATAAAGACGAAAAAAAAAACGGCTAGAAATTAAGACTAGGGTCGGTAAACGCTTGTCGCTATTGGGGCACTGAAAACGGCAAACTCACACAGTTTTTGCATTTATTTCATGAAGAATTCATCAAAACTGCATAAAACAATATATGTATATGTTGCTAGAGATGTCATCCATACATTGGGATTCATTGTAAGTTATAATATTGTGCATGGTTGCCATGGTAACCGGATGCCTAAAGGTGACTGGTAACCCTCAAAATGCCTCCTGCTGCTGCAAACATTGTTGTTGTTTTTTTAAATCTTATAGATACAATAAAAAAAAACACAATTTTTTTATTGATTTTCGTTAAAAAAGTTTTCCCTGTTGCCATGGCAACCAGTATTATCCAATCAGAATTTAGTTGTCAATAACTCGAAAACTAAAGCCCATAATTTCAAAAAGCTCAATAAGCATGTCCTTCCTTCTGCATAAAGTGTACGACATCAGGTATATGTGAAGAATATTTTGAAGCATTCTCAAGATACAGCAAAATTTGCAAGCAAAGGCATAATAAACGGCCATTGAAAGAAAGATATCATTTTCGAATAGTAAAATACATGAAAAAGTTGCATCCGTCGTACTTTCAACACAAATTTGACTTCAAAGCATAGGCAAATGTATATAGTTTTTAATAATGTATGGACACAAATTTCCCTTAAAAATAAGATGAATACAGAAAGCAAAGCCAATATTCTAAAGTAGCTCTTTCGAGTATTTACAGAGCGATGGTTATTCAAAACAATCCTGGAAAAGAGCAGAGGAAAGCAATTGTTTATGTTCTTAAAGGAAGTTTATTCAAGAATACCGATAAATTCCTTTCTAAAGAAGGAATATACACGTGCGCTGGATTATCCATCAAAGAATTAAGTGTACTTTTGTGTTCGTTAACTATTGTAATACATATATATATAGATATATAGTATATATATATATACATGTATATAGAATAAAATGAAATATCATGATATGTAAATTTTATTCAAAACGTGCAGTAATGAATTAATGCTGAGGAGAGAATGAGGGAAAAATCTTGGGCGTCTTTTCCCTTTTTATCCAGACTAATTTTACAGTGTAGAACTCATCTACAATGAGTGATGTGCACGAAAGGCAAAAGAAACAAACCTGTCTAAATTCCAGATATTTTGGGAGTTACCATTCACCTGTAGGCATCCGGTTACCATTGTAACCATGCACAATATTATACCTTACAATGTATCCTATTGTATTGCTGACATCTTTAGCAACATGCACATATATAGTTTTAAGGCGTTTCGATGAATCCTTCGTGAAATAAATGCAAAAACTGTGATAATTTTGTCATTTTCAGTGCCCCAATAGCGACAAGCGTTACCGACCCTAGTCTTAATTTCTAGCTGTTTTTATTTCGCCTTTATTTCTCTGAGTTACAGCTTGTGTATTGTGCAGAAGCCCGCTGTATTGCGCTAAGCCGAGTGAGGGTGCATGCTCAATGATTGCCACAAAAAACGGTTCGGGCGTCACAATCGCTGGGTATGCACTCTCACTTGGCTTGCTTCAACTCGGAGAAATAAAGACGAAATAAAAACGTCTGGAAACTACACTACACCGACTCCAGCTTAACGTGAAAAGTTAGTTTGCAGGCAAAAACCGATGTTTGTCGCGGAAAAAGTCTTTGTACGCTAAGACTATAACACGCACCACTGGCATTGGCGCCTGAAGCAGTGCTAGTGGTACGTGTAGTAGTCTTAGTGTGCGCAGACGCTTCCTCGAAGAATATGGTCATGTCGCAACTAAAATGGCCTGTAAAATTTCATTGATACCACAATTTGATATCACATACTACCTAGGGGTGTTCCAGAGGGTCCAACCGACCACCCCATGCAGTCAAACCTTTTCTGCGGGGTGGGTTGAACGAAGTCATTTTTTCTGGGTCGCTGCGCCTGGACTAATAGTTGTTATTTCCTAAGTTCGTCAATCCGAAAATGAAATAACGTTTATAGTTATTCCGAAGGTTCGATGATCTGCAAAGGAAATAATGTTCGTCAATCCGAAAAGACAAAAAAAAAAAAAAAAAAAAATGAGATGAAGGTGCCCATACCTATGAACGATTCTTCGAAATTTCAAACCCTTATTTCGTTTTCAGACGAACGGTCAACCTTCGGAATAACAAACCTTTCTTTTTTATTTTTGAATTAAAAAACCTCATTTTATTTACGGAGTCACGAACCTTTGGAATAACAAACCTTCAGTGTAACGAACTGGATACCAGATAAGTTACAGGCACGAGCTTACATCAGCGGCAAGTCAAAGAAGTCTGTTTGATGACTGCCACTGTGTTAATTTGGTGTCATGTGTAGGCATGCTGGAGGTTTTGTGCCATCTAAATTTATATAATCTTCATGTTTTTCACGCACATATAGGCCTACACACAGACACAAAACTGTCCTCTACATGCACAAAGCGATAGAAAGGCATATTCTTGTGTCCCCTGAAAGTATAACATGGTAACAAGGTATACGGGTCAAGCGCATTCTTGATGTTATAGGGGGGGGGGGGGGGGGGAATAGTCATTTCGTTTACGTTGTTGAATAACACTATCATTTAGCGGCTGCGGCAACATCGCGAATATTGTTGTAGCGTTCCCGTCAAGAGAGGGCGACAAGGCGTCAAGAACTTAGAGCTGCATTCTGAAGTAAAACAGTAGAAATCCATGCAATATTGAAAGAGAAACTGCATGGAGAAAAGATGGCTATGCAAATTACTGACAGGGCTCAAAATAAGCAGTAGTCGGTGGCCGGAGGCCGCTAAGAATTAATGTCGGACCATCAAATTTCCAAAAAGGATATCTTTTGGTGGCCCGATTGGGCAACTATAATAAGATTCAAAATGGAGTCTTTATGTTTCTTTTTTTTTTTTATATCTCGGAGCAATACATTTCGTCGGGCCCCCAAATTGCCAAAGGGAAGAAAAGTTATGTTGCGCCCTTCTATAGATTCATGGTTAGTGACTTACTGTAACTTCCTCTTTTTTATGTCAATATAATACCACTTGTCCTGGCGGCGCAGGATCCGGGCGCATCCCTTCGCTCGACCTTCCTATAATATTGTTAAGATAACAGGCCTATTAAACAGTGGAATTTCCTGGATGAAACATAAAAGAATTTAATACCTTTACGGGGTATTGTGTCTATTTGATCATGATTAACACAAACAGTGCTGCAATTTCATTTGACAGCTAAAATTTTATGATAGTCAGCGATAAGGGCAGAGATGAGCTGAGGACTTTTTTTTTTTTTTTTTTTTTTTTTTTTTTTTTTTTTTTTTTTTTAGCTTGTCAGGTGAACAAACCCGGAAATGGAAGGGGGAGAGATGAGCTGAGGACTTTTTTTTTTGGTTTTTTTTTTTTGCTTGTTAGCTCATGAAACCCGGAAGTGGGCCCCCACACTTTTGAAAACGCTCCGCCGGCCCTGCATGGTTTGTTCAGGAGCTGTGGTATATCTGCTATCAAACTGAGAAATCACGCCTGGTTATTGTCTTTCGAACGTTACGAATGAGTCCACAAATTTGAATCACGATTGAGTAGATATCTCACGATACTATACAAGCTTGTTGTCACATGGATTGACCGGCGCAATTTGTAGCCCATCTATAAGTCCAATAGCTGAGCTGATGCTTTGAGAGATTACAAACGACTAGTTTCGGCAGGCTAGTTCTGACAGTTACAGCGAACGCATTGTGGGACGCCATTGACTGCTCGAAACATTAAAACAGGAGAGAATAGATCCGCCGGGAATAGATTTCTTCCTCTTCTTCTTCTTCTCCTTCCTCTTTTTCGTTTTCATCTTCTTCTTCTTCTTCTTCTCCTCCTCCTCCTCCTCCTCATCATCATCATCATCATTTTCTTCTTCTTCTTCTTCTTCTCCTCCTCATCATCATCATTTTCTTCTTCTTCTTCTTCTTCTTCTTCTTCTTCTTCTTCTCCTCCTCCTCCTCATCATCATCATCATTTTCTTCTTCTTCTTCTTCTTCTTCTTCTTCTTCTTCTTCTTCTTCTTCTTCTTCTTCTTCTTCTCCTCCTCCTCATCATCATCGTCATCATCATTTTCTTCTTCTTTTTCTTCTTCTTCTTTTTCTTCTTCCTCCTCCTCCTTCTCCTCTTCCTCCTCCTCTTCTTCTCCTTCTTGTTCTTCCTCATTCTTCGGGTTATGTCTGCCTCATTCAATTAGCTGAAGATTCTTGCAGAATGTGTGTTTACTGCAATTCGAAAATTGAATTAGATTTGAGATTGACAGAGCAGATCTGATAATGTTCACATGGGAAACCTCCCTTTTAGCCTAACAGTCTAATTCCCAAAATAAATTGTAACCTATAGTGACCAACTATATCACATCCTCTGCTTATGTGGGCTTTGATTCTTATTGTATGCTTTGATCTAGGCTTTTTTTTTAACTGTCTCATTTCTTTTCCCTTGTTTTCTGCTCCTCTTTTTTTTTTTCACCCACTTCTTTTTTATCTAGTTTCTTTTTCTCTCTTTCCTCATTTTCCACGCTCTCTGTAGTTGTAAATTCTTCACCGCTCTTTTCCCACTTCCCTCTGTGGTACCCGCATAGTATAGGCCATATAACTACAACCGCAGAGTCTTTTGAGTGGGTACTTCCATTTTCTCGCAGAATGGATAAATAAATGTTTGTATTTTGTGCCTCTTTTATAGACATTACATGTTATTATTCCTTGATGCCTGTGTATCATTCCATGAAATCCATATCAAATTTCACATAATTCCTCGTACATCAGTTGAAAAAAGAGAAAAGAAAATAAAGCTTCAATTTAATTGAATAGATTTTTATTTTTTTTTTGCTGTATAATATCAAAGCGAAATTCATACCAATAAAATCATATTTCCCAGAAAGACGATGATGGAAGAGTAAGTTAGTAGCCTAAGTCAAATCTGGCTGTCCGTCTGTTCAAGCACGGCTTATAACGGCGGCCCTCTGCATCATATGTATATATTATATATTGTACTGTGAATTAAGTCATTATTGGCCATATAAACATTTTGTATGTTATTTAACGTTTCATTTGTCTTTACATACAAAATATGACTTACTATGTAATATGTCAATAATTTTCAGAATTGTATTTGTGTAATTGAACCTGCCTTTGTTATTTTTGTTATTCTGAAAGAAAATATGAAATGCAGAAAATAAAATCTTTTCAAACAAAAATCGAGTGGATGAATCTATAGCAGCCAAACAGTTTTCGGAGGAAATAATTCTTTCAAGGATATGTGGATTTCTTTTTAGTCTTTTCTTTGATACTTATACGATGTTATAAAAATGTATCCACCATCATTGCATTGTTGTTGTTTTTTTTTTTTTTTTTTTTTTTTTTTTTTTTAGCAAATCTCTTGCTTGGGTCAATCAAATTCGAAATAAGTAACGAGTCGGGTTTCTTCAAAGAGATTTTCCCCAGTGGGAGAAAAATCTCTTTGGGTTTCTTTCTTTCTTTCTTCTTCTTCTTCTTTTTTTCATTCTTGACGCGGCTGAGTGTATATTACTAATCGTCTGTCGTCTGCACGAATGAAGATACTAGTTGACTGCGCGTATAAGAGGGTGCGCGCTGCGCTTTTCACATTATGCCGCCCAATTGACTGCTGGGAAACCTGCCTGGCTGCGGACTGGATGACGCGCATAAGACGCGTTGATTCCCATTGCATGCGCGTGTCTCGTATTCTTCTTTATTTCCTACATACGTACGTGTACACGTACACAACATTATTGGTTGAGCGCATTACGCGCATATTCTTTACAGCACAGCAGCAAAAAACCGGCAAGCGGCGCCGGCGGACGACGACGGTTCAACTCGACCACAATGATCACGGCATTACGGACGGAGGAAAACTTGTCTTGATCTTGTACAGATGAGGACAGAATCCCTGATCTACAGTACAGCCCGTCTTTCCATCTTTACTGTAATTATCAAATCGACCTCCCCATTTCAGTGAGATACCTTAGAAAGCAGTGCAGTGGCACCTCGCTATCACGAGCTTGTAAGTTGTTTCTACTCTTTGATGCCATTGCATTTCTCCTGCCATGCCTAACGTGTATGGTTGGGTGTTCATAATATCGGACACCTAACGTTTTTCTATCAATAGAAACGTGAAAAATCTCACAATTTGCCTGAAATTTTACTCACGTGTGGAGAAAATACTCCGGATTCACAAGCGCGCACTGAAAATGCGATCTGAGGTACGCGCTCTAGATGGCGGCTTCGAACGCGTGGGGTGTCATTTTTTCCGCACTCAGTTGCCGGGCTGCGAGGCTCATATCGACCGACCACCCCGCCCTCTATTGACAATACGTATAAAGCGTACTTAAACGCGTTTTTTCGACAAGCTGCTATTTTTTTCTAGTCGTAATTTTTTTCCCCAATAATATTTGAATATATTTTGAATCCTTCGATATTACTTTTGAAGGACTGTTTGATGAATTTGACTTGATTTTCATTAGGAAACTTTTCATCGTAATTGAAATAAATTAGATCATGAGTCGGTTTGTTTTTTCACATTCATTTCTCGTTTCTGCATCAACTCGTACGGTCGTAGCGGGCGACAAAATGTTTATGTCATGTGTAAGTAACGTGTGTGCACGATCGTACAAGCGGCGGTGACAATTTTGCGATCAAAATCGTCAAATTTATTACGGAAGGATACTCTACATCTAACAACGAGTCAGCAAAGGTAGGCCTAGTTATATGTATAGTAGCCCTGAATATCGACCACCCTTATTGAAACCGACCGCGTATAATTCGCGCACTGAACACTTAGTACGCACTTCTCTGCGCGCAAAGCACATAAAAATGGATTGGCTTTGAATGTAGATTAGGATGGTGTGGGAAAACGCGGTAATTCACTGTTCATTAATGGTTTTAATCAAGGACAAAATTTCGAATGAATATTTTCACCGAATCGTAATGACAGCACAATGTAATGTCTATGGAAGTTTCTAAAATGCTTCTAAAAAGCTTCGTACAACACGGTGTTCAATACAACTCGGTTTCGAATCCGGTCAAAACGTCCCCGGGTCAAAACGTCCCCGCCGTGTTCCAACCAAAACGTCCCCGGGTCAAGTACCAGAACGTCCCCGCTTTTGTCCGCGCGCGCTCTGTGGGTCAAATGCACACATTCATGAAGAAAATACACTCTGGCGCATACTAGTATGGACGCTAGTGTACCACACAGGTACCGTACTTTCGCACCTGTTTGTCGAATGACCTCCAAACATGCACAAACTCACCCTATCCAGTAACCTAAATACTTGCATCTGAGTGAGATTCGAGTCCAGTAGAAATGGAATTTTCACCATTTTTTTTTTTCTTGTCACTTATCTACTTATGGGAATAATCTTGATCGCAACTACTCGCTCGGCGATCACTGCGTTGCATCAAATTCGCGTTGCATAGGAGCAGACACCGCGCATGGCAGCACAGCTAGCTAGCAGCGAGCTACCTAAATGCTGCTCTAATTTAAATAAAAAAATTTCTTCACATTTACCGTTATGAATTGATAAGTGATACTTAGATTTTATAAAAAATTTATGACATAGAACATTTTGACCCGAACACGTTTTGGTGCCAGCTGGGCCCGGGGACGTTTTGGTCGTACCCGAGGACGTTTTGGTCGTACCCGAGGACGTTTTGGCTCGGGGACGTTTTGACGTGGGGACGTTATGACCGGTAAGCCTCGGTTTACGTGCATTGTCAATGCAAAATCAGCGGTCGATCCTAAAAACGCGATTTACCGCGGGGAGCTGAAACGAGGCCACGCAAGTTCGTCGGCGATATTTTTGCACTGAAACTTCGAATCGAAAAGGGAACAACGGCATTTGATAGAGCTGGATTTTCTCAATCACGTAGGTCAAGTTTTTTACGTGAATTTCAGTGTTAAATATTCTTATCAAGCAAATAAACATTAGGCGGTCGATTAGTAGTAGGTCCAACCCTATTTACACCACAAACCTTATTCGATTTTGCTAAATTTCGGTAATTTAGAGGGAATACTTAGTTGTTTTCGCCACATTTTACTCGGTAGCGTAGCCCAGTGAAGAATCGAACACCGTTGCGCGTAGTCCCATGCGTACATTTTCTTTCTGTACGCGCAATGCCATTATAATGCGCGGTCGGTCGTTATGGACCCGGTCGGTGGGTTGGACCCCTACCATACCCTGTGCTGTCACGCAGTGTTCAGTGCACTGCGTCATCAACAGACGCTGCTGATGTAACACTTTACACCTAGTTAGAATCTCGCGGTCTTTAACTTTATGCATGGTCTAGACTATATAGATGAAGTTAGCCTACTATATTTTACCTAAACGTAGACTGGGTATCTCGAGGGGAGAAAAAAAATCAAATAGAAAGAGAACTCCAGGAGTCTACTATGGTCTTCTTGTGTGTGTGTGTGTGAAAAAAAAAAAAACCCACTTTGGAAAGTTTGACTAATTAAGTCGCTACTTGAGGGTGTCTTCCATTTTCGAGAGAGCTAGCTGAGCATCAAGTACAAGTTCTGATCATTGATAATTTCAGAAAGGAGCTTGTAGACGCAGTAACACTGCCTACACTGCTACAGTAACGTGCTGGTCGAGAAAATTGGAATCCGAAATTTATTCTGTAATGTTATTATTATTTTTTTTTTTGAGGGAAGGAGATGCTTATCATCTCTGGCTGGTCTCCTAAAATAATGTCTGATGACAAAACAACTTCTGATCGCGCGAATTCATTTCAGCCTCGGTCATTTCAAGAGGAACGATGTCGACCCACGATCACTCGTCACTGCATCCCAGGGGCCAGCTGGACTCGGCTGGCCTGCCCGACCAGAGGCGGCAGTCCATCTTCCCCGGGGCTGGAGGTGCTAGGCTGCGCACACAGAGGAAGAGTGTGGTGGGAGCCCTGCAAGCTGAGACTTTGAAAGAGAAGCAGGTGAATACTGTGTAGCCCGACCAGACGCTGTATGGGCTGTGTATTATAGTTAGTGAATACTGTAGTTGTGCCTACATTATTAAAGACACAGGAATAATGTTTACACCTAACGTTAGAAATAAAACTATGCCAGCTTGCTTGGGCAAGTGTTAAATAAATGGAGGAATGAATGAATGAATAAATAAATAAATAAGTAACCAATTGAAGTGAATTCTGTATCAGCAACCTAGATACGTATATTATGATCAACATTGTACGCGCCGAGGTCCTATGTGTGATCTTGTGTACATGTTGTCCACCATTAAATACACATCATCGATTCATCCTTCCTTTCAGCTGTTCCTTTCACTCTCGACGTTGTATCATATTCACACAGTCACAGACGGTAGGGGGGTATTCGCCGTACTTAACAGCCACACGCCTACAGGCACTTTACACGCTCCCATATACTGACATCGATGTTTGTTCCGTGCTATGTACCAGCATCCTAAACCTCCAATAGCTAGCTGTACTGCGCACCAACACACTGATCATCGTGCACCACACCGTTGATTGTCGTACTCACATGCGACACACGCAGTGATACTCATAGTAATCACAGATTTGGATCTCATCTGGCGGTCAAATGAACAGTTCCCTTCCTTTTATTTTTGATCCAAACCAAAGTGGCAAATATCACACAATATGAGCAATGGAAAAAACAACGTGGGCAATGAGAGGTTAAAGGAAACTTGTAGGTTTCCACCCCTACCTCTGGTTCTCTACCTTCTGCTCTTCATGACTCTTTTCCTGCCTATCTCTGTAACAGCAAGTCTTCACTTCACTACTCAAGCTCTTTTCTTACCCTGGCACCTCGCCTCTCCTGTCTCTCCCTAGCAACCAACATGTGTCTTTTCCTATGTTCAACACTAGATGGCGCAAATGAAACAAATGAATGGAACGGCTCCTACATACCGGCCCCTTAATTTTCAAAAGAGGGTAACCCCTTTTAAAATTACCAAAACCTACCACCATCATTAATCACATTAATGTTTGTTCTTGCCACCCAACACTTGAACAGTCTATTGACCACAATAAACAACGCTAACTCAAAAATATGCTACATACTATCAAACTACAACAACCCCTTACCATGGGCGTAAATCCCGGGGGGGATGGGGGGGATATATCCCCCCCTGAAATGGAGGAGGGGGGGATGGCCTGTACAATCATCCCCCCCTGAATTTTGAAAAAAAAAATGGAGGAAGCAGAAATGTGATTGTATCAATTTTGGCATATTGCATGACGTTTGTACGCCGGCCTTCAGACAGGTAACAGAGCTGAACAGTATTCTATCTTGTAGGAAAATGTATACATAATTTTCTCAAGCGCTCGCTCGCTTCGCTCGCTCGCGAAGAAAGTAACATCGACATACACTGTAAGCAAGGTATGGCTCAGACGTTGACAACGTCAAATAGTATAGGCCTATGTAAACATGCTATGACGCGAGTAACTGGGGACCATCTGCAAGATTTTATGTACGAAAACAAACAATCAAACAAACAAACAATAACAAAAACTATATTGCCATAATTGAACCCCCTCCATTTCCTGAATCATTCCTGAGAAACGACAGTGACTGGTGACTCAGTCAGGATACATCTATGAGCACACCCAGGGAAGATCAGGGGCGTCGAATCTATCTCGGGGGGGGGGGGGGGGGGGGGGGCAAAGGGGCATTTGCCCCGCCCCTACGGAAGTGTTTAGGCAGACAAAGCATTTATCCCCCAGCAATTCCGAGATGAGGACAAATCTCGAACTTTCTTAATGGAAAATTGTCCAAATATCGCCAGAACTACGCACGAGATCGTTGTATTGCAATCATAAACATGCAAAAGCTCCGC